>NC_090923.1:339243848-339546878 GCF_040938575.1 Ambystoma mexicanum | reverse complement strand
AATTGCGCGTTTCTTGCCTTAAGGCCAGCAATACTTTATCCTGTGCCAACTAAACTTCCTTCCGATCCAAAAGTCTACCAAATTCTGCCAGAAACCCATCCCAATTGTAAAATAATGGATCATCCTTCTGCACTAAAGGCATCACCCAAGCTGCAGCATCCCCAGTTAAGTTTGAAATTACAAATGCGGTCCTAGCCTGTATGGTCTCAAAAGTGGTGGGTTTACACAAAAAATGCAATCTGCACTGTGTCAGAAACATCATATATTTCTTAGGATCCCCCGCAAACCTTTCTGGTGCCGCCAACAGCACACTACTCGGGGGCTGCACAATCACAGTGGAACGCCTACCTGCTGTGATCCCTGTGGATGACCCAGCCCCCTCCAAAGGGGTACTTTGCACTACCAAACCTTGCACCTGAGCCTAAGAGTACCCGATTCCTGTCTGGCGTGCGCTAATTCAAGTTGAATATCCTACAATGCTTTTAGCACTTCCGCTAAAGAGTGAGGGTTCGCTTTCATTTGGCCTGGGTGGTTCAATTACCCCGAAATCGGGGGCGGATAATTCTTTCAAATTCGTAAAGGGATGAAAGGGTATCGACCCCCTCTCCCAAACCACAGAAGAAAAATAGATCAACCCTCCCATCGTGGTTGGCACAGGCGCCTGGATATTGGTAACACAGGTAACCACGTGGCAGCCAATGGGGGGAGGACAGAGTTAAGGAAAGGGTGTGGAATGATAAAGGGAAGGTGGGGAAGACAAAACATGCATATACATAGCAAAGCAATTCTATTGACAACCAATACTCCTAAACCTGTACACCTAAGCATGTACTCCTAAACGTGACCTCCAAAACCTGTTCAGTCCTTCTCCAATCTTATTCCTGCCTCCGGGAATATTCTTTGTAACATAGCATGTGCTTGAGTAGCCCAAGACAAAACATGAATGCACATACAACAGTGTGTTAGGACAAGAAGCATCACAGAACGTAGCACCAAACAACAAACTTATAGGGTCACGATGCAGGACATGGTTTTAACTGCAAGCATTATGACACAAACAAAGGGAAAGTCCCTTTCATGAAAACCCAAGACACATGGCCCAGTGGGCACGCAAAGGCAACAAAACAAACATTGCAAAGCATTACATTTAGCTGTGCCCCTCTCCACTTACCTGGGGAAGCACCCCTTTGTGGCATGTAATGTTCGAAAATAAAGTATCCCTAAGGTTCTTTATCAGCACGTAAGTCATGCTCATAAACCTCCTGGACATAAATGCTGTAAAGCAGAGAAGCGTGCCGTTAACTTCTCTCACTTCGTTTCCTTACAAGTTAACCATAGTGTACGCTCGGCACGCACATACATTTTCCCATTGACAAATAAGATAGGCGTGAACACACAATTCCTCAGATGGTAATAGATATCAAGGCACTTATCTGTGTGTCTGGGTGCCTCACAAGGTCACCCGGACCCTGGAGAATGGCGCTGAATGTAGACGGGGCAGCCACTGTTCACCGCAGCGACCCAGGCTCCTGATTTAACATGTCGCCACAGCCGCTCATGATCACCGTCTTGGCCTGGTCTCCTCAGCAAACATACCTCCGGCATCTCAATAGCCCGCAATTCTGCTCACCCACAAAGCACACTGCCGTTGACGGTTTAAGAAGTCATCTGATTGCACAGCTGGCTCGCCGCACGAATGCTCTGAACTGCACAATGTCCCGAAGCCTGCTGGGAATTGTAGTTCAAAGCTCTTTCTTACCCATTACACACCTTCTCTTGCCCCAACATCTATTCCTGACACTACAGCCTCCTGGCTTATCATTTGAGAACACTTCTTTCTTTCTTGAAACTTAACCCAAACCCTTTGTATTTAGCGTAAGGAATTGAAAATAGGTTTTCTTAGTATAGGCCCCTTTTATTTGACTTTGACGCCACCAGGACTGCCTTATTTTTCATTTGATGGTTGACACTTGTCCCCATCTTAGATTTAGGTTTAGATTAGGCATTTTTCCAACCCGCATACCATTTTAAATGTTCAATAAACACCCTTGAACTGTGATCACTTGTGCCTGTCTTACTTGTGTCCCCATGCATTTCTTACAGAGGCCAACAACCAGAAGGGAACAATGCAAGGCCATGTTACATTAAGTATTGCCATAATGGAGTAGCTAGCTATTTGATGACCAACTTTAGCCACAGAGTTAGTACCAAGATCTTTGATGGCAATACCTGGAAGCGGTGTAAGTACCTAAAATGTTGATGGCAATCCCTAGCCACGGGATGCAACCTGTATTTATTTGTAAAGTATTTATAAAGCACAAACCTAGCTGGGAATCAATGGAATGCTCCAGCAAAATCAAATTTTACACAGTGGTGATTAAGAACATTTTAGGGAACACAGTGGGTTGAGCGGTTAAACCTTCTTTGGGGGTTAGGTGGGGATGCTTGAAAAGAGAGGTCTTTCCCCTCTCTGTAAAGGCTTGGCAGGCAAAGAACAATGGTCTGGAGGGTTGTTCAGAGAGGCTTAACATTAATTATAAACCTTTCAGCCATCACCTCTTTGTCACCCTGAGTTGAGGCTGAAACATGTCTGCGGATGCTTGTGGTCTGGTGAAGAAGGGATGTGACCTAGCAGTTTGGACTGGACTGGGCCTTTGGGGGTGGGAACAAGCCTGATTTGCATATGGTCTTTCACCTTTCTGTAATGTGCTAAAAGGTGCAAATTGGAGTAAGGCTGTGAGCCCATCCACAAAGGTTTTCCCTGCGTGGAATATAAACCGAGAATGAGACACCTTCACAGAATAACATAGTCACATTAGTTCATTTATTAGCATCAACATAGTCACATTAGTTCATTTATTAGCATCAAACAAAGCACTTGAGTGGAGAGAGGCAACAACGTATGTTTCGCTAGTGCTCTCTGACTTGTGCACCTCTGCTAGTGGTAACTCATTGTGGAGGGGCTGCATAACAGTGGTGGAGTGTTTTCCCCATTGGCTAGCCACATAGCATCAGGCAACCTATATCACACCAGAGCTCCTGTAATAGAAATTGTAAACACAGCTCTGCTGCAGCACTGCCTACATAGAGCACATATAAGTGTTTGAGGAGATGGAATTGTAAGACTGCTGCCCCGTCCCTGACTTCTATATACTGCTTTTTAACTAGTGCTAGCATCAGTAGATTTTGGGGACACAACGCACATTGGCTTCTGCATTTAGTATAAATGCAGGGAGGCAGTGCTGGATATTTAGCACTGAGGCATCTTACGTTTCTGGGAGTTGATCATACCAATGTTCCCTACATATATCGCTGCTACTGTATTGGCCTCAAGAATAATATTACCTTACACTCACATCAAAGATATCCAGCAAGTACAACCATACTGGCACCATGCTTTATGGCATCACTATCACGTGTGTGGTATGCCCATCCTGTGGTTTGCAGGACACCCTGGATATAGAGCTAAAGGTGTGCTCTTTGACATGAGGAGCTGTTAGGGAGAATTCTCATTTTATGGCTAATTTCCCTTACCTAAAGAGTCCCTAAGCAGCTTTGCTGGATTTGAAGGGTTTGTTTCTTTTTACCTGCTAAGAGTGAGACTCTTTTTCCCACTCTTAGGCATTTTTGCTATGTGTGTTCTAGGCTATTTTTGTGTTTAATGCCTATGGGATCTTTCTCAACCCCGTAGGAACCATCTTTATTCACATGTGTTACACAGCACCCTCAGTACAGTGACACAGGGGTGTCGTAGTGAGCCCCAAACATAGACTCCTTACCCTGGGTCTGACTACTGTCTCCCAGGGCATGTAAAGTCCCCATTGACTTTACTAGTCGAATCCTATGAACTAAGCCAGTACAACCCATCTTACTATGGAGGTACTGGAAGGGGTTAATACTTTTTCCCCTATGTTCATTTTCGAGAGGGTACCGTACAGTCCCTCTCTCAAAAGTTTCTGGCTGGTGGCAGTGGTTACTACCATAAATATTCGACCGCAAATATTTCCCTATGGGATTTTCCCATTGTTCGAGGCTACCACTTTTTCTGAGAGCCTCTAACATACCGCCGGTGCATTTTAATATTAACTTTGCTCCGGTAGGTTTTAATTGCCAGAACTTTAATCTAATTTCTTTCTCGTGTCTTTCTCTAAACTCCTAACCCAGGTTGGGGATCCTTTGTTCGTCCTTTTGGCGGGCTTCTACCGAGAAGCCCTCCTTTCGGTGCCACTGAGTCTGGGGCGGGTCCATTCTGTGGGAGGGGGAGTAGGACCCCTGGACAGGGTTGCCTTCGCAACCCATCTCGCACTCTATCCTGATAGGCTGGAGGGTCTCCCGCCAAGATGACCACTTCACTGTGTGAGTGACAGCCTGGCTGTATGAATGGTGCTCTTTTTCCATAAAAGCAGGGTCCTGAGGACTGGAAGAGCAAGACCTCGCCACTGGAACTAAGAAGCCGAAGAGGAGAGAAGCCAAAGACATCTGCAATGACTGAACCACCGGTGAAGCCCTGCTGCAGCGTCTCACCACTTTTCTCAACACGACGAGAGAAGATCTTCATCTGCAAGAGCCTTCTTCCCTTGAGCTGGTGGGGCCAACCAGTTTGCCAATCGCCTTCCCGGACCTGCCTTGGTCGAATCTCCCGTACCCTGTACTCGGAGGCCGGATAGCCAGGCACCCGTCCACCCGGACCGCGATTTAAAGGAGCGTACCTTTTATTCGTCGGGCAGCACCCCGGCTGGTTTCATCCCTGGGTAGTGCAGTAACTCGAACCTTCCTCTACGACGAGAATATCTCTTCCTCTGCTGGATCACCCGAACTGCAGGAACTACCAGGAGCAACCGCCACTGCAGGAGCCACTTCTTCATTTAAGGTACATTGTTCCGCCAGGCCGCCCTTTCTTCGCGGTAGTGCTAAAGGTGTTTTAAATCCTTTACCTACCTGTTGGATTGGCCGCCCCCCCCTCTCTTAACATTGTGTTTTCAACTTTTGCAACCACCAATTCAAATATCGTTAACCAAAGACTTGACTGCAGCTACGAGAACATTTTGCTCCTGGGCCCTTGCCCTGTACCACTAACTCTGGCACAGGCCTACTGACTCTGGTCACATTTGTTAGATCTGCCTTCTCAAGAATGATTCTCCATTCGAACTGTGTGGTGCACCCCTTTCTTATAACTACTCTTTCTTCCCACTGCATAATAATTGTGAAATGCCATTTTGCTCAGTTTTCATTCTAAGTATTACTTACATTGTTGCACTGTCTTGCTGATCTGGTTCACAACTGATGGGAAGTGTTGCTGGGGCGTATAATAACCTATTTCTGATTAACTTGTGCTTTCCCTCGCTTGTGAGGAATTGTTAGAGGATCCCTTGTGTGTATTTATCACTGTGCCGTTTTGCTCAGTTTTCACTCTGGTTCATTTGGTCTACAATTCATATAGGGAGTGTGTATATTTTTCCTTGACTTAATTTAACTTGCTTGATACTTGTGTTACATGTTTTTGATTACAAGTGTATAAAATAAATATATATCATAGTCTCATGGGCCTAATGTCTAAACCCTGAATACTGCTCATCTCCCTCTTGAGATAAGTCTGACTGCTCAGCCACAGCCACCAACTAAATCTTTGTGGTACAGACTGATACCAAAGGGGATTTATTGCTCTCACCTGTAAACCTAATCTGGTGTAGTGCTCCCTAAGGGAACTGCACTGGATTCTGCCTAACAGGAGCACAGTCCAGAATTTGGACCACAAAATGGGCACTTTCACAACAAAGGTGGCAGTATTACAGCACAAAATCAAGCAACTGTGTGGCAGCATGGGTGAAACCTATGGGAGGCTGAGGATCAGCTACACAAACTGTCCGTCGACATTGATTGTTTTTAAAAATGAGCTCCTCAAAGTATATACAAAATATACGAATTTGGAAAAGCTGGCCATCACCCAGCTTAATCTGCACACTTAATCTGTTGGTTTTCTCCACGACTACCAGTCTGGCTTCCGAGCTGCCAGAACCATGGAAACTGGTCTCCTGAACACTCGAGTAGATCTGTTCTCGAACCTTGACTCTAACCTTCCTTGTGTCCTCATTCTCAATGATCTATCTTTTGCTATTGATACAGTCAACCATGCCATCATGCTCAATCGCCTCTGTGATAACCTGGCTATCGCTGATCAGCCCTGGCCTGGCTGACCTCCTTTCTCACTGACTGACGCTCCCAGCTCCAACTGGGGTCTTTCCTCTCGTCTATCTCTCTCTCCACTTGGGGTGTTCCCCAGGGGTTTAACCTCTCTCCTTGGCTTTCAACCAATACCTGGCACCTCTTGCTCACTGCATCGCTTCCTTCTGCTCCAACATTCATATGGATGACACCCAGCTTTCCTTCAGGCTCCCTTTAGCCACCTCTTCTTCTACTCTCATTCCAGAATGTCTGACCGCAATTCAGGAATGGTGTGCCGCCAATTATCTCTGCCTTAATGCCAGTAAGACCGAAATTCTCCTCATTGGAACACCAGCTCCCTCCTTTCCTCTCTCTCTCTCTGGCCGCCCACTCTGGGCCCTCTTCCTGCTCCTACCCGTGAGGCTAAGAACCTTGGGGTCATTTTCGACTCAATCCTCTCCTTCTCTCCTCACATCTCTGACATCACTAAGCAGTCAAACTATTGAAAGGGGCCCTTAGGGGTCCCTCGCGATATGGAAACAAGGCAATAACCATACATGAAAGGATGCGCCAGACACGAGGTTCAAATTCCCAATGCTACGGTTTATTGCAAGCAAAATAGTCCCAATTGGCCAACTGTGGTCTCACGCCCCGCGACGTGTATTCTCTAGACCTCGAGGGACGCAAGAGAGCGAATTATGTACATCAGTTACATATATACAAAATGCATATCATACAATCAGCTATGTCATGTTTAACACCCCCCTTTTATTGAGTTTCTTTGAACTCGGGATGATGATGGACATTTCCGACGAGTATGACAATTATGACACTTTCGATGTCTATTCTAGTAACAATGTGCAATTTAGAAAGTGCGGAGGCATTTCTAGTTGTTGAACAGAACACGGTGCTTCTGTTCTTGGAAGCAAGCTGCACACGGGGGTTGAGTCACATTCCAAGCTTTGCTATCTATGAGGTGCTATTCGCGTCCTGGGAGCCGACACGCTCTAAAGGGTTTTGTGAAGGGGGGCCGTAAGAAGAGCATAATTCAAGCCTTTAGCTGCTTTATTCTAACATATTCTACCACAGTACGAGACTGGTTGGCAGCTGTGAAATGATTAAATGCCCTGCAGCTCTCCCTCAAGACTACAGAGAGGGAGCGTGGGCATTCATTTCTGGGCTGCTCATGAGGAGTTTCAACAAACTCCTCAGTCCTGCGGCCTTGCCCTTTCATATTCAGACAACAATGTTAACAGTTGAGCAGAGTAAGCAGAATTCTCAAGAATTGCAAGCTGCAAAGCAGTTTAGACAGAAAGCAATGAGCAATGGTTAACAAGCAAAATGGCGATTTTTGCTACGTTTAAAATGGCCGCTTGTTGGTCAAGCATAGCAGTCTGTATTTCTATAATTCTGTGCATAAGATGGTTGGCCTTCGGCCATCAAGATACGTCTATCATCCAAATGAAGGGTATTCACTTTTCCAGATTGACAAACCCTCCTTTTGGCCATATGCCAAATGTCTTATTCCTTCATTGTATCCTCCTCTGATGAGGATAAGTCTGAGGTATCTATGTCTGAACCTTTCATGCTATCGTAAGCATCATCTTCTTCATTAATGTCTATAGCCATGAATTGTTTTATTGTTTTTGTTTCATCAGTGTCTCTGTTATTTCGGCCATGCGTTTGTTTTCCTCTCGACACCATGTGCATACATCCCTTAGTACATCCCTCAGTTACCTCAGTACAAACTATTGGTAGGCATTGTATGCAACAGCAACATGTTATGAATATACCAGGTACCACCACTAGTATCGAAATTATCTTCCATCCCCAGGACCGCAATAGTCCCCAAAACCAGGATCCTAACCCCCAACTCCCTTCTTCAGTAGAGAGTGTGGAATTTAGGACATGTAATTTCCGGATTGCTTTAAATATCGTAGGGGAGTAATCATCTATAAACACACAGCATGCAGTTTTTACGAGTTTGCAAACTCCCCCACGATCAACTAATATTATATCAAGAGCCATTCTGTTTTGTAGTGCCATTAGCCTAATTCCTTTTTCTTCCAACGTCATGTTGTATAAGATATCCGTTGTTGTATCTATTGTATTTTTTTGTATTCTGGACAGTTTCCTTATGTTATAGGAGTTTTCTATTTGGACCAAGAATGGTATAAACGATTTGGCTACATCCATTGCTATTATTCCATCTTCACTACTCCTTTGGGTTCTAACCTTTTAATCGCCCCACTACTTCTGCAGTTTCTAAGAGGAACACTCCTGGGAATAGTAGACCCAAGTAACACGTACCTCCATAGTTTCTAGGTAACCATGGATATGCTTTTTCCCAACATATAAAATAAACAGGGTCCCCTACGTATACGGGTTCTATTTCGTGCTTTAAAACCACTGTGTTCAGGCAGCTGCTGGACGTTCCTACTTTATAGGAACCTTTTTTCTTTAAACATAGGGGAGCAGTTTTGGGGCTGTAATCCACTGTATAGGCAGGGGGCACAACATCTTTATTCCATTCATCCCTCATTCGAAATGTCATTACTGATGTTTCTTCTGCTGGCGGGGTCGGTCTATTCTGCCTATGTAATCTATCTAGTCTTGTTGTTTTTCGTGTATTTTTCCTCATGGGATCTGGTGAAAACACGCAAGCTTTGTGGAATATGGAACAACCCACAGGTTTCATGATCACTTCCTCAAATTCATTCATATTGGTCTCATCTAGCTGACCCGTATTACTCTTGTTCCATTTCCCAAAGAACATTGCACTCAACAATACTTCACATGAATAAACCAATGATAACGGTTGTACATACCAGCCTATCCCTTTCCCACCGTGCTGTGGTAAATGGGCACACACCCAGCAATCTTTTTTCTTTAAAACAGCATGGGTCATGTTCATGATGAGCAACAATGTATTGTTGCCATATCCTTCTCTATGTCTTTCTTCCATTGGGGACAAAGTACCATTGATTACATGAACCGGGCTTTCAGTAGCTGCTTTTGGCAAAAGTGTTTCTAATGGGTGCGCGGACTCCAGGAACCATAGTGTAATAGCTATTATTGTTGGTACTAAAATACTTAGAGAACACAGGACCAATGTCCAAATCAGTACCTTATTCCTTTTACCATGCTTTTTTCCTAAATTTACAGTCACTAAAACTATCATCTTTTCAGCAGGGGTGCAGGAGGAGGCTGAAACCGGTCTTGATTTGTTCTTCATCGTCCTTCTTCTTGCTGGCAAAGTTCGTCGCAAATGTCTCTCGTTCTTGATGCCAAAAGTTCAATGAAAAATGTCACAGTTCAATTCTGCCAACCCTTTCACAGCCTAGATCACTTATCCCCTCCGAGCAAGATTAGTTGTTCTTTCTCCCACTGCTCGATTTCTGAACAGTTCTTTATTGACAGAGTACTATGTGCATCCAGCTTGTCCCGCTCTGGCTTAGGACACATGTACTCTATCAGCCTTAGTACTTATGTGCGTCCAGCTTGTCCTGCTCTGGCTCCTGACACATGTATTTTATTATAAGCGCACAGAGGAGCCGTGAGTCTTGAATTGTCCGACTTGCACAACTCTCACACTCCTCTCCTCTACGCCCCTGGTTCCTACTCCGTCCGTGAGTGGAACCAAAGGCAAAAGAAAAGCACCAAAGATCTGTGGATCACTTTGCCTATCGAGGCCGCAAATTATACCGTTTCACTCCTGGTATTGTATGATCCGTGAATAGTGCCATTGCACTTCCAGTATCAGGCTCAGTGTCAGCCTGCGGCACAATGATGGGTAGCGATGAGTGCCGTGGCAATGATGTAGTTTCTTTCTCTGGCTTTGGTGCGTTTGCAGAAGCTGGTGGGCGCCAAAGGGGTACACGCGTTGTTTCTGCTCGTGTTTGCAATGCAGAGTTTGTGTCGCTCGGCAGTGATGTTGTTTCTGCTGAGCAACGTTGGGGCACTTTTCGCCCTTTCCCCTTCCTGGCAGCCTCCTCAGGCTCTGTTTCGAGTTTCACGTCTCGCTTAGGCTTTGTTTCAATTTTCACTTCTCGCTCAGGGTGATGCTGTGGCAGTGGACTGGCAACAGTTCTTTCGTTTCCGAGACCGTTTCCTTTCTCTGGTCGTCGGAAGTTGTCAGCAGTCCTGGGAATCTTTTGGCATGTGTCGCATGGATCCATGCCTTGCGACCGTCCACTCGAATGGCCGTCTGTGTCGCCAAAAGTACTTGGTAGGGGCCGCGCCACCTCGGTGCTAATGCTGCCTTCCGCTCAAAGTTTTTAATCAGGACCCAGCTTCCAGGCTCCAGCGCGTGCCCCGGTCCGGTGTATCGCACTGGTAACGCCTCCTGCACCTGTTGATGAATCAAACGCAACTTCTGCATTAAAAGGCCACAGTACGTGCTTAACACAGGATGCTCGACCCCACATAATCTTTTGGGCTGCGGTGCGCACCATACATTTGCCGGTCTCCCCATTATAATTTCATAGGGGAGAGCCCAGTTTTAGCCTGCACAGACGTGCGCATGCACAATAGCGCTAGGGGTAATGCATCCACCCAACTCAACTTGCTCCCAGCACAGGTTTTAGCTATCTTTGACTTTAAGATACCGTTATGTCTCTCAACAAGCCTGGCGGAACTCGGATGCCTGGAGCTGTGGAATCGCTTGTCAATCTGCAGACCTGCACAGATCTGTAGTACTACTGCGCCCACAAAGTGTGGGCCGTTATCTGACCACAGGACACGGGGCAGCCCGGACCGGGAGAAATACTCCTTCAACATTACTTTTGCCGTTGACATGGCAGTACAGTCTTTTAAAGGATATGCCTCCACCCACTTGCTAAATGCACAAATCACCACTAACACATATTTGTAGTTCTGGTACCTTTCCATTTCTATGAAATCAAAATGGATCACCTCGAATGGCATAGAGGGTGGGCCAAAACGACCTACTGGAGTCACGGTTCCCTTCCCTACATTGTGTTGCAGGCACGTAATACAATTCTGCACTAGCCTTTCTGCATTCTTTTTTATGTGCTCATTTTTCCATACTGTGGATAAATGCTGTACCATCTTCTTCGCGCAAATGTGTGTAGGGCTATGCGCCATTGTAACCATTGCAGTTACGTAACAATTTGGCAACATCCAGTTCTTGGTCTCTTTGTCCACCCAACATCCTTCCAAATCTAACTCAGCAGAGCCCTCAGCGCACCCCTGAATCTCTTCGGTCGTGGCCTCAGCCTGCATTTCTTTGACTGTGGCAACTCCATTCTCTATCATACAAGGTACTTCCTCAGTCTGTACTGTCATCATTTTATTTCCCAAATCAGTGGATGTTTGTTTCGCAATCCTGTCTGCAAATGCATTTCCCTCTCCCACTTTACATGTTATTTTTTTATGCGCCTCGCATTTCACTATAGCTAGGTGCTTTGGAAACATGAGTGCAGACAACAATCGTACAATCAAAGGCCCATGCTGAATCCTGGCCCCATGTGATGTCAAGAAACCCCTCTCAGCCCAGAGTCGACCAAAGTTGTGAACCACCCCGAATGCGTACTGACTGTCAGTATATATGTTTACATTCAAATTTCCAGAGAGTTCACAGGCTCGGGTCAGTGCTATTATTTCTGCGGCTTGTGCCAAATTGTAGGGGATTCTTCTGCTTTCTACAACACTCTCTGGGGCAGTAATTGCATATGCGGCAGTTGATGTGCCATCAGGTAATTTAAAACAAGAGCCGTCACAAAACAACTCCCCATCCGGCTCTTTTTGTGGGGTGTCGCTCAAATCAACTCTTCCCTTTGTCTCTTCTTCAGTGACCATTAAACAATCATGGGGTGGTGATTCGTTGTCACCAATTTCTGTTATGGGCAGTGGCATTAATTCTGCAGGATTCAATGCGCTACACCTCATAATTTGGATGTGGGGTGCAAACAAGATGAGCTCATATCTTGTTAGTCTAGCAGAGGTGAGGTGTTGCGTCTGTGTTCTGTTCAATAGAACGTCTATGGCATGTGGCACCATCAGAATTAAAGTATGCCCCAATACCATTCCTTCCGTTTATTTCACTGACGCAGCAGCCGCTGCAACAGATTGCAAACATCGTGGTAGTGCGCGCGCTACATGGTCCAGCGCAGAAGAATAATAGCCGCACGGCCTATTTCGTCCACCTTGTTCCTGTGTCAAAACCACCAATGCACATCCTTCACTCTCGCTCACATATAGTCTGAGTATTTTCTTGAAGTTTGGTGTGCCTAAAACTGACGCGGAACATAATGCAACTTTCAATTGTTCAAACGCTTTCTGACATTCCTCATCCCACTGTAAAGGCATCAATGCATCCTTTTTAGTTAATTTTACCATCGGCTTCACAATCAACGCAAAATTACTGATCCACTGCCGACAATAAGAGGCCATGCCTATTACAGCTCTCACTCCTTTTTGAGTTTTTGGAATAGGCATACTAGAAATACTTTCTATGCGTTCTGGTGTTAATCTTCTCCCTTCTTTCGAAAGTAGGTAACCCAAATAAGACACCTCCTTTTGATTATACTGGAATTTCTTCAAACTTGCCTTATGACCATGGGTCGCTAGGTGTGTCAATAGTAATATAGTACTTTCTTTGCAGATCTCTTTTGTGTCAGCAGCTAGTAACAAGTCATCTATGTACTGCAAGAGTAGGCAACCTTCGGGTAATTCTAGCATGTCTAGCTGTTCCTTTAGTGCCCTGCTGTAAATGCTCGGGCTTTCTGTGTATCCTTGTGGAATGCGTGTGAATGTGAATGATCGACCTCCTAGAGTGAACGCGAACAGATATCTACTGCTTTTATCCACTGGAATGCTAAAGAGCGCGTTCTTCAAATCAACTACACTAAAGTATTCTGCAGTGGCCGGTATCATTGTCAGTATTGTTGTGACTTCTGGGACCAAAGGGAATTGTGGGTCTACAACTTTGTTCAATGCGCGCAGATCCATTATGAAACGATATGGTACTTCATTGCCTCCTTTCTTGTAAACTGGAAGAATCGGGCTGTTGCACGTGCTACCTGCAATTGCTTCAACCACCCCCAATCTCACCAGGTCAGTAACAATACTCTTTAATCCCTTCTCACCTTCAACAGAAATGTTATACTGGGGAATTTGTGGTAATGTAACACCTTCTTTCAAAGTTATATTTGCTGGCTCTATTTTCAAGCATCCTACATCGTTATCATGCATTGCCCACAGACAAGTTGGTACTCTACTTAGCTCTTCTGGTAACGCTTTTGACATAAATTCCGTCACCGGTGCATCGTGAGGCCAAATCGTGAGGAACACCCCATCTGCCGTACAATGTATAACTGCCCCCAATTTTCTCAACAAGTTTAATCCTAGCAATTTCTCCCCACAATTTTCTGTCAGAAGAAATGGACACTGTTCCGTAAATGGTCCTATTGTAATTGGGACAGCTTCGGACACGGGGTTAATTACTGGTGTACCTGCGAACCCTACAGAAACACTCTTTTGCCCCGACAGTGGGATCTCCGGAACCAAGTGGTGGTCTATCGAACACTTTTGTGCCCCTGTATCTACAAGGAAACGGGACTCCTTATTCCCGACTCTCATTTCTACGTAGGGTCCTCTCTGATTCACGGGAATAGACATTGGTTCCGACCCCTGCCGTGGGCTGTCCTATTGCGAAAATAACACATTGTCCGATGTGTAGTCACTGCTGCTGCTATAATACGTGTTTGGCTGTGTATCAAAAATATTCCCATTTCCCCCTCGGTGTCCTCCACTCTGATCATTTCTCTGTTGGCCCTCCCCGCCCTGATTTTGGTTCGGAACACTTTGGTTCAATGCCTGTTCTGTTGAGCTTGGTTTTGACCATAGGATTGGTTTTGAGTACCTCCATTGGTAAATCCCTGCTGCTGCTGCATGCTATTTCTGCTTGGGCCATTTGACCCCTGATGTCCTCTATGAGGCCTTCTCTGGCCAAACCCACCTCTATTCTGTAGGTGCGGGCATTGCGCTCGCCAGTGTCCTTCCTCTTTACAGTACGCACATTGATTTAATCCCAGTGACACCCCGTGCATATTATTCAAATTTCCCCAGCCTTGTGCATTTCCTCTACCTCTATTGTATCCAATTACCTGCTGCAGTAACACTCCTACTATCGTTCGCATCCAATGGGTACCCATTACATATCTCACTTACTTCCTTCACTGACGTTCTTTTGTTCGACTTCCATCGCATTGTTTCCCCCAACCATGCCTGCAATCTTTGTTTATCACCTATTTGTCCCGGTGCGGGCAAATGCTTTGCACCACCTGGAAAAACTGTCGGCCACGATTTTTGCATATACAACCTCGACGCCTCCTTCCTACCTTTCTTAATACACTCCTGACTATATTCAGGTGTAGCAAACATTTCAGCATATCTATCTTCCATTTCATTTTTCAGTTCAATGAGTTTGTACATATGTTTTCTTACATCCTCATCTCTTTGCTCACTGCGTGCTAACTTATTAAAATCTAACAATCGTTGTGGCGGTAAATTTCCAAGTATTTTTTTCCATTCTCCCACCAAAAATTCCCCCATGGATTCCAACACTACCTGTCTCTCGTTGCTTCTTCGGTACCCATATAATGAGGCCAATGCTGCCGTCCCATCATTTCCTTCTATGTACATTTCTGCCTCTTGCTGTAATTCAATCTTTCTTTCTTTGCTGATCGCGCTGCAAGTTACCCGTCCAAATCCTGTTCCTTCAGCCCCGCCTCTCACCTCCCCGGTCTCAATTTCGACTTCGGGAGGGGCGGATGGTGCTGAATCTGTCTCTGGAGCGGGAGGTGCGGATGGGACAAGTGACACAGGTGGCATCTGTGAAGGGCCTTGCTGGGTGCTGGGAAATTGTGCGTCTGCGGTCTGCGCTTGTGGGAGGGCTCGAGCTGTGGGTGGGGCGTGGGTTAATGCTTGCGTGAGGGGAAGTGCTTGGGCTGCGGGAGGGGGTATGAGAGCCACTGGTTGGGCCTGTGCAGTCACTACTGGCGTGTTTGGTTCCGATCCTGGTTTTGGGCCTTGACCCGTATGGGTTAACAAATGTTCCATTAATTTGTCTGCTATGTGTAGTTCCCGCTGCGGGTATATTCCTTCTATGTTCATTTGCTCACGTCTCCCTTCCTGTTTTAGACTTGCCGTCCACTCCTCCTCCTCCTTTTCTTCTGCTACCTCAAGGTTCGATTTGTGGCTACGCGCATGCTTCTCTCTACTCCTAAATCGGAGCATTGCTTCCCTCCTCCAATCTTTGATAGTCTCAAAAGCTGCGGGTCGCGCTTTTCCCTTATCAACACCCTTTCTAAGTTATCTATCCTCGCAATCTCAAAGCTACCATTAATTCGCCACTGATGGTCCTGTTGCTTTCTAGTTTGCCTATGCCAAATTTCACAAAATATTATCGCACCCTCACCATATTTTGCATACATGTCATACGCCGGCGTTCCCCCAGGCGGTGCACTTTGGCCATTTTCCAAGGACTGTCTACCGCAGCGGAAAAGCCCCGCTAAAGTGGACAGTACTCCAGGTATGTTTTAAACCTTCCCTTTGGTTAATCAACCTTACTCTGGATGTTTGATTTTGCAAAATCAACACTCTACCAATAATCTGGGTTTCGTTTGAATCGGGGAATGATTTACCTGATAAAACAAGTCGCCTGTGTCCTAACGCAACCTCTCCCAATGTCGTGTCTGCGCTTCTCTGGCTTCTGCCTCGTTTTGGGACCATCGCCTCCTTTGCCCTCTGGCCCGGTATGTCGATCAGGGATCAGATGTGTGCAGATCTGTGGAAGGAATCTCTCCTCACTTCTACAGGGCGCCCCGTACACCTCTTGATCCTGGCTCGATCGTCCCGTCCTCGCCGTTCTTCCGCCTCTACTCTGTTACAACGTCTACGATGGGACAAGTGGGGGAGGGTCCCTATTCGGGCGCCATCTTGAAAGGGGCCCTTAGGGGTCCCTCGCGATATGGAAACAAGGCAATAACCATACACGAAAGGATGCGCCAGACATGAGGTTAAAATTCGCAATGCTAGGGTTTATTGCAAGCAAAATAGTCCCAATTGGCCAACTGTGGTCTCACGCCCCGCGACGTGTATTCTCTAGACCTCGAGGGACGCAAGAGAGCGAATTACGTACATCAGTTACATATATACAAAATGCATATCATACAATCAGCTATGTCATGTTTAACACCCCCCTTTTATTGAGTTTCTTTGAACTCGGGATGATGATGGACATTTCCGACGAGTATGACAATTATGACACTTTCGATGTATATTCTAGTAACAATGTGCAATTTAGAAAGTGCAAAGGCATCTTCTAGTTGTTGAACAGAACACGGTGCTTCTGTTCTTGGAAGCAAGCTGCACACGGGGGAAGAGTCACATTCCAAGCTTTGCTATCTATGAGGTGCTATTCGCGTCCTGGGAGCCGACACGCTCTAAAGGGTTTTGTGAAGGGGGGCCGTAAGAACAGCATAATTCAAGCCTTTAGCTGCTTTATTCTAACATATTCTACCACAGTACGAGACTGGCTGGCAGCTGTGAAATGATTAAATGCCATGCCCTGCAGCTCTCCCTCAAGGCTACAGAGAGGGAGCGTGGGCATTCCTTTCTGGGCTGCTCATGAGGAGTTTCAACTCATGTCTCTTGCTGGCGTCTCATCGTGCACACTTCCTCTAGTTTCAACGAGTAAATTACTGCGTCCATCTTTGATGCCCTCATGTCCCCCAGCTCATATGAATGCACCCATTTTGAGAATCTGTGTCAGAGTGAGGCCTGGCTCCCTCAACACCTGGTGTCTCATCTTATCCGAGCGTCTTTCCTGAATTAGTTGGTGTCATATCATGCCTTCCTCATTGTCCCAAGCACATGTCAATGATGCTAAATATCTGAGACGATCAAAAAACTGTCCAAATATTCATCATCTCTCTGTTTTGCAGAACTCATAACAAATCACTCGTAGTCTAGGTTAGCTAATGGCATAAAGTGTTCAGTCAGACATGTCTTGGCTGTATGATAGGAATCATCAACGGGTGTTAAAGTCTTGAAAATTTTGTGCATAGCTGGGCCGGCTGCATAGATTAGGGTCGACATTTTGTTATCATCGTTTACTTCACCTGTGGCCCTGATGCACATTTCCAGGCGCTCCAACCATAGTATCCACTACGGCCCCAGGTTGGCTGGCATTCCTGACGTGTCAAGTTCGGGCATTGGCGCTAGGGACCCTTTTTATCTAGGCCCCTGCGCACCTCCACCCGCCACTACAGCTGCTGGCACATTCCCCGCTGCCACTGGATTGTCTTGATTCTCCTCCCTGACAAGGGTCTAGTGGTTTGGGGATGATCGACTGTCCTTACTGGGAGCACAGGCACCCCCAAGAGTTTGGCAGCCGCAACCCAGTAACTCCCCACAACTGCCACAGCCCAGTTCTTCCCTCTGTTCAAATTGGTTAACTGTCTTTAATCGTTGTATGATCGTGTGGGTGACTAGACCTAGCACATTCTTCCCTCCTCCCTGGCGCACTAGGATAACATAGTCCCCACCACTTACTTGTAGGTGTTCAGGTGTGTGGGCATAGTGCAGTTTCGAAATATAAGTAGTTTGAATGAAAGCGTTTGCAGTTATTTTCTTTTTTTTTTGTGCGACAGCACACTCTGCGTAGCCACCACTTGAGGAATACAACTAACGTGCAGCTGGTATTCCCAAAATAGCCACTGGGGTCGTATGAGCACTCCTGTAAGGAGCCGCGATCTCCGGGATGATATGCTGACTATTGTTTGCCTTGCCGGGGCATCGTCGGTCAGCGAGCAGAGTGAAAACCCCATTGCGTCACATCCGTCAAGGTGTGTCGGGAATGACTTCCCCGCCTGAGTGCGTGAGGTCTCTCAGGCTGATCCCATCCTCATCGCCATTGTTTTGTATCAGTGGGCCCGCTATGCAGCCTGAAAAACACCCCTGCCCTCGACAGAGGACATAGATGCTGGTGTTCCCAGTTTAGGTTCCACTCATGCACTGCGTGCCAATGCTGGAACGCCCCTTTAATTCCACGCAGAAGAAGAGTTGCACACTTGCCAACATTCTGTGACCAAAAAGATGTAGGATTTTTGAAGTTTCAAGAATGAATAATTCCCATAACAATGACATTACGGGAAAATACATAACATACATTGTTGGCACCATTGAAGCATTCTAAAATACACAACCCATCGAACAGCAAAATATGGCAAGATGTTCAAATGTTAAAAATGTATCATTCTGAATGGTAACTTAACACCAAATTCAATTACCTAACTTCACAGAAGGTAATTACACATAGCTAGTGGGCAACGTTTGCCACTGCCCTGTAGCAGCAGCCTAGGCAGTACATATTTATTGCAAGTTGAACACTGAATGACATGGTGACTGATACCCCCCTTAGTCTGATAGGCAGATGCTGTGTGAAGGTGTTACACTCTGCCACTTGCCTTCACTGATGGTTCACCTAAGGGTTTTACCGGCAAGAGTGCAGGACAGAGTCGCGCAGCTGTCAGGTCAGTGGATTCGTCTGAGCCCAATCAAAGTAATCACCTACCAGTCCACTGTACAGACAGACTAATTAATGTGTTGCATGCTTTGTCCTGGAGCCTGCCTTATAGTCATATAAATTACTTGCCACTATAAAAGGCAGTAGGATCTGTCACTGAAATCTGTAGGCAGTAGGATTGCTTAAAAAGCAGTAGCCTACTGCCCAAATCAGTAGGGTTGGCAAGTATGGAGTTGCCCCGGACCGTCACATGACACCATTACATACACTAGTTCCAATGGTAAATTCGTTATGTGTAGGAATCTGCTCTTAATCATCCGAAGCAAAAAGAACAATATGATTGTTGTTTCGAGGAGCTTGCTGTATGTTTATCATGCAATAGGTGGACACCATTCCTCTTTCCCCTTCTTGGATAGCACTGGATCGCCTCTAAAGCCCCTAGCAGGAAGGTGTTTGCGATGATTGGTTGGGCGGTGCAGTGTAAATGGGGGATTCAATGGGTTCCAATAAAATGTTAAGTATTCAAACTTGTTCTTTTTTTAAATGCACCAAATATTTTACCCCCTCCCCAACCAGTATTGATTGACACCAACTCAACATTCACCTTTTTTTGTTAAAAAAAAAAAAAAAATTAAGAATGTGACCAATTAGGAGGTCGACCAAAATACATGAACCTGATGGGGTGGCAGCAACCACAGGATGATATTTGTGAAATACGCATCACTTCTGCCATGCATCACATCATTCGAGTTTGGATTGTTTGGTAGCGGGAGCACAGGAGTGGACACCTGATTTGGATTTGACATTTCCTATAATTGCTGATTTAATTAACACATGGACACTTTTAAGTTGTGCACCCAAATATGTTGCAGGTCTAAATAACTCTATTAAAACCAGAAAGGTGTTGGCAGATCGTCTCAGACGTGGAGTGCATATTGTTTAGAAGTAAGAAAATCACCTTTTTAAAATCGGCATGCCAGAGCAAATAAAGAATGGTTGCTTTCACACCAGAGGAGAATGTATTATTATAGACAAATCTGTTACTTTTAGAAGGATTATGTTAATCACAGACTGGAGTAGTAGTTTTATATTGGCCAGTGTGTCCCTATTTGATAGACTCAATACTGTGGTTAATTTAAAAGCACCCAATTACGATTCCCCTGTCTTATTTTTAGTAGTTGTACTGATTACATTCACTGTGATATACTTAGTGGTGGTGATTTTATCACCATTCTGGATGCTGCCTTGGATAGGTCGTTGACGTGTGATAAAATAAATACATTTCAGGCCTTTCTCCTCCTAAGAGACATTTGACAACCAGATAGTACACGCTCCACTGTGCCCCACTAAACCACAACAGTAATGCTACACTTAATTATCGGCTATGGCTTCCTAAATTATTGTGCCATGTAAAACAGAGTGCAATTCAACCCCAAAAACTCTCTGGTGACACTCACCTTAATGATAGATTTTTAAGGCTTCGATAGCAGGGGAACTTAAATATGTTTTTGTCCATAATGATAACTGTTGACAACCCTGAAATTGTGTGTCAAACCTTGAAGGTCTCTATATGGAAAATCTGTCTGTCTAAAGAATTTGCTATACTTAAATCAGAATTAATAGACATGAGGGAATTGGAGAACACATTAAAACCTAAATTCTCTATAAATGTCATGCTCGGTCAGCCAGGGTTAAAACCTCACCGGCCATTTTGGTGTGGAGCAATGTGCAGGTGGAACAGCCTGTGTGGTTTATATTTTGGTTTATCAAGCATGAATATTATAGTGAGTGTGGTAAAGGAGGTGAGCCACTGTAGACTGGGTGGACCTGATGTATCTCCTGGAGTGTAGAGAGAGAGTGGGATCCCGTGGGTTTGATGCCACTCATTCCCAAACAAGGCGCAGTAGCACCTTCCCCATGTTGTCAATCCGTGCTTAACCCTCACAAAGGAGTATATCATCAGGGTTTCCCAGGAAGGTTCACATTCAAGACACTCATATGCAGAGGGTGTGAATAAGTAATCTCCTAACATATCAGAAATCCCCAGATCAGACCTTGTCCCATTCCCTGTGTTGAAAACAAGATCCACTAGCATGACCCTAAAATCCTACCAGAATGGGCCATATCTACCCAGAGACGCAGTACAGTGAAGCTTGAGGCAGCCCTCTATCATACTGACTGGTGGGTCTTCAACTACCAGAGTGTCTTGCAGGAAATGATAACTGAACGTAAACTGAAATACCAAACACGTTAGACTCAATCATTAGCACCAAAACAATGGTGTGTGCAAACCTCTGTGAGAAGCTCCATCTTCTTACCATGAGAAAACCGAGGAAAAAGATGGCTACAGGTCCCGCAGCACAGTGGGTACAATATATATATAGTGGGATACTGTACTCTAGCAGGGAGAACCAGTGAAATGTTGTGGAGCAGCAGTTTGTTTGATTAATTGTTTATTATTAGTTTGTATAATGATTTGCATCCAGGGAAGGATGCTCAAGTGCTCAACCAATGATGCTGCTGTGAAAGCAGGCGAGAATACACTGCATATCGCCCACTTTTTCCAGACACCCTAGGCCCATCTCCAGTTAGCGCCATCTTGATTGTACTAAGGCAACATGGAGCCTGTTGGTGGTGGTGATCTTGTTTCTTTAAGGGAGATTGGGTTCACACAATATGTGCAGAGACCATCACCCAAACACATTTCCTTTTAACTATTTGCACCACAGACTAAACCTGGGGTGCGAATAGAGATCACCCCCTTGTCAGGGGTGCGTACATGGCTGATAACGACACACAGTCCTCGCAAAGGCCACAGCAAAGGCTCGGGCTGGCAAGCCATTACCAACCATGTACGCCCCCCGACGTGAGGGTGATTGCTACATTCCAAGTTGGCCCTCTCTCTACAGATGCCTTTAGATCCTTGTGTTTCCTCACAGTTTTCCTCACAGGCCTTATGGAAAGCTCTCAATTAATTAACAAATACCAAGCTCCAGCTAATAAAACACTAATGACGAAATATTAAGACAGAAAAGGAGAATAATCCATCTGTAAGCAGGTTGCAAGAATCAATGGGTATTAACCCATCAGCGAACACCTTGAAAGCGCTCCCCAGTCCAGGGACTATAAAAGGGGCTGTGAAAGTGTAGTTAGCAGGAGGATCGCAGAAGAAGCAGACTTATTGGTGAAGGCTCTCTTGCTAAAAGGGGAGACTGCTAGAGAGAAGAAAGCTCAGAGAATTGGTACCCTAGGGAGCGCAGTACTAGCCTGGCAAGGTTGGAAGAAGAGGTGTAGTGCTGCTAAGCCCTGGATGGCCTGGAGCAGGAAATCTGAGCAGAAGGGCCCAACAGCCCCTCTCCAGTCCTTGGGGGGAATGGGAGAGGAGAGCCAGAGCAAAACTTTTTCCTCCAGCGACCACTAAGGTAGGTGTGAGACCTGTGGTATCAGGTTGAAAGATTACAGGCTTCCTGAAAAGGATCCTTAATGAGAAACCTGTGAACCCCAGGGTCGGGCAAGACCTATTGTGAATCCTGCACACCTAGGTCTGTGAGAGGCCTACTAAAAAATCTGAAAACCCCACTGTCTATGCTTCACCTGTTGAGTGAGAGACCTGTTGTGAATCCTAAGGACTGGTAGAGACATGTTGTGAATAGTTCCAGCTCCGAAGTCTGGGAGAGGCCCACTGTAAAGACGGGAAAAACCAAGCTGTGAAAAGGCCTGGATGACGTGCTAAAAAGTTAAGGTGAAACCAGAGAGGTGTAATCGGAGAAGTCTACATCTGGGAGAGGTCTTCCTTGGATTGTAAAAGTCAGAAGACCCAGGAAGGGGTAAGCCCGTGAGTACGCTTTGAAGAGCCATCCCAGGTTAAACCTCTTTCTTTTGTTGAGACTAGGTTTGGTGATCCTTTATCGTTCACCTCTTCAGAACTTTTGCGTTATCATCTAGGGTAACCAGGAGGTTAAGATTAAGATTTGAAATTTTCAGTTGTCAAGAAGTTGGACATTGATAGATGGACTAGGGTTTCTCAAGGAGGGACGGGGACTTGTAAGAATGGGCTATCATTTGGATCTTTGTCTCTGAAATTGTTGGACACTCAGAGAGAACCCCCACTTTATGTTGACCCATCCTTGACCCTGTCCATTTTAGATTGTACCTTATTGTTTGTAGATCTAACACTAGCTTCTATTGACATTTGGTCCAACCCCTCCATAAAAAGCAAGAGCGGAAAACAAACCGTCAAATACTCAACACCTTTGTGGCAAGTGTGTTGCTTGGCCTACCACACCACCAAATAGACCACATAAGACTTTAATCAGTCAACATACACACAAACAATGCAGCTACTATGATACAGTTTCCCAATTACTATACTCTTCTATATACAACTGCCTTAGACACACCGTCCTCTACAAAACATTCAGAGATACCTAGAGGATATATCGCTAGCATAGATAGAAGATTGGCATAGAGACTGGCTTGCCAAGGATATAACAAAGGCCGAAGTTAAGGAGGTAATTGTCTTTCCTGTTTCTGGTAAGATGCCTTGTCTGGATGACCTTTCAGCAGAATGTTACAAACAAGATAATCATTTGTTAGCACCTACCCTACTGTTGAAATATTGAACTGCCTTGGAAGTAGGGGCCCTGCTGCAGAAGAAAATAAAAGTAAGGTTTCATAACTGGAAAATCCACTTTGTGTAATTTACAAAGATTCCTTGACCACTTTCATCAAACAACCCTGTCATGTTGAGGCCAAATGCCTCATTATGTTGGAGAGGCCTAGTTCCAGTCTGAGAGGCCGAAGTGATGAACGGGCAAAGGCGAAGCCTGCCAGTTTGAGAATCCAGTTGGTAGTGACAGGATGTTCCGGTGCCCGTGTCTTCTTTGTATGAGTGAGGCCCACTTGCATAGATATCCCCACGACAGGGGATACCACAGTGGCGTTGAAGGTGGGATTCTGGGGCTATCTCCAGCTGCTGATAGCCTTTGTGCAGCTGAGTTGACAGTCCCTGCAGTCTGTGGATCCTTGAGAGTCTGTCTACTCGGCTTTTTGTTGGGAGAGGGAGTGACTCTATAAACCCCTTTCTACAGCGCAGAGCGCGCCGCAGTGTTGTGCAGCTGAGTTGACAGTCCCTGCAGTCTTTGTAGTCATGAAGGCATGACGATGAGAGAGGTCTACATATTAACTGCAATTGCCATAAGGTAAGGAAATAGCTATTTTCGAGTCAGTTATGTGTGGAAAACTTACTGTGGACTTATGGATGGTGGACAGAGTCCGCACACCCCGACTGCCTTGCAATTTGTTTTTTTTTGTTTGTTTGTTTTATTCATATTTATATAGCGCACAGCAGTCCAAGGACATTGTGGCACTTGTTACAAGACAGTACTTAGTTACAGAGTAAAGAGGCATGCAATTGTTACATAAAGAGCATTTTGAGCAGGGAAAAACAATAAATATATGATACAATATAGATATATTACATTTGTGTTTATAATACAATATATATGACAGGAATAGAGGAGGAAGACGCAGTGCTAGTTGAGGAAAGTGGTCTTGAGGATGTTGCGGAAGAGAGAGACAGAGGTTTCAGCTCTAAGGGTGGCAGGGAGTGCGTTCCATAATTTCGGTGCAATGTAAGAGAAGCCTAGACCTCCCGCTGTGGCTCTCTTGATGCGTGGTAAAATTAATGGTGTTGAGTGGCCCGTGAACCCGCCACCTGCTGAAAATGTGCGACAAAGTTGCAACACCAACCGCCATCCCAAGCCTAGGTGTGGCGACCCCCCCTTAATGGTCAAGAGCTTAACATTTTAGTTTATACTAATAGCCTGCTGCCCGATAATGCCTTGACAATGGTGGGCGGCCTCATTACAACAGAATTACCTGATCACAGAGGAGGTGGGAGGGTTTGTGGATACCCCAGCCTCAATAGTTATCACAGAAATCGAGGCTAGCAGGGAGCCTAGGAAGACTGATGGCCCGTTGATGAGTGCCCCCTTCAATACAGAGATGGAGCTCAAATCGATGTACTTGACAAATTTAATGGCAATGGTTAGGAATACCGTAAGCATTGGAGAAAACTTAACAGTGACAAATCCCACCAGGACTGCTCAATTGTGGAAGTCTGTGAACGTTGGGGACTCTAAAGACACTAAGGTGAGACATGTTATGCTACTAAATTGAAACCTTATACTTGGATGAGGATTATGCTTTCTTGGAAGATGTGTTTACTCGCCCTGACTCACCTGAAAATGAGCGATTAAAGCAACCGGAACAAATTCTAAATCAAGCGAACACACCTTCTTTCACCACTGATATGAACACATTGGAGGGTCAGCACTCTATTTGGCAGCATGTTTATCACGCGAAATAGCTGAAATAAAAACTACAATAGCATGGCAAAGAAGATTGAGTAACTCCACAAATGGCAATCGCTCGACGCCGATTAACCCAGGCAAGGCTAACATAGTCTCAAACTCTGGCCTTGTGAATACAACAGAAGCCCTGTTGAATGGGGGAGCAGTGCCATCTCCTATCGTGTGTGAATTCAACCCTTGAAAGAGCCCCCTCTGTGATGAGTCTCAATTGGAAGCCTCTGTACTTCCGGAGGGGCATTTGCAAGACACCCAAACTTCTTCCTCCTAGTCTGACCACTCACATCATGGACTGCCTTTCCATACAACTAGAAGCTCATGTGAACAACACCTGCCAACAGCAGCAATGGCTCAGATTCGGAACACCATAATGTCATCCTTGACAATGGCGCTAAATCCTTTTTCAAAATTATGCGAAACAATGAATGAGACAATAAAAGATCAAGCAACCCTATTGGCTAAGATTCATACTAAGCTAATATTTTTGGAATTTTTCTCAGCTTCAAGACACAATAGACTGGATAGAGAAGCCGAATTAACTGCTCAATAGAAGGGAAGGCTGTACAATCTGGCAAGAGGCGAAGAGGCGAATATTACTATTATGATGGCCTTCATTTTAGAAACAATTGTGTGGTTGAGGTCCCTCCAAGAAAAAGGCAAACAGATCAAAATACCCATTAAGGAATTTAGGGTGCCTATCCTCAGACCAAAATTGCCCCAGACGGAACCTCCAAAGCCTCAAACTCTAAAAAACATAAACATAACTGATGTCAGGACAATCCAGAACAATAGCATTATAGTTCATGAATCGGTGGAGTGTTCGCACTTAGAGAAATTGCTGGACAATTTGAGTGACCTATTGAAAGAAAAGTCTGATAGAGCGCAAGAGCAATAGTAGGTGTAGGAAAGTAATGCATCTGGGCCTTACCATCAACTATGTCGTGGGAATGAAATTGTGGGGGTCAGTACTGACAGAAACACAAATAAAACCTAGCTCCAACATGCCAAGCTTGAAGATGTTTTCAATTTTTTAAAACCCAAATAAACAGAAACAGCAGGCTGTGAAGGTGATTGAAAAGTAGAAAAAAAGTCTAAAAATATACAATTGGTCAATAAACCTCAATCCAATGGATCCAGAGCATTCCTGAGGAACTTGATGAAACCGCCGACCTAGAAATTAGATCCTTCCCATTTTCCAGAAGTGTGAGCAACTGTAACGCTCACCTGATTCCCGCAGAGGCGCCGGTCTTGACTGGGTGAATGCCGTATCTTCAAAGGTGATGTGTAACACACGGTTGGCTCTTTGGGCTGGACCTCTGTGCACTGTATGTCTGACTCGAAGAGTAAGATGTCTGCAGATAGAAAATATGGGATTAATGAACTGGGTTTATTGGGTGCCTCTCTCCTCTTCCCTTTCTCTTCTCCTGTAGAACCCCAAAGGTTAACGCCCTCACCTTAGGTAAGTGAACGCCGAGCTCTCCATCTGCCTCGGGGCAGGGTGCCGTAACCAGTTTCTTCACTGGATAAGGGTGCAGGCCTCTTGACCTCAGAGGACTGCTGTCCGTCGTTAACTGCACGAACGGTAAGTTCTGGGCACTTCAAATGTCTTAAAAGTCTTTTGTAATGATATCTCTTGTTTTGCAGGGTTCCGGCGATGGCGGATGGCGGGCTGATGAGAGTTGAGGATCGAACCCGCGTGAGGAATAGAAGCGCCTGGAAGCACGTAAGTAAGCGCTTGTAGCCTGCTTCACGATGCGCACTAACTGTCCCTTTTATCTTGCAGGTACAAGTTCGGAGCTTTAGAGAAGCTGAAGGGTGCTGGAATACCCACTGGATTCGGCGTGGGAAGGAGTAATGGCACGTGAGTAATAAAGTTGCCCAATGTCTTTAAACGCACCTTCTTTTGTCTTTCAGATGCGGGATGCACCGCCGAAGGCCTCCGGAGCGTGCAAAGAGCTGGTAAGCTTTTGTCTTTCAGATGCCGGAATGCAGTGCGAAGACCTCCGGAGCATGCGAAGAGTAGGTAAGCCTTTGTCTTTCAGATGCCGGAATGCAGCGCGAGGCGTTGGTGACAGCCGATGGACCAGGTAAGAGATGCGCTGCCACTGAAGACCGTAGTGCTAACCTGTTCTTTCTTTGTCTTTACAGGTGCTACTGAAGACTGGATTCCAGGATGGTAAGCCTTTGTTCCCTTAGGCCCAGGATCAGAAGCAGAAGACACGATGAGCGTTCTGCTGCAGAGAATGCAGAATAACGCAAAGCAAGATTCATCCATCGGGTGTGGTTTAAATAGCATCCTGTAGTGCTTAGGTGTCTCCTTCCACAGCCACGCCTAGGTAAGAAAAGAGTTCCTGCTTTCCAGAAGAGTTCCAGTGTTCTGAACCTAGGGAGTGGCTCCTGCCCCACCCAACAGGAAAAGTAGTCCCAAACAGAAGAGGATCAGGGGTTCAACTTGCAGGTTAGTAAGCAGCATGGTCTGCTGCAGGTAAGTCCACCCAAGCATTATGAGCCCGGCGCTTCCAGCGCTGGGACTGGGCATATTTATGAGCCTGGTGCCACTGGCGCCAGGGCAGGGTCCAAAAGGTCCCAATTGGGACTGGCTGGCACTCGGAACCGGGGTTATGGGTCTGCTTCCAAGGGAGTCGGGCAAGTCCTGATCTTTTGGAAGCAGAGATCATGACAGCAACATGCGGTCAAAGAAAATTATAGACAAAAGAGACTGTCTCATTATGGAATCTTTAAATGAACCAACTAGAGCACCTGATAATCACCAACTTAACTAACCTGAAGATCTGGGAATATCTACTTTACTGAATCTCACAACATATTTGGATGAGGAGAATCTAGATCAAGAGGAGACAGTGGACCTATTGCATAGTTTAGAATATGGAAAGGCCCTAGACAATCACTGTCGTATTGATAGTAACTGGGAGATCTCAGTTGACCTCCTAAAACAAGTCAGGGCTAATACAATTATGGAAACAACGATGGTTCATTTTCAAACCTTGGAAGAAAAGAGACAAGCCCTAGGGGAAAATCACACTTTGCAAATGCATATACCTCAGATAGGGCATTTGACCGGGTGGAGGGTGTAGTGAAAAACTCAATAGTAAGAAATCAACCAATAAGGTCTTCAAGAACCTCAGTAGTAAAAGAGCGACTAATACCCTCCAGAGACGGTATAATCCTAAATTGAGCAAATGTTTTGAAACTTTTACATTGCACCCCTAAATTAAGTAAGATTGCACCGGAGAACATAAAAATAGTTCAATTTGTGAATGAGATACATTATGACTGGGTCATCTTGCATCTAAACTCTTTGTTGGTGAGAAAGGCCCTATTGGAAGCAACGCCTGACTTGTTACCACTTGGCTTTGAAATAAGTGAAGAGACGCACATGAAGTCAACAAAATCCCCTTTTGGTCAAATACAATATAAAAAAAATAGATTCACAGTGGAGCTTGAAAGAAAATAAAATGAAGCTAAACAATGGTCAAACCTCAACTATTGCAACAACTACCGGGGGTATTCAATGATCAACTTCTTTAGAAAGATCTTTGACGTTGATAAAAGTGGCATTTGATTGTCCTTAAAGACAGGAGAAGAAAGTGGTGGAGGAAACTAATAGAGGTGAATCAAAAGACACAAACTGGTGTGGCCGGGTGGTTCCTTGGCCCAGCCCGCAAAATAAGTAACATCTAAAGAAGAAGGAAAATAGCCCTCTACAACTGGGTTCCTGGAACACAAGAGGATTCGTTTGGGCCTCAAGAGTTATGACATTCTGTGTATGCAAGAAACCTGGATACGATCTAAGCCAATATGTGATGGTTTTATGGATTGCCTGAATCCAGCCCAAAAGAGTCTGGCGGGTACACCTCATTCTGGCTTACTGACCTTGGTAAAATCGGGTCAGGGGCTAAAGGTGATCGAAATGAGAAATCCAAATCCATTTGTTCAAATGATAATATTAACGTGGGAAAGGCCTATTCAATCTATACTGGAATCCTGCAAGGATCCGGCAATAAGGTTTTGTCAACTGTGTAACATCTCTAATTGATGATTCTTATGTTTGTTTAATTGGTCCCCAAATATTGATGTGGAGATCTTAATAAAAGGTGTGTCGATAACGAGGGGACGCTGATCCCCACATCTTTTATGCATAAAAAAGCTGCATTGTGGGTGTGTGAACTGAAAGTGCGGGCCTGTTTATGCTTAATGGTCAAATGAAGGGTGATATTCCTGGTAGAGCGACGTGGGCGCAGGGTGATAAGAAAGCACACCTGGACTACTATTTTATTTCTGGGAGTATGATCAACTTGATCGACAGTTATGCTACAGGGCTGTTGGTTATGGGGAGAGGGGGAGAACTGGGATGGGTACCCTCCAAAGTTTTTTGGTTTATGCCACCTTTCGCGAGGTGGGGCTGTTTTAGTTGTTTGTGTGTTAGGTAATTATTTGGATGTCATAGTGGGAGAGAATTCACAGGCTACAGTACATTTAGTGGGTGCCAGCTGCCTAGCAGACAGTGAGTCTGACGCAGGGGGGTGGTTGAGAGGGAAAGGGGCTGCAATTACCAGCCTCGCGGGAGGCGTAGGCGATCTAGGGGACATACTAGAGAAAGTGGGCGGTCGGTTGGAACTGGAGAGAGAACAGCACAGCAAGTCAGGATGGCTAGCGATCTACACATGGGGCCTCATTACACGGTAGGCGGTAAGGGATTACCAGCACCGGTAAGGGCACCGGTGCCGGTAATCCCTTACCACCCTACTACGAGGTCCCTTAGCGGGTCCCGTCCCTAACGCCTGGTTTTACCAGGCGTTATGGAAGGGACCCGTTGAGGGACTTCAGAGCTAATAACGGGCCTGCTAACAGCGGGCCCGTTATTAGCTCCATCCCCATTCCCATTGAGCCCTATTGGGCTCAAATGGGAATGGGCAATGGTTCCCGGAATGGGGACTTACTGGGTCCTCCAAGGTCGGAATGACCCGGTAAGTCCTTATTCCGGGAACACGGACCCGAAATGCGGTAAGGGGGTAGCCATGGCGCTAATAGCGCCATGGCTACCACCTACCATGTAATGAGGCCCATAGTCACTTGAAATGTCAGAGACCTTAAATGTTTCGTCAACAGACTTAGAGTGAAGGCCTGTCTGAAAAGAAAGGGCATACAAATCGCACTACTGCAAGAGACACATCTTACTGCAGATCGACAGGAGATGATTGGCAGGAAGTGGGGGGCAGGCAAGATGTACGGTTCCCCTTACTCAAAGTACGCAAGGGGAGTCCTGATATGGGTTGCAGCTATGATTCCCTTCCAACTGCTAGAGTTGAAGTACAATGACGAGAGCAGGATGGTGCTGGTATATGGGTTCATTGAAAACAGGGAGGTGTGTATTATCAACACGTACACTCCTAACAGCAATGCCACTATGTTCTATATCTCCCTTTATTCTAGGGTCGCTGCGTTACGGGGCGCAATGTGGATTTGGGGGGGAGACTTTATTTGTAAGCTAAACCCCTCGGTGGATAGGTCAGATAATAAATATAAGAGACCATCCCCTCCAGTGAGGGCCCTTAGCGCCATGCTACGAAATCTGGCACCAGTGGATGTATGGAGAGAACACCATGGGGAAGTGAGATGACACTCGCACTATGCAGCACCATCTGGGGTTTATTCCCGCTTGGAATACAGTTTTACAGGACAAGACATGACTGGCGAGATTGTGGAAATAGAATACAGGGCTAGGGTCCTTTTTGATCACGCCCCGCTGATTGTCACCTGGCGGTGGACCCATGCTAGGCCACAGATTCCGACTTGGCATCTCAGAGTTGAGGCCCTACAAAACAGTCTTCAGGGAATACCTTGGAGGAAAAATAGAGAAATACTTTAAGACAAACATGAGCAGTTTTGCGGAGTACGGCATGCTGTGGAATGCCTTTAAGACGGTCATAAAGGGAGGATCAATTCGTAAATTGGGAGGGCTCAGGAGGGTGATGTTGGAGGCCATGGAGAAAATGGAGGCAGACATTGTGAAGCCAGAGGGGGAAATGGGAGTTGGAGGGGAAAGCAGAGGGACATCTTGCGTCAGAAATGCTTCAAAGAATCGGAGAGGCTAGGCAAATTCAACCATGTTAAGTATACGCAAAGGGCACATGTGGAAGGGGACAAATTGCTGGCATGGCTGTGCAGCAGAGAGGATACAAAGGGAGATGTCATGAAAACCCAAGGTTAAATAAACAAAGTGCTCTCCAAGTATTACCAGTCATTGTATTCGAAAGAATCGGTGGGAAACTGAAGGGAAATTGCAGAGATTCTGGCTGCGATTGAGTTGTATATTCTCAAACCAAGAGATAGGACAGCACTATAATCAAATACAAGTGTAATACTGGGAACATACACGTATTTCTTGCTATAAACCACGTACTTGTACCTTGAAAAAATAGATTAAGTACAAAGAAAAATACAAATATATATAGTTTATTATGCATAAAAAATATGAAATGCAAAAAATGAATGAAATGAAATGACGCTCAACATCGCACAACACATAATCATAGAAAATACAATTAAGTTACTCAGTTTACATAAATAACCTTTAAAACAACTGACATAAACACAACATTAGCAGCATATCACAATATCATAAAACGAGTGTGTTCCAGATAAAACATCTGTTCCCATCTGTTCCCGACATGTAACATGTTTCAGTTCTTGCTGCCTTTAGATGGCTGAACTCTCTATAGGGGAAAAAAAACACTTCTTTTCTGTCGTTTAAAAATGCTTTCAATATTGTGCAGTAGGGGTCCTTGGCACATCCACCAACGGATGCCATCAAAATAGCTGGAATCGTTCAAGAACAATATTCAGCTACCAGATATCTTACTCTCAGTCTTAGAATTACAACGCCTATCATCATGAAACTCGCGTTGGTTCGCTCAGCGCCAGCACATTGGTATTGGTTTTAATCAAGTTCGAACTGGGAGACTTGTGGAATGGCCGCAATAGGAGATTTGCAGACAGACAGGGAACTTGTGGACTTTGAAACGGAGATGGAGATCACGGGCATACATGGTGGACAGTTCCCAATGCACCAGACTTTGGGCAGGAGCATTCAGGGCAAATGGGAAGACTTCCTGGGGTGCATAGGGAGCGATCAGGTGCTGGAGACTCTGCGATACAGCAGAAAGGGGACACGCAGTCTCCAGGCTGCCCTACTTGTTACTGTCTGCGTGCAGGTCTTCAGAGCTTAGGGTGCGCGAGAGGTGAGAGGCAGATGTTGGTAGGAAGCTTACAGATGCGGAATGGTTGCGCGCATTAGTATACACTAAGCAGGTTTCAAGAAACAGTAGGTTTAAGCTTATCCTGTTGTATGTATTGCACAGGGCATACCTGACTCCAGATAGGAATTCGAAATCAGGAATGCCCCAGATGTGAACATGAAATTGCTGATTTTTTAAATAAGTTTTGGTCCTGCCCAGTCATTGACAGGTTCTGGCAAGAGGTGGCTTCCAGCACTGCTAGAGGGGGGATAATGATACAGGCGTGGCCTGCTGAAGCCTGCTTGTTAGGCCTGTATCCCAGGAGTGGGAAACATGTGAAGCACCTCACCCAAATGAAGGACCTTACTTGCATATTACCCAAAAGGAGAATCGCTATGGCTTGGAGGGCGCCTGAGGGACCCAGAATTGAAGCTTAGCAGGCAGACCTGGAGAATGGGCTCTAGCTGAATCTGCTGTGTGGCATAGGGCAGTGCACAGTGAGCTGCATGAGGAAGCCGGTCAGATTGCACAGTGACTAGAGCGCTTGCTTTGACATTCGTGCAGAGCCTGCTGATGCAGTTCGAATCCCAGCAGGGCCAAACACAGCCTTTTATCCTTCAGAGGTCGATAAATGAGCACCACACACCGTGGGAAATAAGCAGGGTTCCTAGCGCTATATAAATGCACAAACAAACAAACAAGTGAGGATGTAACAGCATGGAATGCACTGGTGCAGAAGCTGTTCCCCCCATATGATGTGTATCCTCCATAGAGCTATGGCCGGAATTAGGCATAAATTTGATTGAATGTTGACATAACATGGGGAAACAGATAGGGGAACAAGGGGATGAAAATGTCAGGTCTTCGAGAATGAACATTGAACAATAGATGCGACCCTCGCACTTAAGGTACAAAGGCTTACCCCCTGAGGTTGGAGAATACTGGTATCTAGGATTTGGTAAGGTACCTGGACCCTGCAACTAACATTAGCACCGAACATCGGTCCGTAGATAGGGAGGGGTAAAGGGATATGCTATGAATATCAGAGAGAGGAAGTGGGTGAAAGGGCAGGGAAGGGAGATTAATAACTGAAAATGTGTTCTTATGAGTAGATTACATTGTACCCAGTAGGAAAGTGACTAGTCTTTTGAGGTCTGTGGCCTTGAGTTTTGTTTACGAAAATGCCAAAAAAGGGTGTTAAAAAGAAAACATCAACTTGATCCACACACTCCGTATAACATTTATGGAAACAGCGACCATCATCTCCTAACTTTAAGATGGAAGGAAGTATGAATATGTCAATAATTGAATATGGTAGTGAGTATACAGACCACTCAGGGAAGGAATAGGCTTAGAATATACCCTAGCGAGGCCCCCTCTATTACAGCTAAAAACAGAAAACACTTGGCTATGGAAGTGACAGGATTGCACTACTCTTGGGCACTGATGACATTTCAGGTGTAATCCTGAGAGGGGTTGAGGCATGATTTTAAAAGAATACATTACTACATCAAGGAACTGATTGAGGCCAGAAAAATCTATCGAGCTGCCTTAAGATTCAATCACTTATAGGAAAGGGATAGTGTAACTCTAAAGAAGAAAAGGAAACAACAATATAGGAAATGATTATTGTCCACAAAAGCCCAGAGACTACATGTAGATGCTGGGCACATTCTGAAAATAATTTGCAAAAATAATACACGTTATCTCTTGGCATTACTTAATAACAATGAGACGGTCCAACCAGCGATGCTTGCCACCGCGGTCTCAGAGGACAGCTGGACTTCTCATTTTACCACTCTTTTTGCACTCATGTATTTAATGGTTTCCTAGATGAGAGCAAATCTAGTGGAAAATGGTGGATTGACCTCAATAAGGATGACATTGTATCATTAATAAAGAAATTAAATTCTTCTCGAGCCCCGGGTCCGTATGGCTTCTCAAATAACATACTAAAGCAAAATCCTGAAACGTGGGCAGACTTTTGTGTGTTGGTATTTAATCAGATATTAATGGCAAGAGAATTTCCCTTTTCCTGGAAGACTGCATTGATCATCCCAGTGTTCAAGAAGGGCGATAGAGAAGATCCTAGAAATTATAGGCCAATCATCCTCTTCGACACTCTGAAAAAGATTTTTGCAGCAGTCTTACAGCGTCTGCTCTTCCTGCTGAATTTGCTAAAATTGAGAGCAATCAGGAAAAAAACTAAAATCTACCTGCCGTTCATCGACTTGGAACAAGCTTTTGATAGTATTAGCAGAGCGAGGCACTGGGATAAATTACTAACCTGGCAATGTCCCTCTGATTTGGTTGAGGCAATAAAGTCTGTGCATACATCTACAGCGATTCAGGTCAGACTCTGAAGAGATGGCACACCTTCTAGTAAAATCTACACTTTCCAGGGATTGAAGCAGGGTTGCCCCCTGGCACTTGCATTCTTTAATCTATACTTGTCGGATATGGCTGAGAGTCAGAAGGGGGGTCAAAGCATTTCCTCCAAAAATGTATGACCACTCTATTCCATGGATCCTATTTGCTGATGATCAGGTCATGATTGAACAGACACCAGTAGGATTACAGCAAAGATTAAACCATCTGGAAATATACATAAAACGAACGACCTGCAGAATAATGTTTAAAAAAAGATGATGGTCCTAACCACTGCCCAGTGAAAGCAAAAAGCAAGATTTAAAGGGTTTGTGGGTAACGAAAAGCTGGATTGTGTCGACTGGATTATCTATTTGGGGGTCTATATCAATTTCTGCGTGAACGAGAAAGGAGGGATGGAGGCATTGAGATTGAAATGTAAAAGGCTGGCAACTCAAGCCTTGGTGTTACATAAAAAGTATGGCAAGATTACAATGTGCCCAATTGTAACCTTCTATAAACAGAAGGTGACACTGATTTTGACCTATGGAGCAGAAGTGGCTTTGAACATGCCATGGCAATTCTGGGAGGTGGTAGAGGGTGACTTTTGGAAGAGGGTACTCCACCTCCCGAATAACTTGCAGACGGCATTGATTAGGTACAAACTTTGCCTGCAATCGCTCCACTCTACCGTTTTATGGAAATCCTTAGCCTTGTTTCGAAAATGTGCTGTCCTAGATAAACTCCCTCCTTTTGAGAGCATAGGAAATAGGGAAAACCATGGACGTAAAGGGCTTTTCGATACCTGGAAACAGAAATTTAGAGATTGGTTAAGCAATCTCGAACTGTCCAAGGAGGTATTAATGATAAACCCGGAAAGGTTAAGATAAAAATAATGAGACAAGGTTGGATAAGCACACAGGCCAAAAGGGTTACATATAGACTAGCATTGAACTTGAAATATGAAAGCAGATCTATTAATCAATTGCTGGCATACTTAACCAAGTTTCCATGTCCCCATTTTCAGGCCTATTTATGCAGTTAAGATTAAACCTTTTGCCTATCAGAGATGTGCTAAGTGTACGTAGACAGATAGAGGGTTCTGAATCATATTGTAGATTCTGCAATAGGAGAGAGTTGATGGAATCCTCAACACATCTAGTTGCAGAAGGTAATGGCCTAACAGTGGTAAGAATTAAATATTTAAGTGACATTGTCAAACATTTTAAATCCTTGTTGGTGGAAGATTGGTGGAGTATGTTCATAATTGGAGACAGCCCCTCAATGATTCTTGCTGTGATGACATATTTGGATGTAGTTTTATCTTGTAAGCCGGTTTAAGATGTATATGTTTTTAACCCAGGCTTTTAGACTTGATGAAATTGTTTATATGAAAAGTTTATATAGTAAAGGATGAACTGTAAGACTGGATATAAAATATGAAAGGTTTGTAACAAACCAAACATATAATAATAAATTTTTTTGAAAGATAGCCTTTGTTGAGGGCTAGTTTGGGAAAGACAGCTGACCGCTTCAGGATGTGGATCATGTCTGTTATTCTTGGGGCTTGATGTCTTTCTCTTTGAATGGTTTAATTGGCCCTCCTCATGTCCACGCATAGCCTTATTGATCCTTCAACTGCTTTTTTAGGAACGGGTACTATAGGGGAAACCCAAGGCAGTGGGTACCATGGCTGGTTCAATAATGCTTTGGTACAACAATTTCCATATTTCTCCTTCTACCTGTTTCTGGATATTGAAAGGTATGCCACGATAGCGTTGGGCGACTGGTTTGACTGTTGGATCAATGTGTAGCGGTACCTTGCAATCACATAGCTTGCCTAGTCCCTTGAATAGAGCCAGAAATCTATTTTTCGATGTTCCCATCGATGGCTAGGTTTTTGTGTGCCGTGATCTGATATAATATGTGCACCAAGCACATATCCACTGCAGTTTGAAAGCTTAAAATACATCCACTTTCAGTTTCTGTCTTCAGGATGTGTAGCTGAATGCGGGCCACATGAGGTTTGTGTGAGCAGGGGGCTGTGTATACACCCTGGCATGGATGGGGTGTGTGGGATCATACATATATATGTCTACCCTGGACGGTTTCAATTTTGGTGGTTGTGGCAATTTGTTGTATGCTTCCTCGCTGAGTACATTAATTGTTGCTCCTGTATCTATGAGGAATTCTGTTGATGTTTCATTTACCTGCATTGTCAATAACAGGATGTGTTATTTTGCTGTGTCATTCCCCAGAGCCCATATGTATACTTTCTTTCTACGTTTCTCATTTGACAATGTGGATTCACTGTTTTGACAGGGATCATACCTTGATGTATCTGACATGTTTCTTTGGCCACCTATAATTGTGCCTTTCTGGTGAGTGGTGATCTCTTCTAGTGTGGCGTCTGCTGTCTTCCGTCCCTTGTTGTTGTTTCCTTCTCCCGCCGCTAGCTCAGGTCCAATTGTTCCTATACTGAGTGTATCTTCTTCTTTCCTGAGGAGAAATATTTGTTTCTGTAGCAGGTTCTTCCTAAATACCTTTGATTTGCATCCTGAGATTACCTGTGATCTGAGTACTTCATTGTTTTTTTTTTAACTTTTATTTTTGGCAGCAGAGGTATACATTAGGCACACACATCAATCCAGCAGGTGAGCAGTACAGGCGCATTATAACTTGGTACAAACGTCAAACAAATCACAGTGGTCTTCACATGGGAGAAATGAAAAGATGAGTTCACGGTGCAGGAGTAGGTTTCGATGGAGTAGGGGACAAGCCCGACCCGGGCGTGCCATCACATTGACTGCTGAGGCACGCATTAAATTCAACCCAAATGTTTTTGGGGCGTGAATGGCCCGGGAGCATGGTCAGATATTCCTCTTCGTAGTTTCGTGACAAGGTGAGCAAACGCAGCCAAGTCTGGAAGACCGGAGGAGAGGAGCTCCTCCAACCCTGGAGTACACATTTCTTGGCTACCATACAGCCTATGTTCAGAGATTTAGCCAAGCTCCCGGTGCAGACCCCCCCCCACACCCGAAACAGAACTGCCAAGGGATCAGGGTCAATCACCGTGTCCGCTATTGCAGCAAGTGTTTCTAGGATGCGCTTCCAGAATTCTGACAATCTATCGCAGGACCAAAACATATGTAAATGATCAGCTTTTTCGGCCCCGCAGCGTGGGCAGGAGTGCACAGTGGCACGGGTGAACCTCGAGGTGCAATGTGGAGTATAGTATAGCCTGTTTAAAAGCTTGTATTGCATGGCACGATACCAAAAGTTTAGAGAGACTCTTTGAGTGTGAAGACACATTCCCTCCCAAATCTCATCGGAAATCTCCAGACCCAATTCGTCTGCCCATTCATCACGTGCCCTAAGAGCCAGATCCGGGGTAGTGTCCTGCAGGATCTTATACAGAGAGGATACGACGCCGCCGGCGCCACCAGAATTAGCGATGTATGCAATCGCCGGAGCATCCGGGGGCTCGTCTGGGAATGAGGGCCACATGGCCCGAAACGCGGCCCGGAGTCTATAGTATTGAAGAGTTTCTACTGCGGAACCAGTGTGCCCCGGTTTCCACGTCTGGGGTTCAATAAATCTGCCCTCAGGGTAAAAGTCGGATAAAGCCTGATAACCCAATGAACTCCAGTGTCGGACCAAGGCAGTGTCATGTGTGGGTTCCAGCCCGGAGAAGGACCATGCAGGAAGCCATTTGTAATATGGAGAGGACTCAGGCGTCGGATAGAGCAGGCGCGTCCAGGCACGGAGGGTCAGATTGATTGGATCTCTAGGGGAGTCGGGTGTGTAATGTTGGTGCAGAATGAGGGACATTGTGTTGACACCAGCGGCTGCTAGACGCTCCAGCTTGACATGCGGGCGCACTGGAGAACCTGGGTACCAATGAGTGGCGTGTTGGGCTTGGGCCGCAGTCCAATAGAGGGTCAGATTAGGAGCCGTGAGACCCCCTCGCTTGTATGGGAGCGCCATGTCAGTCCACTTCTTGCGAACCGCACCGGAGTGCCACAAGAACTGTGCACAGAGCGAGTGTAGTTTGGTGAAGTAGGCCTTCCCGGGCCACACGGGTATGTTGGCGAAAACATAAAGGAGCTTGGGGAGTAGAATCATTTTAATGAGGGAGAGTAGACCAGCTATAGATAGCGGGAGAGCACGCCATCGCAACAGCTTAGACTCAACAGTTTGTGCTACAGCCGAGTAGTTGTCGGCCAGTAAAGCAGGCTTCGTCAGGGAGATATGAAAGCCCAAGTATCTGATACCATCCGGGGACCAACGGAGAGGGAATTCAGTAGCGGATTGTTGAGTTGATTTAGTAAGTGGGAAGATCTCGGACTTGGAATAGTTAATTGTGAAGCCAGAGTGGGCCCCGATACGGGTGATGTCCCTCAAAATGGGGTCAAGGTGGGTTGTGGGGTCTCTAATGTACAGTAGAACATCATCTGCGTACAGGGAGATGATCTCAGGGTTATCTTTCAGTCTGATCCCCCTGTGAGCGTGGCGAGCAAGAACCCAGTCTGCCATTGGCTCTATCACTAGGGCAAATAGGATCGGTGAGAAGGGACATCCCTGGCGGGTGCCCCTAAAAAGTGTTAAAGGATCAGAGGTTAGGGAGTTAACCCGTACCCGCGCCACAGGGGAGGTGTACAACAATTTGATGAACCTGATCATATTTGGGCCGACACCCATTGTCTCCAGCACCAGCCACATGTACCGCCAGGAGACCATATCGAAGGCCTTCTGTGCATCGAGCGTGACTGCCACGGCCTGCACGTCCTGATCCACACGAGACATGGTGTTAAATAATCTCCTGATGTTGTGGGAGGTAGCCCTCCCAGGAACGAAGCCAGACTGGTCTTCATGAACTAAATATGTCATGATGGGCAGGAATCGATTCGCTATAACTTTAGCGAAGACTTTTGTGTCAAGGTTCATGAGAGAGAGAGGTCTATAAGATCCACATTCATCTTCGGGCTTACCAGGTTTGAGCAGGACTGTGATAACTGCTTCCCGCCTGGAGGGGGGGAGGACAGAGACCCGTAGTGATTCGGTCCAGACCTCGAGCAGCCTATGGGCTAGTATGGCGATGTGCTCTTGATAAAATTCGGCAGTAAGTCCGCCAGGACCCGGTGCCTTACCTTTGGGCAAGTCCGAGATGGCGGACACTACCTCGTCCAGAGTGATTGGGGAATCTAGTTGCTCTCGGGTGGAAGGGGAGACTTCCGTAGTGGGAATTTGGTCAAGAAGGTCGCGGGTGTGTTGATCAGTATGCTCAGCAGGCTGGGTATAGAGGGAACTGTAAAATTCGGTGAAAATATCTAGGATTTGTTGGTCAGTCCACAGTATGTTTCCCTGTTTATCTTTGACTGAGGTGATCTGAGTATGGCCAGGCTCCCTCCTCACGAGTGTGGCTAACATTCTCCCAGGTCTGTCCCCCTCGCCATATTTCTTGGCGGCTTGTGGGCGGCTGAAATATCGGACCTCACTGGTGGCAAGAGCATTGTATGTATGGAGCTCCTCGCTAATCTGAGCGAGGATAGTGGGATCTGTCCCAGTAGAGCATCGCAGTTCCAATTGCTTCAGTTTGGTTTCGGAGCGGCCAAGGGCGGCTCTGATTGATTTTAATACCCCCACCTCCCGAGAGATAGACATACCTCTCATATATACTTTGAAGGCGTCCCACCTAACCGCCGCAGAGGTGTCCTGAAGGGAGTTGTGCCCAAAGAAGGATTCGATATCCGCCAGTATCTCAGCCCTGAACACAATGTCCCGGAGGGCCTCGGATTTAAAGCGCCAGGTGGGAAATTTGGGGACAGGGATCCCTAGCCCCATGGTCAATGTAATTGGAGCATGGTCTGAGAGTGTGCGGGGCAGAATTCGGGAGCTCTCAATTCTGCCCATCGGATCCCTTGACACCAAGAACAGATCTATCCTGGACCAACTGTTATGCACAGACGAATAATAAGTGTATTCCCTCTGCTGGGGGTGTAGTGTCCTCCAGACGTCACAAACATTGAGCATCCCGATGTGGTCTAGCAGTTTACGGGCAGCCCTGGACAGAGCCTGAACAGCCGTGCCAGTTCTATCCAGGGCAGTGTCCAGTATAAGATTCAAATCACCACCCCATATTATCTGAATACCAACATAACCCAGCAATATAGAGGTGATAGTGTCAAAGAATTCAGGAGAGTCAATGTTAGGGCAGTAGGTATAAACAAGCAGATATTCACTGTTTTAGTGTGCAGTGGAGTATGACATAGCGTCCCTCCGGGTCTATGTAGCTTTTATGTAAGATAAACTTAATGGATTTGTGAATCAACGTGAGAACGCCCCTAGCCTGGGTGGAATAAGAGGTGAAGAATCTAGCGGGGCCCCATGTCGGGGCTATGGTCCTCGGCATGTGGCCCGCAGAGTGTGTCTCCTGCAAAAACAATATCTTACACGCATGCCTGTTAGCATAGGCCAAAATCTTGCGGGCCTTAGTGTGGTTGCTCAGCCCCCTGATGTTCCAGGACATAATGAGAGTGGTTATTCCAGTATCGGATATCTAATCCCGTAATGCACAGTTAATGTACCTCCCAAATCCAGCGATAGCATGGGCTCCCAACTGTGGCGCCGAAAGTGTGATCATAGCCAGACAATGTGTGCGCCGTGCAACCTCGTGTGCCTTTTTTAAATAACACCCCGTTCCCAACCCCCTCCCTCACCACTGCCCCATAGGCAGCAGTGTGCTCATTACCCGCCCTTAACTGTAAACGGCTGGGCCATCCCAAACTTGGCCCGAGCTGTCCAAAAGCCCAACCAGGGCTAACACACAACAATAGTATAAGGAACATTGCAATCGCAGTGGGGTGTGCCATTGCCGTGCACTGGCACGCTTAGGACCCAAAGGGCCGTTGCAAAACAAGCAGTGAACTGTGGTATCATAGTGCTAGTCCATAAATCTAACCATCAGCAGGGTCCACCTACCAGGCCCTGGGGCATTGCAAACCAAACACCCATACCGCCAGGAAAACTCAGGATGAACAGCTCAATAATGCATTCAAACTAGCAGTAAGTATTAGAGACGCTATCCGACATGTGAGCAGTCGGAACCGCATACCCGGATAAATGGCATAACAGGAGGACCATTAATACGGTCGACGGCCAGCAACCCTCACAATACCCTGGAAACAGGACAATTAGAGAGTGCGGGGCCTAAGTCAATTTCAGTCATTGTTCATGATGTCTTCGGCAAGGGGATGAAGAGGAACATGTGCCTCTATAAATTTCACTGCTTCCGAAGGGACCGTGAAAAAATAGAGTTTGTTGTTGAATGTGAACTTCAATCTCGCCGGGAACAGTATGGCATAAGGGATATTCCTCTCTCTGAGCAGCTTCTTAACACCGAGAAATTGCCGACGCTCCTGCTGAACACCAACTGAGAAGTCAGGGAAAATCCGGATTACTTGCGATTCCATTCTGAGCTCACCTTTTTCGCGTGCAAGCCGGAGAATCAGGTCACGGTCTTTAAAACTGAGGATCTTTCCAATAATGGGTCTCGGGAAGTCTCCAGGCTTAGGGCGTGGTGATAGTGCTCTGTGGGCTCTCTCAACTGTGAAGAAGGGGGACATGTCGGGGTTGCCCAGGAGATCTTTCAAAAGGCTCTCAACTGCCAATTCGAGTCGGCCCTTCAGCGCATTTTCCGGGACTCCGACAATACGTATATTGTTCCTCCGCGACCTGGATTCTAAATCATCGCATTTGGCCTTAACCGTCTTCATGTCCATGACCAAAGTGGATACTGTGCCCTGTAGCCTGGTTTTATTTTCCTCGTTAGCTCTTATCCTATTTTCATCCTCTGTAATTCTCGACCCATGCTGGTCCAATGTAGCTTTGAGAGACGCTACATTTGCATTAATATCGTCCAGCTTTTCATGGAAGGCAGCAAAATTCCTGGCCATTGATTCCATCATGGATTGTAGGTCTGTGGGAGGTGTTTCAGCGGTCGGCAGTGAGTCCACCCGATCCCCCGACGCATGGGCCGAGCCAGATCTCGGGGCGGCTCTCGCAAATTTGTCCATGGCTCCGGTCTTATTAGTATTCCTGGATCTATTAGGCATGGCGCGGTACGGCCACTAGAGATACGTATAGCCTCTATGAGTGGTATGCCCGCAGATGTCACATGTCACGGGAGTAGAGGTGAGCACTATCCTGGTGAAAGTACGAATACTGCTGTGAAAGTAAGAATACTGCTACACAGTTCAAGGAAAGTTAGCAGGCAGGAGGTGTAAGTGCCAGGAGTCAGGGGTCAGGGGGGACAGTGCCCAGGGGGGCAAGCCAGGGACCACTGGGGGGATCCGTCCCAATGACAGAGATCAAACAAGGTGTTCAATGCACGATGAGCCCAGCCCAGGGTGACCCAGAGCCATGAGGGAGCGGGGGGGGGAGTAGGGACAGAGAAGCAGCGGCAGTCCCGCACAGAACAGTTCCCCCGCTCCTCACCTGTATCCAAGTCACGGAGTCCCAGCAAGCCCGATCCGCCCTCGGCCACAGCGGGAGCCATACCAAGCGGGGCACAGCAAAATGCCAGGAGCCGCCCAGGAGCACCGGCCCCCAGGAGTACCGGGAATGAACGGGGGGCAAGCGGGGGCACCCTGCGCCACCGACCCAGCCAGATTGTAAGCGTGGCAGCTGGGCCGATGCTATTCTGCGTCGCTGACAAGGTGAAGCCCCGTGGAGATGGTGGGCAGCAGGCGGCCAGCGTCCACTCAGCTCCCGAACTGGAGTGCGGCCCGAGATGCAGGCCGCGAGTGTCCGGGTCCTCAGGCGGCCCACGGGAGCCACCGCCCGGCGCAGAGGGATAAGGTGCGCCGCACCAACAGCAACTCGGCGTCACGGATGTGGGCAATTGGGACCACCACACGGCCCCAGGCGAAGGCGGAGGTAGGAGCAGACGAGCCGCCGCCGGGCGGCTTCCAGCAGTGCAGGCCGGGCCAGCCAGCAGCTCAGGGTTCCGGATGCCGGCCTCACGCAGGGGCAGCGTCGCCCGCGGGTGTTACGGATAGACGGCAGATGAGGAGTGTCCCACGCGGCGCCGACACCGGGCGGGCAGATTTGGCAGTCGCCGTAGATTGCTGGAGCAGGCGGGCGCCGCAAGCCACGATGGTGAGGAGGCCCAGGCAGGATGAAAAGTCGGGACGCCGCGCGACTCCACGGCCTCGAAGGCCGGCTCACCGCAGGGGCCTTCCAAGCAAGCCGTATCTCGGCATCGAAGATCCGATTTGCGCCCAAATCACACTGACACGTAGCCCCAGATATCAGCCAGGCAAAGGGGCAGGAATGAAGGCGTGGAAGAGTTGTGAACCGCAGATGTATACGGATAGAAAGCGGCCGTACACGGAGCTACCAAGCTAGGCAGCCATCTTGACGGCTGCTCAACAGCGCCCCCGAGTACTTCATTGTTTGAGTATCTATGGAACTTGCAGTGCTTGATGCAGATGCAAAGCCTTATTATGAAGGTGTCCAGCGTTTCTCCTTTTTCCTGTTTAGTGATATGCGGTGTGAAATAAGTCTATAGCGCATCTCGCAAATCTTCAAATGATGCAGTAACTCATATAAGATGTCCCTTACAACTGGTCCCACTGCTAATGATAAGAGATTTTTCTTACTTTTGTCATCCAGCAGCCCATGGCCCCGATGTATACCTTGAAGTCACTGAGCCATCTCACCCATCTGGTTCCTAGATTGCTGGTGTCTTTCAAATAAAATGCTGCAGGTAATTGTAAGGCATGCTTGCGTGGTTGGGTTCCTTCTGGGTTGTTCAGGTGTGGTTCTGTCTTTCCACCTTCTCCTTATTGGGACTTGTGTGTGTCTTTGTGTTCTTTTAACCAGCCTTGTGCTTCTGTGGCAGAGCAATGGGTCGCGCTGTCTCCTGGCACTAAAATCAATCTCCCGCCTTTTCAATGTATGGCGACTTGCCTGTCGTGTCTGATTGCTGTGCCAAGTGTCCCTCCTCTGTACCTCTGCACTCTTTTGCGAGCTATCATTTCGTTCAGATATCGTCATGTCCGTATGCTCCAGCCAAGATCCGGCGCGCTTGTGCACCAGCCCTAGTTGTAAGTTTATGCTCTGTTCCGGATGGCAGCACCCTGCAACTCCTGCCCCTTGCGCGCATTGACCCTTCATCAAATCAGTGTGTTTAATGTAAAGTGGTGTTTCAGCTTTTATAGGCATATGATGTTGCTACTGCTATATACAGACAACATACTTTTCTATGTCAGCCACCCAAAATGGGAGATTCCACCTTTGATGAAGGAAGGCACTACTTTTGGTCTTTTTTCTTGACTGTGCATTAATATATGTAATTCTGAAATGTTCCCTCTTCTCTATCAACAAGGTTCAATTCCGTAACCTACCTCGGGTGCATTGATGCCTTGAATTGACTTAATCATGGGAAAGTATTAGAATGTCTGCAACAACGTGTGCACACATGGTCTCAGCTGCCGATTACAAAGATGGGGAGTATTTCCATAATCAGAGTGATAGGGCCTCATTACAAGTATGCCGGTAAGTATTCCTAGTTTCCGTCATGCTGCCCACCATTTCCAGCAACCCGTGATTCCGGAATCACCGGATGATTACGGGTTGTGGGGCACGTACTTTACGGTATGCGGCAGTACCGGCATCATGGAAACACCATCAAAGTGACAACACTGTCGTCCTCGGTGCCGGTGCCTCCAAATCCGGCATCACAGTGCCGGACCCAGCAGCACTGGAAATAGCGGTACCGCAATTACCATGACCAGAAACAAAGTGATACCCGGAACAGGAAACTGGCCAGCGGTCATTACAAAAATACAATCCATTGCAATCCTCAAACCACAGGTGACATCCACCCCTCCTGACCAGACACACTACACCAATAGCATGTCATCTAGAGTCTGTGAGACCCGCAAGCGGAAGCCACGCTTTTCTGAGCCCGAGCTCAACATACTAGTGGACACCATTGCTCGCCATGCACCAGAGCTCTTCAGCAATAACCAGCGCAGGCAAACCTAGCTGCGCAAGAACAGCATGTGGGAGGAGGTGGCCCAGAAGGTGTTGGCAGTCGGAACAACCCCACGCACAGTGCGAGACTGCCACAAGCGATGGGACGACCTGCGCCTGAGGGTACGGAACCCCCTCTTGGCCCAGTAGAGACAGAGCATGGCCACATGTGGCGGGAGCGCATCCCCAATATGACAGACTCCCTGGGAGGAGACGTGCAGCAGTGTGCTGCACCTAGAGTTCATTGAAGGGGTTGGTGCTGCGGAGACCGGAGGTGGGACACCAGAAGAAGCCGTGAGTACACGTAACTTCAATGTAATAATCAACATCCCTACCACCCTGCATCCACCACTGTACTGACATATCACAGAAATGGGAATTGCATCATCGGCAACACTTAAAACAACCTGCATGCCCCCCACTCAAATAAAACAATATCCTAAGTGCATACATGGACATACAACGTGGCCACCAAACTATGACCCATCCCAATAATAAACGTAGAACTCAGCAACGGCACCATATACTGTCAACTGAACATGCATCTGCTCCCACACAGACACACATCACCCTGCCACAGCGTACTTCATGTGTGTCCGCAGTGCTTCCACTGGCACCAAATCACAGAAGTGCTAAGCCCCATCTCCACCACAAATGACCACTGTTGCACACAAAGTCAACATGTGAACCCCCTCCCATCCAGCCCGACCCCTGAGCATAAATGCACAACTGTCCCCGTAACTGGTAGAGGCAGCAAGCCCATGCTTTCCCATCCATACCACACCCCTCCCTACCCCAACATCCCACAGCGTGAACGCCCCCGTAACACTGTACCCAGCAAGTGCCAGTACACCACAACAGTATTCCAAGCGCACTACTCTAACATGTACAAACATCATACATCCTGCAGCTCAGTACGCATAACACAAGCATGTATGTACCATGCCATGCACCACGCCATGTCCCTGACACAGCACAGCCACGACCAACATAATGCAGGTATCAGTGCTTCATTGATCCACACTGTTCACTGACAACATGCCTTTCCGTCAGGCACATCATCTGACAGTGAAGTGGGCCATGCAAGCACCTCAAGAGGCACCAGCCGCCACCGCCGCCGGACACCACGGAACACCACCACCTCCAAGGACACCACAGCCTCCACTGGCACAACTGACATAGTCACCACAGCTGCAGCCAACCCGCCATCCCCAACCATAACTGTGACCACAGCTGCGGCTATCGCACCAGCCCCAACCATCACTGTGACCACAGCTGCGGCCACATGCACGTGCCCATCAATCAAGAGCTGTGGACATGGCTGACAATGGTGAAGCCGACACAGTCGAGACCAGTGACCACGGCAGCTATGAGCCTGCAGTATTCAGCCCGATGGACCTAATGAGCCCACAGCACCTACACTACCCAAGTGTCGGGGAAATGGATGGCATACTCGGCTGCATCGAGGAACATCAGGATGCCTTAACTGCCCTAGTGCAGCAGCACCTTCAGGAGGTGCAGTTGATGCAGGAGAGTGTACAGGCCAGTGGCCCGCGAAATGCACATGCCCTTGGACGTGCCACAACTGCCAGCATCCTGATGGCCAGGAGGGTATGCAAGGGCACCAGTATTATGTCCTCCATAGTCGAGACCATGGCATTGTACCTTAAGGCATTCCTTGACAGACGCCCCACTGAGGCGCCACACATGCCATCCACCAGCTCCATGCCCGCAAGTTCTCAGCCCAGCAGCCCAAGGCGTCGTTCTGTGCGCCTGTCAGCCACTCCACGCATTCACAAGCTAGATGGCAAGCCTGCACGGAAATAGGCCAACAAGAACCTTGTGCCCTGGATGTGTATTTGGCAGGGACTATGGAAATTGCTGTGTCCGCATTGTACCAATAGTTAGGCGTTGTATCTGTGAACTGACGGCTTAATGTCTGCATTTATCAATGTCAATTGAATGGCACAGTCCGAATGTTATCTTTTCTTTTCCGGGTGAAAGTGTGCTGGTGGATTTAGCAGGTGGCTTGTTACTGGTTCGGCTAAATACAAATCTGCATGCCTCAGCCGGTGTCCGGCTAAATGTCCGGTCTGAACCTGCCAGGCGCCACAGGCCTGGTAGGCGGACCTGTCACAAAAGCTGACGTTTGTTTACATGCACATATTGCAAATGCTCTTATTTAGGAAATTTCTACATGCGTGTAGTCATACTTGCATTTTGTATTACAAGGTATGCAGCATGGTATTGGTTGAAGCACATCTATGAATCATGCTAAATGATCAATGTGCATGTATACAGAGAAAGTCAGCATTTAAGGATTTTATTTGTTTGAGAAGGCGATGGCAGGATAATGATTGCCATGCAGCCCATATGCTTGGCCACTATGTGTGGTGGATGGTTGGTTTGCTGTCACTTTCCCATTGCCCATTCACACCCACCTTGCCCTATGACCCAATGCCTATGCCGCAAAAAACTTAGACAAATGCATGTTCCAATCAGTGTTCAATTTGCATGTCGGATGATGGTTATAACACCAATCCATTCACCTTTCCAACTCTTTTGTTGTCGTTCATGTCACATGCATATGGGTGTGTGCACTTGTGACAGGCAGGTGGAATGGCTACCTGCTGTGGGGTACGATAGTGGTTATGAGGTGGGGTGGTGGGCTGCATTGGAATGATTTGTCTGTGCTGCAGGCGGTGGGTGTTGGTGGTTTTGCAGGGGTCTGTGCCATTGGTGTGATGCATTCTGGTACCTGTAATGAGTCAGTCCAGATTTGATGTCATTAAGCATTTGCATGCTCCCTCTGGACATGTCACACATGTCAGGCATGCCCTTCAACTCGTGCATGCAATTTGTGTGTCTGACTTTCCTTTGCATACATGCACTGTAGACAGTCATGGCAATGCCCCCAACCTCCAATTCCACAGTGCACAAGCTTTGGTTATTACATTCACCCAACAGCCAGGTACACTCTCCGCTGTGACGTAGGCATATGTGATCAGACACGTGCCGAAGGAGGGCATCAATAACCTGAAAGAGGACCCTGGAAAAGCAGGGTTAGGATAGCCAATGCAGTTTACCCACAGTGCGTTGGTAGGTAAGGGGGGATGGCAGTACGAATCTAGATGAGGCTGACAAGGTCATTGTGGATCAGGTCCATTATGGATGTGATGGTGTCCCTGTCTAGTGGGTACAGGGTGTGGATTGTGGGTCTGTGTTCGGCTGAGGTTGAAGGGTGTGGCCCTTGTGTGTGGTATGTGTGGCTGTCTGCGGGGTGCAACCTGCTGCCCATTGTTATTTTGCATGGCCATGATGGCCCTCCTTCTCCTCCTGCGCCTCCGCCACCTCCTCTGCCTCTCTACCTCTTCAAGTTGTATCCCTGCATGCAGGACCTCCAGTTCCATTACTGCTACTGCTGCTGCAAGCATTGCAGTGTTGGAAGGAGTGTGGGGTTTGGGAGTGGTCCTTTTGTGTTTTTGCAGTGCTCATGGTGGTGACCTGGCTGATTTGGGCCACCTGTAGCCTGTGGCTGCACACCTGACATTGTTTAACGCCTAGTCTGCGATGCCAATGTTTTCCAGCGCGGTAATCATGGTGCTACTGCCACTTTCATGCCGGTGTTTCTGTGAATGTGGTACTCCAAATGTGCACATACTACCGCCATGCCATTGTCTCAGGCACGGCCGACGTGTCATTTTGCATATTCCGTTCACGGTGCTGCCGGATACTGTAGGTCACTTGCAGTGATGGAGTTAGCGGCATCACGACTCGGAGTATGCCGGTCCGGAAAAAGGAGCCAGCATGGAGCGACCAAACCGCTATTTTCCGGACTGGCATACTTGTAAAGAGGCCCACAGTCTTCCCTTAACTATAATGGGTTTTCACCCCAGAGCGCTAGCAGGTGAGTGTGTGGGCCAGGCGACCCTCCTGGGCCTGCTTTGGTGTATTTTTCAAACTTGCCTCCATTTCGGTATGCCCAGACCCGGCACAAGTCCCTTGCAGCTCCTGACACCCTCTACCTCCCTCCTCCCGTCTCCCAGACCGCCCCTGGGCCCTGATTGTGCAATGCAGCAAACCTGGCTGGTGTACTGACAAGTACCTCCTTGCACGCTCGTTTTCACCCCAGAGCGCTAGCAGGTGAGTGTGTGGGCCAGGCGACCCTCCTGGGCCTGCTTTGGTGTATTTTTCAAACTTGCCTTCATTTCGGTATGCCCAAACCCGGCACAAGTCCCTTGCAGATCCCGACACCCTCTCCCTCTCTCCTCCCGCCTCCCAGACTGCCCCGGGGCTCTGATTGGTCAATGCAGCAAACCTGGCTGGTGTACTGACCAGCGCCTCCCTGCACGCTCGTTTTCACCCCAGAGCGCTAGCAGGTGAGTGTGTGGGCCAGGCGACCCTCCTGGGTCTGCTTTGGTGTATTTTTCAAACTTGCCTCCTTTTCGTTATGCCCAGACCCGGCATGAGTCCCTTGCAGATCCCGACACCCTCTCCCTCTCTCCTCCCGCCTCCCAGACCGCCCCCGGGCCCTGATTGGGCAATGCAGCAAACCTGGCTGGTGTACTGACCACCGCCTCCCTGCACGCTGCAGTTTCTCTAGCACCTGAAAGCACCCCTCCCACACCCCTGAACCGCCCCCCCTGATTAGTAACTTTCCTATTTAATAGTCCTTCCAAGGGCAGCCCTCTGCTCGTGCAGCCCCTGTGGCTAAGGGCCCCAAGGCAAAGGGTGGCTCCTATGGAGGTGGTTCCAGAAAGTGTCAGCAGGTGTCTGCAGGGGAAGCCAATAAAGCCAGCAGTCAACAGACACCAACAAAAACTGTAAGTGTGGCATGGGTGGGGTGCAGAGCAATTACTCTACTCCAGAAACCCCCTGCCACTCTACCTTACCTTTCCATAACGTAGACTGCCATAGACTTACACCATGCATACTTAGAGAGATTTGCGACCACCAACCTAAATCAATTCATGGCTGGACTGGAAATGTTGCCTTGCATTACATACTAACATGCATGCCAATGTTAACTAGTGCCACACCTAGAGAGAACTGTGTAGATTAGCCTATGCCACATCTAGACAGGTGTAACAATGTTAGCATGTGCCACAATTAGACGGAATTCTTAAATTTAGCCTGCATCGCATCTAGATAGAAATTTGAATTTTAGCATGCGCCACACTTAGACGGAATTCTCAAATTTAGCCTGCGTCGCATCTAGATAGAAATGTGAATGTTAGCAAGTGCCACAATTAGACGGAATTCTTAAATTTAGCCTGCATAGCATCTAGATAGAAATGTGAATTTTAGCATGCGCCACAATTAGACAGAATTCTTAAATTTAGCCTGCATCGCATCTAGATAGAAATGTGAATTTTAGCATGAACCACACTTAGACGGAATTCTCAAATTTAGCCTGCGTCGCATCTAGATAGAAATGTGAATGTTAGCAAGTGCCACAATTAGACGGAATTCTTAAATTTAGCCTGCATAGCATCTAGATAGAAATGTGAATTTTAGCATGCGCCACACTAAGACGAAATTCTCAAATTTAGCCTGCGTCGCATATAGATAGAAATGTGAATGTTAGCATGTGCCACAATTAGACAGAATTCTCAAATTTAGCCTGCCTTGCATCTAGATAGGATTATGAATGTTAGCATGTACCACACTTAGACAGAATTCTTAACTTCAGCCTGCATCATATCTAGATAGAATGTGAATGTTAGCATGCGCCACACTTAGATGGAATTCCTAAATTTAGCCTGCGTAACATCTAGATAGGATTATGAATGTTAGCATGTGCCACACTTAGACGGAATTCTTAACTTCAGCCTGCATCATATCTAGATAGAATGTGAATGTTAGCATGCGCCACACTTAGATGGAATTCCTAAATTTAGCCTGCGTAACATCTAGATAAGATTATGAATGTCAGCATGTGCCACACTTAGACGGAATTCTTAACTTCAGCCTGCGTCGCATCTAGATAGAAATGTGAATGTTATCAAGTGACGGAATTCTCAAATTTAGCCTGTGTCACATCTAGATAGAAATGTGAATTTTAGCATGCGCCACACTTGGACCGAATTCTCAAGTCTAGCCTGCGTTGCATCTAGATAGAAATGTGAATTTTAGCATGTTCCACACTTAGACGGAATTCTTAACTTCAGCCTGCGTCGCATCTAGATGGAACTGTGAATGTTAGCATGTGCCACACTTAGACAGAATTCTTTAATCTAATCTGCGTTCCATCTAGATAGAAATGTGAATGTTAGCATGCACCACACTTCTTAAATTTAGCCTGCGCCGTATCTAGGTAGGATATTGAAGATTAGCAAATGCCACACTCAGATGGAATAGTGAATGATAGCAAGCATCACCCCCAGACATAATTGCAAGGACAGCAATGCCAATTAACCAATCCACTAACAATTTCACCCCTCTGCATACACCTCTCAAACTCTAACCAAACACAACCACAAGCCTACAACACAACAATCTGCATAAACTTCACTACACTGCAACAACAAACCAAACCACACATAGACTCGCACAACAGCACACGACGACTACCGACCGTAAAACACCCCAAGCCCAGCCAACGGGCTGAGGCTGCCAACAGCACATCACTGCTCTCTTGCACTTTCCCAGCTTATTCCAACTAACTCACCCCCCCTATTTCTGAGCCGCCAGACCGCCAGGGGACCACTACGGTGGTGGTAGTGAGCGGTACAAATATCCTTTAACATTAACATTAACATATGTCTATTACTGCCCATACCATTGCCCTAAGCCTTTTTCTCAAGACTTTGCACATTATCTAGTAAACTAGTGTAGAGGAAATACGGCACCGCTCATTATTTATTTATTTATGAATTCAGCATTTGTATGGCGCCTATAGATCGAAAGGTTTTTCCAGGCGCCACAATACAAGTGGGGTGTGGGGGGGCGTACAGGGGTGAAATGACAGTAACGGCCCTACTAGGCCTTGTGACATTCGGATTAAATGGAAGATGCTACTGAAACCTTTAGGGGAAGTCTAGGATTTAGAACTTTATTATTGCTCTGTGCAAAGACAATATGTAGGCTATTGTTTCTCTGCAATCACTGCATTGCCACATATTTGCTTTGAAAAAGCTCAGAAACACCCACCCTCATTACAACGTGTCTTGATTGCTTGATATGAAACTTCCTGATCAGAAATTGACAGTGTTCAAACGCCATTATGGGCCTATAGACGCCTGCATAATAAACTTGGGCTCTCTGTACTGTACTATTCTCAGTTGTTTTTGGCTAGGTTTGAGGGTCCACCATTGAGTTTCGATCCCTTCTGAACTAGGCTTAAGACTCAAGAGCTTGTTTCAGGGTGGAATGTTTCTCCCATTAAATCAATAAATGGTGATTGGGGATAACTCGCTGGTTTACTGAAGATTTGGGGCAATGTCACTTGTACATGGGACTGTGGCTCTGCTTATTTTGCCATCTTTACGCTGGAATCTCCCAAAACAGCGAAAATGTAGTTAGCAATTAATATGGATAGATATCCCTGGCCTCTGTCTGTATTATATACGCTAGCATAACCCCTCAATACAGCTAACCTAATCCCAAACAATGGTGGGAGTCAGAGATTGGGACAGAACATACCTGATGACGCTTGGTCGCTAATGCAATTCCATACTAAGTTGTTAAATTACAGAAATAAGCTCTTGCAATTGTGAGAAACCTGAAGGCACTCTCACAACTACTCCTCAGGGATCTTCTATTCATGTGGCCAGGGAAGGGCCATCGCTTTTGGGTCCCAACCCTGGGGGTGGACTAGTGAGGGGAATCACCTGAGTGGAGGGTCTTTTCGGATTGGGGAGACGGTGCCAGAGGGTGAGACACGGTATCCCCCTTTTCCTGAAATTGAATTACCGAACCCTCCCACAGCCTTTGTAGGATATTGTTGGTCATATCCTAATTACCCCCTTGAAATTATACAAAGTACTGAGAAGAAGAAGATGCCTCAAAGACTACCTATAGAAAACACCACTATAGTACTGGGACGAAGAAGAGGGATCCTGGAGACTATAGAGCTGAAGGTCAGGCATGCCCCACTGATTGGTGTAACCATAGTCAAGCAAGCCCAATCCAGGACTCACACCTGAAATCCTTTGAGAGGGTTAATGTGCATGAAAGTTGGAGCATAAGACAGGAGGAGGAGAAAGTAGCAGGAAAACCCAAAACGGACCATTGTGAGCCAGAGTAGAGTGGAACACGAAAATGCCTGAAACAGGCAGAGCAGGGTGCTCTGCAAAGGTGTGGAGAGGGAGCCGTGTCTCCAGGGAGCTGGTGAGGTTGGAGGAAGGAAGCCGTGTGGAGTGTTGGCCCTTCCCGTTTGGTTTTGCAGATGCTTGTTCTCCTGGGTGGTGGAGCTGACCCAGGAGTGGCTGAGGGGCAGGTTACGAGACCCTGTCCTAATTTGTTGAGAAGCCGTGAGAGCAGAAGAGCTGTGATGTCCAACAATTGCGACTAGTGAGATTCTGTGTGTGAAGAAACCTGGTAGGTGAATGCAGGAAGAGATGCTACATTGCGTCAGGGCAGACACGTTCCGTCGGTATCCTGTCATAATCTGTGCTGGGTTGGATTATGCCCATTGTGTGTTGTGATGATGTGGTGATGTCAATGACATTCCATGTGGAGTGTTGGTGAGGTGATGTCAGAGACATCCTTGTGGAGTGTTGATGATTGTTTGGAGTGCTGGGTTCCACTGGTGGCAGTTGGAATTAATGTGCTGGCCTGGATGGATGTCCCAGTGCTTTCTCTACTTGCTATCTAGGAGAATAAACCTACATGTAAATTACTTACCTTCTGGTCTTGGTCTTATGAAGAAGGAGTCATAGTTTATATCACTGGCGACGAGGATGGGATCAGAGTTGATCAGTTTAAGGGCAGTGTGGTGCTGTCTATGTTTTGGGTTAAAGGGCAGTTAGGTGCTGTCAGGTCATAGGTAAGATTTTTGGGGTTATAGGTAAGACCTTTGGGGCAGTTAGGTGTTGTCCATGTCAGGATTAAAGGGCAGTGAGGTGCTGTCTAAGTAAGTTGGGGGATAGTGCTGTTCAGGTATTCAGTTAAGGGCAAGGTGCTGTCTGGTGGTTTCAAGGGGCGGTGAGGTGTTGTTTATTTAGGGCAGTGAGGTGCTGTCTATGTATTGGTTAAGGGGCAGTTAGGTGCTGTCTAGTTATTTAGGGGTAGTGAGATGCTGTCCATTATTTGATTATTGGTTAAGGGACAGTGGGGCAGTTGGGTGCTGTCCGCTGGTTTCAATGGGGCAGTGAGGTACTGTTCATTTATTTAAGGGGCATTGTGGTGCTGTTTGTGTTTTAGTTAAAGGGCAGTTTGCTGCTGTCTGGTTATAGGTATGTTATGGGGATGGTGTGGCTGTCTGGTGGTTTCAAGGGGCAGTGAGGTGTTGTTGTTTATTTAGGGCAGTGAGGTGTTGTCTATGTATGGGTTAAGGGGCAGTTAGGTGCTGTCTAGTTATTTAGGGGTAGTGAGATGCTGTCCATTATTTGATTATTGGTTAAGGGACAGTGGGGCAGTTGGGTGCTGTCCGCTGGTTTCAATGGGGCAGTGAGGTACTGTTTATTTATTTAAGGGGCATTGTGGTGCTGTTTGTGTTTTAGTTAAAGGGCAGTTTGCCGCTGTCTGGTTATAGGTATGTTATGGGGATGGTGTGGCTTTAAGGCCGGCTGATAGGATCACAGTTCTGCCTATGTTCTTGAGCGGGCTGGTGATAGGATCAGAGTTTCGTCAATGTTCTGGGGCGGTCTGTGGTAGGGGCAGTGTCTGCTAATGTTCTGTAAGGTATGGTTATAGGATCAGAGTCCTGTCAGTGTTCTTGAGCAGTCTGGGGTAGGATCAGAGTTATGCTCATGTTCTGTAAGGTTTGGTGATAGGATCAGTGTCTGCCAATGTTCTTGAGAGGGACATAGTTATGGTGTCTCCGCGGGTTGATAGCTGAGTGGGTGTTTAGGCCTTGGGAAGGGCCTGTATTGTGGGTTTTAGTTTGGTGCTTCCAATTTAGATTTGGACTAGTTAGGGGAAGTTGTACATGGGCGCAGTTGGGAGTGGTTTCTGAGTTGGCTTTAGCTTTTTAGTTCTGCGTGATGATTTAGGTGTTTATACATTTTGGGGTTAGTGGTGTTATGGGTGTTGTGGTGTGTTAGTGTAAGGGAAGGAGATATGTCATAATCTGTTCTGGGTTGGATTATGCCCATTGTGTGTTATGATGATGTGGTGATGTCAATGACATTCCATGTGGAGTGTTGGTGAGGTGATGTCAGAGACATCCTTGTGGAGTGTTGATGATTGTTTGGAGTGCTGGGTTCCACTGGTGGCAGTTGGAATTAATGTGCTGGCCTGGATGGATGTCCCAGTGCTTTCTCTACTTTCTATCTAGGAGAATAAACCTACATGTAAATTACTTACCTTCTGGTCTTGGTTTTATGAAGGAGTCGTAGTTTATATCATATCTTTATGAATGTCTACTAGCTGCGAGGAGAGCAAGAGTACTTGAATACTACGTCAACAATCGAATACATTGAAAGTGACTGGAACATTGTATTGGAGTGGTCGCGTGCAATCGGAATGTTCTCGAAGGTCTCTGATCAAAGCAGAGGAACAAAATGAACCGAATGCAAGGTTAAAAACGGATTGTGTGGTCACGTCTGAGGAAGGTGAACGTGTTCAAAAGTCTCTGATCAATTAAGGACACTGAGAGAGCATTGTGAACAGTAAACATTATAGAGAATGGAAGCTATGAATGAGCACCCAATGGGAGCCAGTGAAGTGTGAGCAAAATACCGAACTAGTAAAACAAATAGAAAGGAAGGTTGTAAACCAAAGCCAACAAAGTGGAAGTTGGGAAAAAGAGCCAAAGTAGTGCCAAGAAAGCTAAATCATTAACCTAGGAACTTGTAAGTCTTCTGAGGTGATTGTAAACCACCAAAGCAATGTAAGTCAACGTGACAGAATTCTCGGACAAGAGCATTAGTTACGTGACCTGTAGTGAGTGGGCCGTGCGGCCTGGCTGAAGCATCTGGATTCTCTGCTGTGTAACCCACGCCACTTGCCACCCCAAGCCTGTGCAGTGTTGTATTGTGACTCACCACCGGATTTAGGGAGGGGTTGGAATGGGGATGTTGGTGGATGGCGATGTCCCTCGGGCGATGTGTAGAGCTGTGTTGGGGCTGCGTTGTAGCTGCATTGGGACTGCAAGGACGAATCACCTACAAACCAAAAACACTGGCATCACAGGATGTTCCCAAGCCCAGTTTTCTCCCCCATACTCCCCTAAACTCACAATATTTTTCCCCCGGAAAGGCTGGACTCACCTGGAGTGTGAGAAGGAGGTAGGTGAACTGGTAATGCACCCGTTGCCAGTTACTTCACTGGTGTGCACAGCCCAGACGTGCAGCGGCTTTCCAGGTGCAGGGAACGTCAACTACTCTTTCCTCCTTTTTTTAAATATCTTTGTAACGTTCTCTTAGCTTGTGCTTTTTCTGTTCTCGCTTGCCTGGTTTCACATTTTAATAATCACTTTGTAACTGTCCTCGCTTGCTTGTCTCTGCTTGGTTTCTTCTTATGGGGTATACTAACTGTGACCGAATTGTACCTTGCTTGGAGGCCCCCACAGGTGTTCCTGGCACATTACGGTGGAAGCGTTAGGAATGCCTTCTGATGCGGAGAATCAGAGGATCAGAGACAAAATGGTAAGTGTTTTCAGATGTGGCATGCCTGGTGTAAATGGTCTTGCTTGCTTGGCGGTCCACTTCAACTTGTCCTCTTGATTCCTTTCAGGCGCTGCGGGACATGGTGGAAAGAACGCAGAGCTTGTGGTCAGTATCAGCTGTGTAGCACAGAATCAACGCGAAGCAGGATGAAAGCCCTAAGGTGTGGCTTATGTAGTGGGATCCTCCTTGAAAGGCTAGTGCGAGGTCTCTGCTTTTCCTTTGTGCTGCACTCGGTGGCTATCTTGGGTGTCTGAACAACTGAAAACGTGGTGGCCATCTTGGAAGTTCTGGGTGGCTGGTTTGCGAGAGCGCCAGCCATGCATTAGTGTAGTCCAGTGTCCACTTTCACTACTAATGTTGTGGGCACTGCTGGAGGTGAAGAGTGTGCGAATTGGGGGCATCTGTGCAGTGTGATCCGTAATCATGACACTGTCAACTGCGCCTAGACCAGCAGGCACCAACAAATCTAGGAGAACTGTGAAAGCAACCCTGAAAACAGGATAGAGCTGAATGTGGAACTTTGTTTGGTGAATCAGTGTTTGAAGTTTGGGGAAGGGAACACTGAGCTCTATTGGAACTCTATTTGGTGAATCAGTGCTTGAAGCTTGGAGAAAGGAACCCTGAGCTCCTTGGGGACTTTGTTTGATGAATCGGTGGTTGAAGCTTGGGGAAAGGACCCCTGAGTTCCTTTGGAACATTGTTTTGTAAACAGTGCTTGAAGCTTGGGGGAACGAGAAACCCAAGTCTTAATGGAACATTTGACGTCTATACGTGTTGGAACTGTATCCTGAATTTGGGGAAGGCAGCTAGAGCTCGATCTAGACTTTATTTGAACACTATTGTGTTATAATAAACCTACACTACACTTTTGTATTAGACGTGAGAACAAGCATTTTGACACAGACATACTTTTTATTTGGACTTACAGATTTATACTCTCCTTCGTTTCTTTAGTTAGGGATATCCCCACCATAGCTATAGGGCAAGTTAGGCATTACACCCATCTTGATATCCCATAAAGATTCTAGTGTTGAATTCATAATTTGTTGACTGTGTCATCTCTTGATAACATGCCTGTCTCACACAATAGATGTATGTCACACGTGTTCCTTACTACTGCTAAAATCTCAAATTTTTTGTCATGTTACGTGTGTATTTTCACATAAATAAATACAACTTGAAAACAAAATCTCATAATGTGCACACGCCACAACAGATTTGTCCAAAATGCACGATGGATGCAATTGTATTTCTGCCTGTCTCTTGGGAATACACCCCACTTGTTTATATTTGGGATGATGTATGGGCCCTTATATTAATGATTGCTGGTTTTCCAAAACCTACTCCCCCTCAGATATGCCTAGTAGGGCTGCTTGATATTACAGATAAACGTTTACGAACATTAGTGGGAATGGTATGGTTGATGGCAGAATTGATACTAGCTAAGTGGATGAAAGGCTCGACCCCATGCTAAAAGAATGGTTTAAACTGCTAACATGTTGTTATACAGATAATTATCATTGGTCATATGGGCATACAGTTTGTTATACGCCAACCAATGCCATGAAAACATGTTTTAGTGTGGTGATTAATACTAGGCGTTTTCTTGCTTCTAAGCGCTGTAAAGATAAAATGAAAACCATGGGAGTATATTTTGATAAGAACATCAACATGTAGCCTCATGTGAATAGCCTGGTCTCTTCCACTGCCTACTACATTACACTTCTGGCACGGCTTCACCCATACATCTCCCAAGTCAGCTGTTAGACCATATTGAGCGCAATTATAGGGTCTATAATTGATTACTGCAGTAGCTTGTTGGTGGGCATCCGACTGCGCTAGAATGCAAGCTGTGCAAAATAGTGTAGTCAGAGTGGTTGTTTGCCTCAACAGGGGGGATCATGTGTCGGAGGCCAGACTCAGTTTGCATTGGCTTCCTATTGAGGCAAGAATTGAAATGCACCTCTTACTGATCACTCACAAATGCCTGGCTGGTGTAAGCTCTTTATACTTGAGCGAAGCACTGGTTAATAAGTCCAGTTAAAGGACTCTTAGGTCCAACAATACTAATCAACTCAAAATATCGGCCTGCAAATTGATGCTGGTGAAGATGTGCGCTTTCTCTCTGGCTGCTCCCAGAGCCTCCAGATCTCAGGGAAATGGGATCCACTGCTATGTTTAGAAAGAAACTGAATACCTGATTGTTTAGGTGATGTTGACTAGTTTTCGTCCCAAAACAAGAGTTTCTGCTATTGCCCTGAATTTCTAGGTGTCCTTTATGTTCTGTCTGCTCTCTATTGTCCCTGCTCGTACGCCTCCGTGTCATTTGGTGCCCATTATAAATATATTAAAGTAAAGTAAAGTAAAGAATGTATTGAATGTACCATTCTCAGAAGGAATAAACACTCACATTGAGAGCTGCACAGATGTGCTTATTTTATTGTTCATTGAGGTGAATGTGTACTTTTCAGTGTTTTAAGGAAAAGAACATGTAATTAAAAGAAGGAACGAGAGCTTCCCGTATTGCTGGGCAGAACTTTCAGAAAGGCAATTACTAGTGGGGTTGTGGTATTACACTAGGTCATGTTGTGGATGTGTGATGGGCACTAAGCCCCAGAAACGACATATTCAGCATGAAGAATTGTATTTTAGTTCATCCAGACCAAATATATACTAATACCTCTTTCCTTCAAGGGGTTTCCAGAGATTTGGTGGAGGGAGAAAGCAGATAGAGATTGAAATACCCACCTCCCCCACACCCCAAATACAATAATCGCTTCCAATCCAGCAGCAGACGCTCACATTATCATTTCATGGTGTCATGTCCTGGGTGGGACAACTGAGAAGTAATTTTGCTAAGGTGAAGATTTCTAACTGTAAAATTGCTCTGAGGCTGGCCAGTTCAAAATGCTGAGGGGAGGTGTAGGACCTCACAGAAACAATGAGAAGAGGCACATAATGTTATGTTGCTTACTTGCATATCCCCTAAAGGTTTGTATAATGCCCCAAAGCACAGAAGGAGACCTCAAGAGGAGTCTAGGAGACCAAAAAAGTGTGTCTGAAGATTTTAAAATATATGTTGATGTATATACTGTGCCAGTCATCACAATAGTAGTCGAAGTGTGCTGAGTATCCGTGCATAGTAATTCTGGGCTGCCAAGCCAGGAGGATGGATGTAGCCCGGGATAGAATAGACGTGTGAAAGGTGACTGTAGATGTAGAACAAAAGGGTGGGGCAGCCTTCTATGGGTATAAAGATTATACATTCTATGATGCGTTCCAAGCCTGACACTTAGAAATTGGGGCGGGGGGGCAATGTTATAATCAGAGAGTGCAGCCGCTGTACTGCTCAGGGTTCCTATGCTGGGAAGCTGCTTTGGCAACATGGCTGTACCGTATAAGGCTATGGTACGCTTGCTGCTGGTATAGCTCTTTTTCACAGTAAGGCTGCATCATAGTGCTGATGAGCGTGGAGGGACTCTTTCAGCAAACAATGTAAGCACCAGTGACGTCTGGAGGTTCCTGGACTCCTCTTGGGGCAACTGCATTTAAACCATCCCTTTCCTACCACTTGGCTGAGCTGGGGTTGCCTAGTTAGGTTACCAGGTGGCAGTAGGGTAAAATGAAAAGCAGCTCAGTTTACTGGACAACCTGCTTTTGTACAGTACTGAGTAGTCTTCAGTCCACCAGAAACCCATTAAATAACAGCAGGGTTGATTGGTTATATGTCAGAAATGCAATTGCCAATTTTTGCAACTGCCTGAAAAATGAGCAAAAATGTTGATTTCTAGTTTAGCAATATTTTATATTCTCTTTTCTGTATGAGAGGGTGACAGCTCCATGCACCGCTTTGCCTCTATGCATTTCCCATGCATAGCCCATTTTATTTCCTTCATGACCATCATAGTGGTGTTAAAGTACCACACATAATCTGTGTAGAGAGTAAATGTGAGCCTGAACATAGTGGAAGCCAGACTGTGGTTTGTGGCATGAAAAGGAAACCAGGTAAGGAGAGTGGGAATGAGAAATGGCAGGAAGACGAAAACATACAGACTAAGCTCTCAAGAGTTAGGGGAATTAAAACATGAGGTCGAGTGATGTAATGTTACTTGATATTTTTAGATTACCTTACTGCCATTGCTATGGCTTTGAAGTGATGCAGGGTGAATGACCATCTGACAGGCTGTAATCTGAACAGACATGAAATAAAAATAGCATGGCATGCAAATAGTATTTATAATTACAAGTGATTGTTCAATTATGAACAGAGATGACTAGCATAGTGACATTTTAATACCCTCCGTATGAGGAGTGTTCTCATGCAACGTGGATTGCTAAGTCAGTGACTATGTGACTGTTGGACTACATTGTTAGTGTGACACAGCTATATTCAATGAGGCACAGCGCTAAAGGTGGTCCGGAACTGATATAAATCAGTCTATCAACCCCAAGGGCAACTGTCTGCAGTTGAGGGCTCTGCTATACCTTGACATATCTGGCGTGGTGTGCATGTAATTCGCATTTGATTGCAAGTTATTAATTGGGCCTATGTTCTGCAAAAACATAACTATTTTGGGTACTCCCCAACAAACAGGTGTGCAGTGTTTTCTTAGTTCTGTACTTTTGGGTTCTTGGGCCAGGATTTGAAAGTTACCCTTCCTTGCTCACAGGGTGCCCCCAGCGTGAGCTCCCAGGCTCTTGTGTTTGGGACCTGTAAATTGACTGTTGAGCACTCCTCTGCCCGATGGCAGTTTCCTTCCAGTTTTACAAAAAGGACTAAAATGTGTTCCGACTCATGGAACAAATTTATTTAACACCTAAGTTGAATTACATAAGCTTACAAGGAAACTCAAATTGAATGTATTTTTGCGGAAATGGAGAAGGATAATACTCAAGAACAAGATCAACCAGTTCAACCAGATTTGGTAGAATTGAGACCAAAGAGTACCTTTGTAGCACCTAACTGAGTGCCCTCCATCAATATTTTTGAAAAGATGGTGTTATCAGATTTGAAGAAAGTGCGTTTTGGAGTACCTAAAAATAAGAACCTCAGCAGAGGAGAGTTGTCAATTATACAAGGACTATACACTGATGAAAAAATTACAATTAGACCTGTGGATAAAGGAGGCGCCTTAGTTCTCCAAAATACACAAGACCACAAAACTGTATGCCAAAGACAGTTAGATGATCGTACAGACTATGCCAGAATAGACCATGACCCTACTGAGGACATAAGCAGACATTTCGAATCTTTACTCAAAAGAGCAGAAGACATGGGAATGATCACAAAACAAACTAAAGCATTCATTCAAAATCTATGACCGGTAATTCCACACTTTTACCTACTACCCACGATCCACAAGAGCCTAACCAACCCATAGTGGCAGCAACGGCATGAATTATACAACCGTTAGGCACGTACATTGATTACTTTCTGCAGCCAATAATCCAAAAGACATGTAAATACGTAAAAGATAGTACCCACTTCCTGAACATTCTTGAAGGTGTCCAACTAGCAGAAGGAGACATCTTATTTACCATCGACGTAAACAGCTTGTACACGAGCATTCCGCATGACCTTGGACAGGAGGCAGTCGAGTGGCTCCTTCTACTAGAAGGTGAAATAGGAGCAGCTAAGGGGTTTTTACTATTCCTACTCACCTTTATCGCAACAAACTTATATTTCACGTACAATAAAGAATACTACCTCCAAGTATCAGGAACCGCCATGAGGGCCATCATGGCTCCATCATACGCAAATGCATTCATGTACCGTTTTGAAACCATCCACAGCCTAGGGAAGACGCAATGGAAGGACAAATTGAAGATTTGTCTAAGCTATATCGACGACATCATTGGTATATGGCAAGACTCTAGAGAATCGTTTAACCAGTTTCTTCTGTACATTAACAATATAGACCAGCGCATACAATTCACTGCTGTAATAGGCAACCCGGGAATCCACTATCTAGATGTCACAGTTAATGTGAACAATCAACAAATTACCACTTCTTTATATGTCAATCCCACGGACAAAAACAACTTACATCATCAAATGAGTTTTCACCCCCAAAAACCCTCTGAAATCTACCTTGTGGTCAAATGCTCCACTTGAAGAGAATTATAAGTGACTGGAAATTGCAAGACTGAGGTTACCGTGAGGAAGACTTAAAGAAGGCATCCGACAAAGTAGCTATCAAATCAAGAGCAAGTATTTTGGCACCCAAATCAAATACTGAAACACCTACGATTGTATATTTATCAATATTCTCGACTCAAAGCTCACAGATAAAGAGGTGCATTAACAAGCATTGGTCAATTCTTACCACCGATGACAGGACCAGAGACCTGTTCTCGACTAAATCTATTTTCGCATATCTGAGGACAAGCAATTTAAGGGATTTGCTAGTGAACACCAGAGATGATAGACAGAAGACCATGAAACAATAACAATCTGGCACATACCCATGCCTTAATTGCAGTAATTGCAATAATGCAATTAAAGGAGGAGTAGTATTACATCCATATACAGGATAAAAAATCAGGGTGAAATGTTTCACGACTTGCAATACAGAGAACAGCATATATTGCATACGTTGGCCATGTGGCATATATTATGTGGGTGAAACTGGTTGCAAATTAAGAGTAAGAATGAATGAACACAAATCTTGCATAAGAAACAAAAACACCAACTCATCCGTGGAAAGACATTTTAATGAGAAAAATCACAGCGTGGCACAGTTTAGATTCCAGGCCTTAGAAGTGATTGAGGTTCCCAACCAACGGATTCACATGAAAAAGAGAAGGCAACAGGGGGAGGCCTTTTGGATCGACCGACTTGACACATTTTTCCCGCGAGGAATGAATGAAGAATGGGATCTAAACTGTTTCTTATAACAGAATAAGATGGAACAGACATGATTTCCGTTAGCTAATCAGTATTTTTCAATGATGAATGCAATTGATGTGGTTACAACACATTTGATGAACCAATGTACAGTCACAAAGCGTTTACACAGATTGAACTTAACTTGAAAACTATTCGTTCACATAGATGGAAGTTTTACTTGAAGACTATTGTTCCAAAGAACTAATTGCATAAAAATTATAGTTTAATATTAGTATTGTGTAATGTTAATGCTGTAAACAATAGCTGATCAATTGTACCATTCTGATCACAGGCCAATGAGTATGTCGGTAATGTTTGGCATCTATTTTATTGATAATCTACTGACTGTACATAATATAGATCTAACACACTAGATGGCAATACATTGTTGCCCACACAGTAGTAAATATGATTTACACTCCCAAAATGTCCAGTCCACCAACATGAATCTAGGAACAAATTGCGCATACCCATATATATTATGTTATACAAGGGATGATGTCAAGGTAGTCCAGATCAGCACACGACATAATTTAAACAATTGTCTGACAAGCCGTTATTACATAGCTAATTGAACATTTTTTTTATATTTACATTTTCCGTTAACCAATGTCACATATGAGTGACCCTAGCTGTAAGCAGTTGCTATGACATATTCATGTGTATGCACAGACACATAGAGATCAATACAGCCAGTTTATTTATTATTAACACCGCACTATTACGTTTTTGCACATAATTAGACAGGGACAGATTATGAACATGTTTATTTTGTGATTTGTAATGGCACACTCTCACCGTGCCATCAGCATTTGGCTACTTGTCCATTATCAATACATGCGGTTTTAAAACATCAGGCACAACCCATTCAAAGATGGCCGTTGGGTCACACAGCTATCGTCCATTTTGCTAGTAGACGTTGCCATGGCAACCATACCAACATGTAAAAGCACACAGACACCGCCACTCTGGCTGACCATGTTACGAGCGCGTACATTACTCATCAAACCTTTTTCAAAAGGTAAGCGCAGACTTGTGAAGACAAATACTGCGAACTTTAGGCAGTCAGTTCTCGCAACTAAATGAATACATTGGTTTTCAGGAACGCCTCGCAACATGTTTTGCGAGGAACTGCTGCATACAATTCAGGTTACATCATGACACCGTTCACAAAGCTTGTGCTGTGACACATTTAGTATCGAGTGAATATACCATTTCACTAGAGCACATCATTATTGTGCCGCTGTAGAGATGCATGCTTAAAAACGAATAGTGATCCATAGGAAGTCAAACACTGTACAACAAAGCATTATGTCACGATCAAACATACCATTTTACCAAAGCACATTACCTCCACGTCCACTCTTCCTCGTCCCAGTACTTACTTCATGAGGCCCCTGCCTCCAACACAGGACCTTCTTCTATTTCTTTAAATTCCTATAACTCCTCCCCCACATCCACGTCACTCAGTTTAATTTTTCCTGCCTCCGGCAGGTTGGACTTTTTCTTCCCGGTGCGGGGCACTGGGGAGCACCGATTGCTGGCCCCCTGGGGGGGGGCTGTGTGGTGGGGCCCTCGGCTCCCTCAGGTGCGGCGCTGCTCCTGGGCCACCTGCGGGCCTTGGGGTCACAGTTGAGCGGGATTGCCTCGCTCGGTTCTTTGCTGAGCTCCGGACCGCAGCGTGAGCATTGTGTCCCGGGTCCTGCATGGCCCGGGGGAAGGTAAGGAGAGGGGAGGACTGGGCTTGATGTTTTTCCCCTCTCCTCCTGTTTTGGCCATCTTGATTCGACAGGCCTTTTCCTCGTGCTCTGTGTACACATCTTTATTGGAAATGATGGCAAGCACTTGGCAGTATGGGCTAGCCTTCCCTTTTGTTGTGTGGCCTCTCTGCTTCTTGTCGTGGGGTGACAGTGGCAGAGAGTCTTTGAAAGTGCGGGGGCTCTGTTCTGTCGCAGGCATGTCACATACCACCCGCTCCTCAGACACACACAGCACAGGATGCACCGGATGTTAGCTGCATTCTCTGGGGGAAGGTAAGGAGAAGGGAGGACTGTGCTTGATATTTTTCCCCTCTCCTGCTGGTATGGCCATCTTGACTCCTTCAACATGCCGTTTCCTCGTGCTCTGTGTACACATCTTTATTGGAAATGATGGCAAGCACTTGGCAGTATGGGCTAGCCTTCCCTTTTGTTGTGTGGCCTCTCTGCTTCTTGTCGTGGGGTGACAGTGGCAGAGAGTCTTTGAAAGTGCGGGGGCTCTGTTCTGTCGCAGGCATGTCACATACCACCCGCTCCTCAGACACACACAGCACAGGATGCACCGGATGTTAGCTGCATTCTCTGGGGGAAGGTAAGGAGAAGGGAGGACTGTGCTTGATATTTTTCCCCTCTCCTGCTGGTATGGCCATCTTGACTTCTTCAACATGCCGTTTCCTCGTGCTCTGTATACACATCTTTATTGCAAATAATGGCAAGCACTTGGCAGTATGGCCTAGCCTTCCCTTTTTGTTGTGAGGCCTCTCTGCTTCTTGTCGTGGGGTGACAGTGGCAGAGAGTCTTTGAAAGTGCTGGGGCTCTGTTCTGTCACAGGCATGTCACATACTACCCGCTCCTCAGACACACACAGCCCAGGATGCACCGGATGTTGGCTGCATTCTTTGCATGCAGCCTGTGAAAACGGCGCAGATTTGGACACGTCTGCAAGCGGCCTGAAGGGTACCGGCCTGGCATAGTCTACACTTTGGGTTCGAGTCTCTGCGGTGCTGACTCGGCATTTCATCCTTCCTAGCCCGACGCATTGGAACGATTTAGAGCTTGGGGCTACCAGCTACTGGATACAGGGCTCAAGCCACCTCTCAATAATGTGGCGAGTTAGTGGTGTGTTTGGGTCTGTGCTAGCTATGGACGCAGACTCCTTGTCCTGTCCTCTTCCTCTGAACGGCACGAGGGAAGGTCAAAGGAGATGATTTTCTTTTCCCTTGTCCGGCATGCAATTATAGAAAATGCATCATGGAAGTAATGGCCATTCAGAGGGTTCCCAGTGTCTCTTCTTTTAGGGCCGAGGTCCTCCGGTGCTGACGTGTTGCTTTCACGCCTCCTCTCAGACTTGTGGGAAGTGATATGGCACATGGTGGCACATGTCTGTGGTTAGAGGGGTTCTCAGAGCCTCTCGTGCCGGTGGAGGGAGATGTCACTTCAGTGGGTTTTTCCAGTGTAGGAATACCCCAGGTGGGGGGTTGCCTTTGATGTCTGCTATCCGGGATGGATTGCTTTGCCCTGCTTTGTGACAGTACTCTGCCCTTTTGACGCCAGCCTGGTGGCTCCTCTGTCGGCTGGGGGGGCCCTGGTCTGCTGGACTTCTGGGCTGTCCTGTATCTTCCTTTTGATAAGTCGGATCTTTTTGTGGGCTGACAAGCATGCTGTTATATTGTGGCACAGGCATGCTTCAACGTCCTGTGATTTTCCTCTGGTGCAAGTGCAGTGACTGGCGGTTTTCCCTGGCTCCTCGTTTCTATCTTCTCTGAGGTGTATGGGACCGGTGGGGTTCGGCTTCCTGGGTAATGGGCTCCTTCCGGAGGGGGGTATCGGTTGCAGTTCCTGTCTCCTCCTGTCCAGATTTGCATGGTTAGGACTTTGGTACCCAGCTCACGGTCCAAGTAGTTGGCCATGGGATCCGTTCTCTAGGAAGGATTGTTGTGGGTTACCGTCTTGCCCGTTCCTCTCCCTGTTCAGGGTCAACTTTTCTACTTGCGGGTGTTCCTGGTCCCTATGCCCTCTAGGATGTGTCAACTGCTTATGGGTCTCAAGACCCTGCACTGCTTGTCCGGACGTCTGGGGAGAGTGTACTCTGGATGTTGTGCAGGGGGGGCGCTTGCTGGCTGGTCTGGGCTGGGTTCTCAGAAGGCAGTGTGTCTCGGCTCGCCTGTTGCTGAAGTTACGGGGCATGTGGCGTCTTGCGTTTTTTCAGTTCCTTGAGCCCGTCTTCGGTTATGTCCCCTGGTGTCTTATACTCTCTCACACTGGTTTCCGACGTCTCGGCTTTCGTAGTTGTGTTTTCGGTGTCCCCAGCGCTGCAAGTCTCCCTGCTGTGGTGGCGGGGGGTTTCAGGTCTACAGGCTGAGGTGTGCATGGTCCATCCTCCTGTGGCCTCTCTTACTACCGACACCAGCAGAAAGGGTCTACATTGGGGGTCCTCTCAGCTCAAGGGTTGTGAGATCTGGGGAGAGCCGGCGATCATCCAATTGGCAAGAGTTGTGCCATTGTCCAAGCTCTGGTGTACTACAAGGAGTTGCTGGACGGTCGGCGGTTTTGATCCGATCGGACAATAGGACGGCCTTGGCATATGTCAACTGCAAAAGGGGTTCCGGCTGTTCCTTGAATGCTCTGGCAGCGCTGATAGGCACCTGGGAGAAATCTCATCTGGTGTCTCTGGTGGCCTCACATATCAGGAGGGTGGACAATGTTTAAGCGGATCTTCTCAGATGCCGGTTTCCACTCCTCGGCGGAACTGGTCCTGTTGGCCCAGGTCTTTGCAGTGACCTGTGTCAGATTAGGGTCCCCGGTTCTAGACCTGTTTGCATCCCCGGCCTCAGCAGAAGTTCGCCTCTTCTGCTCTCGGTTTCTGGCCGGGGGGATTGGGGAATGGACGCCCTCTCTGTACAGTGGCCTTGGGGTTTTCCTTTATGCCTTTCCGCCTATTCCCCTTCTGCCCCGGGTGGTTTGGCGCATCAGAGTGTCCAGGGTGACTGTGTTGTTGTTAGCTCAGTTCTGGTCCCGCCGGAGTTGGCTCCCCTCTCTGTTGGAGCTTCGGTCCTAGGAACCTTGGCTGATTCCGAGGTGGCCGTGTCCCCTTCAAGGGGATCTGCGGTTGGAATTCCACTGGATGCAATGGGCAGTGTGGCTATTGCTCAATCTAGGTTGATATCTCAGGGGTTCTCAGATCCTGTAGTTGAGTACATAATGGATGCTCTTAGACCCTCCACTCTGAAGGTGTTCTGATAAAGGGTTTCCCCCTTGGGATCTCCCTCTTGTATTACGGTTCCTTCAAGGGCCTCCTTTTGAGCCCTTTTCCGAGATTGATATCAAACATCTTACACTGAAATCTGCTTTTCTTATTGCCTTTGCTTCTGCCCGTAGGCTTGGGGAGATTGGGGCTCTCTTATGTCACCCTCCTTTCCTGAGGGTGCTGCCAGACTCGTTGCTGCTGAGGTGTGGTCCGAAGTTCCTCCCTTAAATTGTATCTCGGTTTTCATACCTCTCAGGATCTGGTTCTCCCTGACTTCTTTCATGATCCGAGAATGCATGAGGAGGTGGCTTGGCTTAACATTATGTCCGGTGGGACCTGTTGGAGTATTTGGCTAGGTTTTCCCACCAATCCGATAGTCTTCTGATTGCTTGTGGTCCGGCTGGGGCTGGGCAAAACGCATCTGTGGTTTCCATTTTCCGATGGTTCCGGGTTGTGATCCCAGTGCCTATATGGCTTTTGGCCTGCCTGTGCCGGCGCACGATCAGGGGCGGTCCGCCAGGGGTTTGGCGCCTTCCTGGGCCGATGCAAGGAGGGTTTTTCTCTGCAAGAGATTTGTATGGCTGCCGCCTTGGCTGGTCTAGGGATTTCCATCAACCGCTATGGGTTGAGTTTCTCCCACTCGGGGGGTTGGTTCCTTCGTGGTTGGAGTTTTATCTGTGGGGATGTGAATTAAGAGTTATTGTGGGTGTGTTTGCTGCACTGTTTTTAGCTCTGTTTCTCATTGGGACCTTTTCCCCGTTGCTGCTTTGGTATACCTCATGAAGTAAGTACTGGGACGAGGAAGAGTGGACGTGGAGGTAATGCTCTGATTACTTACCGGTAATCTTCATTACTCCTAGTCCTACTCTTCCGCGTCACAGTACTGACGACCCTCCTCACCCTCCCTGCGGGGAAGGTCCCATGCTCTGGCTTGGTAATATGAAACTGAGTGACGTGGATGTGGGGGAGGAGTTTTAGGAATTTAAAGAAAGAGAAGAAGGCCCTGTGTCGGAGGCAGGGGCCTCATGAAGTAAGTACTGTGATGAGGAAGAGTAGGACTAGGAGTAATGAAGATTACTAGTAAGTAATCAGAGCATCACTATGGCGTTGGTGTATGGAAGCATGCTTAAAAATGAATAGTAATCAATATGAAGCCAAACACTTTACAGCAAAGTTACAGCATTAAGCTAGCAATGGCAACACAATCACATGAGAATCAGTTCTCTAGTAAAATGCATGTTAATTGGGTAAAACAGTTAGGTAACGGATGTTATGTTTGTTTTTGTTTTGTTTTCTTACATGTATCCCTACATGTTGTGTTTTCTCCCCTGTGGGTACCCAGTAATTAATTTAATGTATCAACCAATGTGACGTTTATTAAAATTATGTTGCTTATGATGTATAGTGGAAACTATATGATTAGATTAGGCCTCTGATGAAGGATTAGCATCCGAAATGCATTGGCCAATTTACATGTTTGCTTGAAGAAATTGTTTAGCCCTTGGTGAATATAACCAAGACTGAACATTTTAAATTAGAAAATTAAAAATTAAATATCATATTTTTTGAAAAACTACAAAAGAGTACAAGTGATTATTACACAAATAATCTCAAGAAGTTACATCACCCCAAGTGGGAATACAGGTTGTGTGGCCCACAACGAAGGCTATTCAGCCTAGGTCTCTTTTTCTACAGTTAGAGTTTGGGCCCTGCACGGTGGCACGTCATAGTGGGCTGCACCCCACACATTACACTTTGCTTTAAGCTTATCGTCAATTGAGAATATTGAAGAAACAATAGAAGAAAAGCAGTGCCCGCTTACCCCTTCTAGACTCGGTTTCCGTCCAGGCCCATGCCACCCGCTGTGTTCTTCTGTTCCACGACTTTCAGACAATGTCCCTTGTCCTGCGCTTGCCCAAATGTACCTTTTTCTGGAGTGGGTAGGATCTGGGCAAAGGAAAAGGTTGATCTGCGAGCGCAGAATCCTGGTGCACCCCGAGCAGCATGTTCTTTCTGCAGGGCTGCTCCAGCAGCACTTCTTATATAGGGCATATATGTCCTGCGGCCATGTGATGCATATGGCTGCTGGCCCCTCAAATGGCCGGCCTACGCCAACACCTATGTGCGTGGCTTCCTGTTGCTCCCCTCTCCCAATGTCGGAGTGTTTTCACTGCCTTTGAGGATGGGGAGAGACACTGGGGGTTTCGGTGCTAGGTGCCTGTCACCCATTAGCACCTTTTGTTGGGTCCCCTCCCTGTCAGGTTCTGCCTGTGAGTCCTGCAGCAGGAGAAGACAGGGAGGGAGAAGGACGTGGCGTGCCTTTTGTTTGTCCTTTCTTCCCCCTTACCCTTTCTGTACCCTGTGGGCAGCTCCCCAAGCTTAAAGGGCCTGTGCCCTTGAGCTACATGTGATGCCCTCATTCCACAGTACTGGACACACGACCCTGGACCGGCACTGACTGACTCCTGCGGCCACTACCGGCCCAGAGCCTTCCAGTGAGTGCTGTTTTGACCACTTCACCAGGACCCCCCAGGGGGGCATATCTCCATACAAACATTTCACCCCCGACTTCCAACTTTGATCACCACCACTAATGACCTTATAACAGAGTGGGTGGGCAGGTAATTATTCTCGAAGCAGGAGTCCTTCATTGGGGGCTCATCAACGATGCAGCGGTGGGGGTAAGGAGGCAGTGCCTACCCCTATCATGAATTATGCTTGTACCTGCTACACCACCACCCCTCAACCCCCCAAAGTCCACCATGCCCTCTCCCTACCCCTGTCTCCGCTCCCTCCCCTCCCAGATGTGCTGGCGATCCTGTGACCACATGACCTTTAGGTGCTGGACGAGAAGGCATGGGTGAGGGAGAAGGGGCTCAAAACCCCCTCATTACCACCTTCTCTGCAGTCCGCCAGCACCTTGCCCAAACTTGCCAACCTGGCATGGTGCTGGGGCTTGCCACAATTAGCAGTTGTAGTTACACCACCTCTCACAATGCACAGGGGTTTATTACTGCACTTGTGCTTATTTCTTATTCCGGATCGCCTTCGAGAGTAAGCATCAAGTATCAACTTGAGCTTCTGAACGATTTCTAGCAGTGAGAGGCCCCCAGATATACTATTGATCTCCCATTCCCTATGCCGGGTCAGACTCAGGCAACCAATCACTCAGATGGGCAGTCAGGCAGCGAATCAGGCTCACAACGCATTCAGACCATTCTTATCCATCCAGACACTCACAACACGGAATGTGGATTCGGACAAGTACTCTGCCATTCAGCATTACACATTGCATTCATACCAGTTTCGGGCAGAGCTGTCTCAGTGATTGTGTCAACCACCAGATACTAGACACCCATAACACGTAATGCATATTCGTCACACACTCCATTCACCCAGGTCGCATCCCACGGGCGTACCCACAACATACAGTCATTGGGAAGGCTCCAGCCGGTCTGCCCTGGACTTCTCCACAACACCATATGGAACTTCTACCCAACAGCCAGTCAGGGGGAAGGGACAGAGTCAGGGCTTCTAGGGACTTCGGGAAATAAGGTAAATGCCGATGGAGGGCAAGAGGCCACAGGGACCATCTTGTCTCCATCATGAATCCACCGATTCCAACGACAGGGTCTGGGCATCCCAAAACGGAGGATGCTCAGGGCACCTGTCAATTCAGCACGGACCTGCCAAAAGCCTGTACCCTGCTCTCTGGGCCACACACAGGTGCCCAAAAACATACACTAGGAGTACAGGGTCGTACCCCCACCCATGGGTGCCATAAGAGTATCCCAAGGGTCTGTTCGCCATACCAAATACAGGAAAAGCTGCACCGCCAGGACTCCCACATGAACTCCTGCACGGAAAACAAGACAGAACACCTGATAAAAAGCAATAAAGGACAAGGATTCAGAGGCCCTGTCCCTCCGATGCATTTCCAGCATCACAGTTGCCTTTCTCTTCATTGTTTATTGGGTCTCTCTTCGACGGTATTCTGTCCTGTCTATAGATATAATTTCCAAAAGATGTATTGGGGATTGGGCATACTCAGACTGAGACCAAGGCCTTCCTCGTCTAACATTCTTCAGAAACAAGACGCAAAAGAGCCCTTGTCCCCATTCGAGTGGCTGATGTTGCAGCCATTTTATACTCACATCCAAAAACCTAAGCTGTCCAAATGAGTATGTATGGTTCATGCTTACAAACATTTTAATGTTAGGGTGAGTGTTGTGAACAGTGTAGTGAGCACCAAGCCATGCATCTGGGTTTTTAGACAGACTTGTTTATCAATATAGACATCTCTGATCACTGCTGTAGTTCTGAAATGCTCTGTGATTTAATGCAAAGCATACGGGAACCCTCACTATTTGTCCCTTTTCCCACTCTCGTAGAGGTATTCTGAAAGAGTACAATAAGAATGTACTACAATGTCCATCTTGGAATGATAGCCGACCTCGGTAGGCCGGTCACACTCAGTGTCCCAGTACGGACAGTTTGAAACTGCATACATGCAAGGCCTTGCCTAAGAGCAGGTGACAGAAAAACCATTTAGTTTGGCAGCAACAGCTGTGTTTTCACGTTAGGATTCTTCTGTAAAGGACTTGCATTACAATGTAATGAAACCAGCTTCATTTATATAGCAATTATTTATTCATATTGAGGAGGGTTTTTGTTGCACGACACAGAGGTGTAGTTTGGGAGTGACATGTGCCAGTCAAAGCAGGGGTTGGTGGGGTGCAGTGGATTCTGATGTTTCACCCTGGGCACCAAATTGGCTAGAAACTGCCCTGCCGGTATGTTGGCACTGGTTTCCCCACTTGAGTATCAGTTAGAAATCTCATTTGCTTGGGGCACTTTCAGGCCACTCTGTATGGTACTCTGATGGATCCGGGGATTAAAGATGGGAAAGGCAACAGGATTTGAGGCGACAGAAGACTTGTCGTCCTCGTAGAGCTTTTCCTGTTTGTGAGTTTGTTCTGTGGCATTTTTTGAACACACTTGAAGTTGCACATCACTGTTGGCCAAGTTGTTCACCGACTGGGAGCTTAACACGGCCTCAGAAAAACTCTCTAGTTCCTTGCCACATAAAGGCTTTGAGGGGTTTTCTTTGCCAGAATTAGGCAAAACATTTGTTTGCATTTGAGTTGGAATAGCCATTAACTCAGTTTCCGAAGTTCGTTGAGTGGTACAAGTCACACTCTTAGAAGGTTCCTTGGCTTGTGTTAGCATTTGTTCCGGCATTAAATGTCTCACAGCATTTGTAGAGTCAACATCAGTAGTGGTGCTTTTATTTGATTTGTCGCCTATGGTTTGCAAATGCGACACTGAATGGGTGATAGAATGCCGTGTGCTTGAGTTTTGTGATTTTAAAAGGCTGAGCGCCTGTTTCGCAACTTCAGGCAAAAGTTTCTTGTCCTCACTGTTGTTTTGTTTTTGCTCAGTTAGAAACATTAGTGAGTGATCAATTTTGTTATGTGAATCATAAATCACTTGTTTGAACAGATTGTTATCGTTTTCTATATTCACCATCTTTCAGTTCAGAAGGGCCACCAATGTGTTCAGATCGTTTACACTGTCTTTCAGATGCTCATACATTTTAAGAAAAGGACCAATCGTCATAGACAAGGTTGAAGTTAAAGTAGGTTGTATTTCTTGGAGCAGTTTTTTAACAATCCCTTCAGATGGAGCAGATGAAGAAAGCCGTTGAAAATTAGTTTTGTTCAGAGTACGCCTTATTTTAGGGAAGTCCCTTTCAATAATGGAGGAGACAGTTGAAGATGCGTCTGAAGAAGTGTCGCTAGATTGCGAATTTTGAATCGTTGTTGATGGAGTATAAACACTTTCCATTGTTTTCCCAACAGTCTGTTTATGTGCAAAGTTTTGTAGAGACCGTTTCTTCGGGGCACTTTGCTGCAAACAGTTGGGGCCCGGTGAATCGCTATCTTCAAACCGGCATCGCTTACTTTTAGGACCCAAGCAATTTGTAGAAGGTATTTTCCTGTTAGTATCAGTTAAATTTTGCACATTGTTAAGAAGGTACAGTTCTTGAGTTTTTTTTCAGTTCTGGATTGGTTTAATTTTGTTAGGACTTTTAGTAGTTTATTTACTACATCCAGCGAATTTCTCCTGCAAGGGGTTTCCCCACTTGAGTATGAGTTAGAAATCTCATTTGTCAGATGTTCAGGATTTGTCGTTTTCAAACCCACTAAGGGGTTTGTTTGTTCCAGAGGAGGCATCCTTTTCTGTAACACCTGAGAGGCAGACTCTTTTGAACATTCAAATACATCATCAATGCCTGTAGTTAGTTCCCTGTATTCATTGTTCACCACAGGCTCATTTATAGTTTGTGGACTTACAAATGTGGCTAAGTCAGACAGGGAGAAATCGCCCTAAGCGCACCCCAAGAGAACAAGCAGTCTTTAAGTCCATCTGCTCAGGTTGTCATGCACATTGCGCTGTGTATGGAATTCTAGCAGTATTTGGGACAAGCGGTATAAGAGTATTTGAATTTGTGGAAAAATCAAAATTAGGGCAGATATTACCACAATCATGAGAAGCGGGTGTCCTGCAATGGGTTGGAGTTTCCGACACTGAATAGAACGGTGAGTTGGAAAGAACAATCAGTTTTGCATCCAAAGAAAACCTGTCCACAACCGGCCAGGCCAGCACCCGTAGCATTGAAACCTCCTTAAACGGCGCTCCAGCAAGGCACTCATCATTAACCATAGGCGGTGCGAGGGCGCTCAAACAGTCACCAGTAGTCTTGCCACCAGCACAAGTTGGTCCTGGGCTAGCAGACCCACACCCTCCACATACCACAGAGCAGGGCGCCAAAAATGAAGCGGAGGACAAGGGAAAGTGGAGAGGGGGCAGGTCCAGTTCCCCTGGGCCCGTGCAAGCCGTTTGGCTGTCCAAAGATGGAACAGAAGAGCATTCGTTGCAAGTATTGGCAACATTTGAGCAAGGAGATTGATGGCACTTGAGACAGGATACATGTATGTTGGGCCGAGAAATGAGGGAGTCCTTCATGTGGACATCAAGAGTACCATTTTGTTTATAAACAAGATCACGGACATCAGGGGAAGCACTTACTTGGGAGAGAGGAGGGTCTTCAGAGGTCTCTTTGCTAGCTGCGACTCGGCCAGCAGGAAAGATATCAGGTCCAATGAATCCAACGTACCCCAGCCGAAGTCGCAGGCGTATAGAAGGCTGTTTCAGGCGTCTAGTCTTAGAGCGCGTGATGGTCTGCAATGTAGAGCGTGAACAGACTTCTTCCTCCATGACTCCCAAGACTCAGCTGACTCCGCGTTCGCTCTGCGATGGTCAGGGGTCTTGGAGGAGTTTCTTGGGCTCAGCCTCCAGGCAGCACAGCAGAGCGAGAAAACGGGATTCAGGCAGCGGAGCTACATACAGCTCGCTGCAGACTCCGAGATTCAGCTGACTCCGACTTAGTTTTCGGCCGAATGCCCACTACTTTTTCCAAGTCCTCAGCTGAAGCTGAAGGTAGCGTCCAGATGCCGCAGGTTTAGACACGCTCGCTTCTCAGGGTCAGACTTCAAATCTGATCCGATCGCAGCTACCTTATCCCGCGAGCGGGCTTCCTTATCCCGCGAGCGGGTGGGCGGGTGAGCGAGCGGGAGGGCGGGTGAGCGGGCGGGCGGACAGCTCCTGAGTCAGCCTGCGTCTCTTTCATCTATCTTCCCGGCTGACAGCTTATGGCTCACGGCTTCCTTGCGGTACCCTTTCTCCACCTTTCTCCTTTCTCCGCCGGTGCCTATAGCCCAGCACTTCTCCTCGCGGGTCTTTTTCCCTGTCACTTCCACCGACACTTCCACCGACACTGCCGCCGACACCGCCATCCTACAGCTCACTCAGCTCACTCAGATTCAAGGAAAGGCCATTCAACGTTATTCACGAGGGGAATAACTTTTAGCGCCTTAAAAAATCTTTTTCTCCTAACTTAAAAAATGAGTGCAATACTCATATGGTGGCCAGGACCAGAAGTAAATTCAGGCCACATGATGGACACAAAGGAATCTTCATTCGCAACTGCGGATGGTCCATTAGCCAATCAGAATATACATTCTCTGCCCGCTGTTCCAGCCACCCCTGGAGCTTCCCCGGATGGTACCATTTATTTATTTTGTGGGGAGGCAACAGGTAGCCTCTCCCTGTTGCCCTCCACCTCTCCACCCACCCAAACCAAACCTCTTCCCCTCACCTTGCCTCCCTCCCCACTTACCTGCAGGACTTCAGGTATGGCTGGGTAAACAGTCGGGTTTCTTGTTTTCTGAAATTTGATTTCATTTTTATTTACTTTGCCCATTAGACTCAGCTTATCTTTACTTTTATTTTTAATGGCGTGATGTGTGTGTCGTCGGCTGACTGAAAGCCTCCTTTTTTAATTGGTTTAATGTTCATATGAATTTATTTAATGATTGATTTTAACTGTGATCTGTTCTCCTTGTAGCTGGATTACCCAGCAGGAAGGTGTCTCTCTTCCTCTTCCCGCCTCCCAGGGCCTCGCGCCTGGCAGTGTGGCAGCTTTCTTTTCTTTCCTCCACGCATCTACCTAACAGGAGCCTCTCTTTACTGCTCTTGCAGGGGGAAAGACCTAGTTACTGTGATACCACGTGTATAGATGCAGCATTTGACTGAAAGCACAGCAGGAACAAAGTCACGCCCGTCTGTGCTCATCCATGCTGCGAACGGGCTGTGGCCGTTTGACCTGTCAGGTCCATGCACAGTTAATATTCCTGTGACTTCTTCACGTGAACTGCTGCCGCAGCTGCCCCTATTGATGCCACCTGGCCAGCTAAATTCTCTTTAACATTTGGTGCAGCCAAGACGCCCGCTCCATTAGGCAATCTATCATGTCTACTGTTCAATGCTCGCTCTTTAGCTGCACCTCATGCTATGACCTTCTAAGTGATTACCCCCAGATACTGTATGTATGTATCACAGAGACTTGGTTACAGAAACATTTTGACCCTATGGTAGCGCAGGCCCTACCAGCAAACTACAACGTTATTTGCATGGATCGGGTGTCCGCCCATCCTGGGGGCGTATTGCTGTGGCAACCTTGACTGCCAGTTTAGTACCGTTTGACCATACACTTAAAATTGAATCCTTGTTAGTTCGCTTTTCTGTTAAAGCTTCTGTTTCTTGTGTCAGAGGACACAGTAACCTTAGGCCAATTACAAATGTCCCTTCTTCACTAAAAATAGTCGATACAATTGCTACGGCTCAACCACAAGGACATTTGGAAGAAGCAGCTGTCTTTCACCCTAGAAAATCAGGTGTCACCATGGCACTGAGACTGCACTGGTAGATCTGCAGACCCAGATGCTTAATGTTGTCGACAAAAGGAAATCAGGGCTGCTGATGTTATTAGACCTATCAGCAGCCCTCGATCTTGTAAACCATGATAAACGTGTTACTATCTTGGGCACTACAGGGCTCTGTTTCTGATAAAGTCTCAGGATGGATCAAGTCATTTCTCAGAAATAGAAGGTCAAACGTTTGTTGGGGAAATGCCACCTCAGAGCCAGCCTTGATTATCTGTGGTGTGCCTCAGAGTGCTTGCTTTTCCCCAGCACCCTTCAATGTGTACATCTGCTCCCTATGTGATCTATTGGAGAGTTTGGATGAAATATTTACCAACTGTGCTGATGACACTTCAGCTCATTGTTGAGCCGAGTGGAAATTATGCTGAAGATGCTGATAAAATCGCTCATATTTTTGAAAAAGTTCAAAACTGGATGTCAGCAAACTGGTTCTGTCTTAACAGAGCTCTTTATTTTTGGCTCTATTCAGGCAAGAGCCAAGCTCAGAGCAGAGTATTCAGGATTTACTATCGATAACTGTATTGAGGTAGTACAGAAGGTGAAAACCTTAGGAATCTTTTTTTAAGCCTCCATGCGGGAGGATGCACATATAGATAATGTAGTGAAGAAGTCCCAATATCATGTGAGGCTGCTGCGGTTGGTTAAGCCATACGTTTATATAATAAATTGCACAACATTGGCAGGAGCAACTATAAAGTCGAGGCTTCAATTTTGCAATGCCTTGTTGAGTGGTGCAGGTAAGGGCTGTATACAAAAACTTCAGATTTTACAGAACGATGCTGTTCACATCGTTAAAGGAGTATTAAAAAAGGAACTTATTTCTACACATAGAAGGGGCCGGTATCCAGTCATTTTTTCGAAACACACATTTTCGAATACAAATCTTGTGAATACTTTTTGTCGAAAAGTCATTTTTTCTAATTCGAATATCATGTCTAAATGAAGGTCTATACATATGTGGGAAAAAATCAAGGTAGGCTTTTTTATTGTTGTGGCTTGGGTTAGTTTAGGGGTTAAGTTAGGGTTAAGGTTGGGGCTAGGGTAGGGTTTAGGGTTGGGGTTGGGGTTAGGGTTGGGGCTAGGGTTAGTTTAAGTGTTAAAATAGGGTTAGGGTTGGGGTTTGGGTTAGTTTAAGGGTTACATTAGGGTTAGGGTTAGGGTTAGGGTTGGGGTTGGGGCTAGGGTTAGAGTTTAGGGTTAGGACTTGGGTTGGGGTTAGGGTTGGGGCTACGGTTAGTTTAAGTGTTAGAATAGGGTTAGGGTTGGGGTTTGGGTTAGTTTCAGGGTTACATTAGGGTTAGGGTTAGGGTTGGGGCCAGGGCTAGGGTTATGGTTAGGGTTGGGGCCTGGGTTAGGGTAAGGGGTGGGGGTTGGCATGGGGGTTGCGGAGGGCTGGGGCGGAACCCCCCAATATACACAAAAACTTTAAAACGTTAAAAGGGACTGGCCCGTGCTGAAATTTCAGCACTGGACAGCTCCATGTAATGTTTTAACGTTACCAAAAAGCATTGAAATGTTACTTTTAACATGTAAAAGTGCATTTCCAATGAAACCAGTCCATGTCTCTTGTCGACGGATTGGTTTAGAAAGAAATGCATTTTTGCATGTTAAATATAGCTTTTCGAAGCTTTTTTTCGAAACTTTGTTTTTGAGAGTTTAGTGATTCAAAACTTTTTTTTCGAGAGAATCACTATAAACCGATGGGACCTGCACTGAATTCCAATCGCAGCTAGAATCTTGTTCAGGGTCAATGTTCTAAAGTACACAAAAAGGGTGTTCCAGTGTATGAAATTAGTTAACTTTGTAAGTACAAATTTTGCTATTTAGATGTTGCCTTATGTGGTGATTTAATCACATATTTTTACAGATCTATGGTACCTGTATGTAACATAAGCCCTGTGAGTATTCAGGGTCTCAATGATGCCAAAATCGAAAAAAGAAAAGAAAAAGTAAATAGAGTGTGCAACAAATTGTTTTTTTATTATTTTACTGCAAAAGAAAATTGTCTGAGATTCATGAAATAGACATTCCGGCTTAATATAGCGCCGATAGATCTAAAAGGGATACAAAAGCTAAATAAAATGGGGCAACTTGCTATTATTTCAATAATTAAACAGTGACCCTTTTTGGATAATATGGTTATCTGCCATATAGTAAACTGCCAATGCGTAGGAGAGAAATCAAGAAATTATTAGCTAAAGCTAAAGCTAAATAAAATGGGGCAACTTGCTATTATTTCAATAATTAAACAGTGATGGTGAAAAAATCTAAATGTACATTTGAACATAATGATATGGGGAATAGCTAGCAACAGAGAATATATTGCTGTGAGGAAACACAAACAGTAAGTACAGAAACAGTTTCAACATGAAATGGAAATGGAAAAGCACATCCAATGTAATTTGAAACTATATTAGTCCCAAGAGGGATCTATGTGTTTGCAAAACAGAAAATACAGCTGAATTGGCTTACTGTCCCTGGCTAATCAGTGAAGTTAAGCCATCATCATATGCATATTGACACAAGAAAAACCAATTGCAACTTATTGTGGACATCAATACATCATTATAAACATGAATACATCATTCCAATGTTCTAACACATAAATGTCTCTGTGGTCTGGCACCGCCATATTTACGTGAGAAATGTCAACTGCAATATTCTACACGAGTTACCCGCTCTAGTGATGCTATGTATCTAACCTGTCCTTGAAGAAAGTGTTCTAGAGATAAAGGCTGATCCTTGCCAGTCCAAACAGCTTCGGCCTGGAACAAGTTACCAGTTGACCTGCGCAACAAAAAGAATCTGTGGGCGTTTTGTAAATGTTTGAAGATGCTATTATTCGGTTGATTCTTATGTGATGGCCTTTTCTGATGTACTGTTTTGTTTTTGTGTGCACCAAAATGCCAGCGGGCTTAGGCGTGAAATAAATAAACAAATGAAAATAAATAAATACCAAAATAAATAAACAAATAAATAATTATTTACAGGCGCTTGAATGATCAGACCACTTTTTAATCCCTGTTTCTATTGAGGCTGAGACTGAATTTACAGTCCATTCTAAGCCTAAAACCTGGAAATGGAATTGGCATCCGGTTACTACAGCTGAGGTGGTGGAGGAGATTGCCACCGGCTGCACGATCCTGCAGTCCATGGCATTTGTCTTCCCTTGCCCAAGTTTTCTCCTCAACCGCTGAGTGTCTGGTGCCCCTTAAACTGTGTAGACTGCGATGCTGCAAGCCGGAGCCCTGGTTTGATGAGGAATTAAAACGATTGAGGATTAAACAGAGACAGGCAGAGCGAAAGTGGAGGAAGTCGTACTATCAGTGTGGTCGTCGGCTACTGCGCTCTGCCACTGTAGTATACCATGAAGCTATAACTGCAGCAGAAAGCAGGTTCTGCTCAGCTAAAGTGGAATCGGCCCTCAATCAGCCCAGAGAACTGTCTGAGGCTATACATGTGTTATCCTCTCCCCCACTGATCATGTTGCGATCGCTCCTCCTCAGTATTTATGTGATTCTTTATCTATCTTTTTTAACAGCAAGATTTTATGTGTGATCAAATTGCTTTATCCGACTTAAAGACAGGCAGATATGACTCTGCCTTCTCAGTGTCTGCCCCTGCTAGATATTGGTCATATTTTCCCTCCTCCTCATTGGAGGATATACTATTGGCCACTGCCAAATTAAAATCTGCATCCCCGCTCAATTCTATTCCACCGGCAATCTGTAAATATATTATCCCATTTATTGCACCGTTGGTTGCTCAGGCATTCAACCACTCATGCCAATCAGCTTTTATCCCTACTGATCTTAAACATGCGTTGGTTAGCCCTCTCTTCAAGAAACCCTCACGGGATCCCTCTGTCTTAACTAATTTTCATCCAGTTTCCTCACTGCCTTTTCTCATGAAACTGTTGGAGTCTTTAATCTGTCCGCTCACTCTATTTCTTGAATCCTCTTACTTTGACCCTTTTCAATCTGGCTTCCGACCTGGCCGCAGCACGGAGAGCGTGCTTGTATCTGTGCAGATGACTTGGCCCCTCTGTCCTATCAAGGTGGAGTGGGGGCACTGATATTATTAGACCCGTCAGCTGCCTTTGATACAATCGACCACTCTATATTATTCGATCTCCTGGCCATGACTGGAGTTGCTGGGCAGGTACTGCTCCTGTTTGAATCCTTTGTGTAAGATCGGGCTCAATCCTTTTCTGTTCCCCCTTTCCATTCTTCTTCTGTGCCCTTATTTTATGGGGTACCCCATGTGTCTGTCTTGTCCCCCATTCTATTCGACTTATACAGCCAACCATTGGTGAAGCTCGTCCACTCACACGGCCTCCGGTGCTACTCGTATGCTGACACGTTTGAAACAAGGAACCAAAAGAGGTACCCACGCTTGTAATAGTCCTAATTTCTGTCAGTTATTTAAATAGAATCTCCATTTTAGTCTAAGGAATACGCTTTCAAAGAAAGTCATGGGAACAAAACGCAAGAAGGGATCCTAGGAGTACGCACAAGAAATGTATTATATAGAACACATTTTTTTAGTTCAGGTTGCTATTTACATAAATTACATACATAAACAAGAAATATCAGAATAAAACATCTCACATAAAATTCATTATATATACATAGGTTCACCAGAAGCGTTGTATACATTAGAGAAACAAACTGAATATTTTTCAACAATTCACTTGATGAAAGTGTCCAGACAGGAAGGGAATTATTCCTGTGGACTAGGTAATACCTGGGTGTATAAAAAATTACCCTAGTAAAGGCGAGATTATTCAAACCCTTTTTGGATAATATGGTTATATGCCATATAGTAAACTGCCAACGCGTAGGAGAGAAATCAAGAAATTGTTCCCAAAGTGTTTCCAAGCGGGATGGGAACAAAACACATGGAGAACACGTTTCGGCGTGCCAAAACTGGCATCAGTAGTTGAGGCCTTCCTCAGGGCAGGAATTATGTGGTATCGTGGTAGTCCCTAAAGGGGGCAGAGAAGAAAAGGACAAGGGTTGATGCAATATGTACTCTATAGGAAACATTCGGTGGGGTATCAAAGTTAAAAACTGCTGCTGCCAGCCAATCACGGATCACTCACCCTGTGTATGTATGGAGGGCAGGGGAAACCGTGGAGCTACTGTCCCGGTGTATTCGAAATCTTGCGCTGCTAAAAGGTGCAGTCGAAGGGTTGGAACCAGGACTGGAGGTGCCGCTGACTGTGCTCAGGGTCCAGCGACTAAAGGGGTAAACACATAAGAGAAAACAGGTCTCCGGTCAGTGGGAGAAAGGCTATCGAGGGATAGACTACTAATCAACTGCTGCACGTAGGCAGGAGGTGTGTAGATATGAGAACGTGCAAAAACCATGCTTGGAGAGGCCCGTGGGGCGTGAGCACAGGAGTGGCCATATTAAAAGCAAGGTATGAGTGGGGAGAAAAGTGGGGAAACCTAGTTAGAGATCTGGCAGAAGTAAACCAAGGCACCGCAAGCAAAAAACAGAGTAGCGTGAGCAGATACTCAAGGAGACATCAGGAAGAGTGTGAGGTACACACTAGTGGACCAGATGCGAGAGGCAGTATTGCATACATGCAGAGGTAGAGAAAGGGGGTGGTTGTGTAAACAATACCAGAGGTTGCCGGAATGGAGGCTAGGCGATGAGAAAATGGCGCTTCAAGATCGGCTGACGGTGCATCGGTAGTGCGCCGACTGAATCCAACAGCACAGTAGATGCTGAAAAAGAGAAGGACACAGCCTGCCCTGAAAGGCACATTATAAAAGGGGGCAGCGTGTTCAAATAGGAGCGGCTGTTAAAGCCACCGAAACGCAGGCAAAGCATTGTTCCACAAAAAGGCCTGAAAGAAGGATTGTAAAGGATATGCGAGAGAGGCGACATATTGATATTTACATGTAGGTGAAAAAAGAGAAATAGTATGGAAATGGAAGAATCCACGGCACAACACAACAGCAAGGCATGACAATGTCAAAAGGGGGGCCCCATAAAAAACACCCCACATAGATGACAACAAAGAACTCGGAGGGACTATGTGGAAGTAATCAACATGGGGAACTCCCGTGAATAAGGCAAGACGGGAATGGCAGGGAGGTACCAAACCGGGCACAGTGCGCTGAAGATTGGTCGTGAAACAAGGGGAAGGGAAGCCTAGAGGGTGTGAATCGGCTGTGCTGCTGTGTCAGGGAAGCAGATAAAAAGGGCACATGTGCAGCCTACACCGCCGGGGTGGAGGAGTGGGGGGCCAGGAGTGGAGCTGCAATGGAGGTCAGAGGGATCATATAGGAGGTATGAATTTCTCATTCAGGCCATTGTGGAAAGAGTTTAGCCGATGTATCCATCGGGCTTCTTTGGATAGAAGACTTGCAAGGGCATTGGTGGAGTGGACAACTATGTCTACAATCCACCAGGTGATGTCATCAACGGAGTGATGGAACTCAACAAAATGGCTTACCAATGGAGCACTCATAATTTTACAGCGAATCCTAGAACGGTGTTCACAGATTCTAATGTGCGCTGGGCGCATCGTCTGGCCCACATATCTGAGGCCACAGGGGCACTCAATAACGTACACCACCTGTTTACTTTTGCAATTCGTTAGGTTATGGAGAGTCCAAGGTCTACCATTAACCTCAAAGTCTTTGATCTTCCTGGTAAATTTGCAAGCTGTGCAATTACCGCACGGGAAATGGCCCACAGCACTCCTCAGATTCCATAGTCCCACTCTGGGAGCTGGTTTGACGAATCTTGAGTGGACCAGGTGGTCCCTTAGGTTCTTGCCCCGTTTGTATGCAAAACTCGGGACTGGCTCATCCTGGAGGCAAAGTCGGGTCAGGGGCCAGTATTTGGAAATAAGTTTGCGTATTTTCTGGGAGTGTGTTCCGTGTGTGATAACACAAGTAGTCCTGGAGTGTAAGTCCTGGACTTTGGTAACAGGTGTCAGTAGGGCCTCCCTATTATAGAATCTGGCACGTTTTTTAGATTTGGAAATTATGTGCCGTGGATATCCTCTCTGAGTCAGTCTGCTATCCAGGTCCTGTGCATGATGGTAAAAGTCTTCAATGTCAGTGCAGTTGCGTTTAATTCTGAGAAACTGACCAAAAGGGAGGTTCTCTCTGAGGTGTCTTGGGTGGTCGCTCGAGAAGTGGAGCAAGGTGTTTCTATCGCTCAATTTGAGGAACAGGTTACATTTTATCCTTCCTTCCTTCTGCTGTATTTCCAGGTCTAGGAAGTTAACCATACTCTCGCTGAATTCCATGGTGAATTGGATATCAGTATTTACGTTGTTCAACCATACTAAGAAGTTGTCAAGGGTGTCTCTTGAGCCCTCCCAAATGAAGAGAATGTCATCAATATACTTCTTCCAGTGGTGAATCTGACTTTTGAATTGGTTGTCCTCAGCCAGGATATTTGTCTCCTAAAATTCTGACATAAAGATGACAGCTATACTGGGCGCAAAGGTTGCGACCCTAGCGGTCCCTTTTGTCTGAAGGTAGAATTGGCCATCAAAGTCAAAGTCATTTTTGCTTAGGGCCAATGTTAAAAGCGCAATAATGAAAGGGACCGGGACTCTATTCTGAAGGTCATACTTGATGAGTTGTCTCCTCATACATTCGATAGCCTCGCCCTGTGGTATGCTAGTATATAAGGATTTTATGTCCATAGTTACTAACAAGTGCAGTGTTGAGTCAAACTGTAGATCTTCAAAAGTTTGAATGGTGTGGGTGGTGTCACGTAAATATGTGAGGGTCAGGACAGTGATGGGTTTCAGGAAGAAATCTATGAATTTACAGACAGGTTCAAGGATCGAACCACACCCCGACACTATGGGCCGGCCTGGTGGGTTGGTAATATTTTTGTGAATCTTGGGGAGGGCATAGATGGTAGGTACCCTCCCTTGATTGTTGGTCAGGAATTCAAATTAATTCCTTTTGGGTGATCCAATCTCTTTCTCGCGCATAGTTGGAGATTTCAGTGAGCTCTTTAAAAATACTTTTAGTTGGGTCTTGTCTGATTTTAGTATAACTAATGTCGTCAGCTAGAAGGTCGTTCACCATGAGTAGATATTGGGCTGATGTCATCAGGACGATGCCACCGCCCTTATTCGTATGCTGACACCCAGATAATTCTGCGTGCAGATGGACCTGCCTCAGCCTAGTCCAGCGTCTCAGCTGCGGGACTGCATTGAGGATGTGGGTAGTTGGATGAGTGATAACTGGTTAAAGTTGAATAGCGACAAGACGGAAGTCCTGGCGGTGGGCCCCCCTTCTGCTTTCTCTCTATGGACTCCCTCCCTCTGGCCCTCTTCTCTTGGCCCGTTTCCTGCACCAGTGTCGGTGGTGAGGGATCTAGGTGTTAAGCTGTCAGCCTCTCTCTCCTTTGAGGTGCCGATAGTGTCTGCCAATCCGGGCACCACAAACTCAGGGTCTTGCGCAAGGTGCTTGTCTTCATTCCATCTCGGTTGCATGCACCAGCTGTTGCTTCTTTGGTGCTCAGTTTAATCGACAATTGCCATTCCCTCTACGTAGTCCAGCCTCCCTTTCTGGTGCACCACCTACAGATTCTGCAAAACACAGCGGCTAGATTGGTAACACAGACCCATTTTTCCATGCATATTTCTCCGGCCTTGCGACAGCTACATTGGCTTCCGTTTATTTAAAGAGTCCAGTTTAAATCTATGTGCATAGTGCATAGGGATTTGTATGGTATTGGGGCAGAGTACATGCAGCTTAAATTCTGCCCATATGTACCCAATCAGCCCCTGCACTCACGAGAGTCGCTCCCCATTCAAGTGCCCCGTGGTCGGTTCACCCGGGTGGGTGGCCACTCTTATTCCATCGCTGCGGCCAAGCTTATGTAGCCTCTACGTACTACCAAGGACCATCTTTCCTTCCGTCGCCTTTTGAAAACTTTCTTGTTTAAATAAATCCCACACTTGCTTTTCTAACTGTGCCTGATGTTATAGCGCCAAGATGCCTTCAGGCTAATGCCACGCTCCATAAATGCTACTAAGATAAGATAAGACCAAAGCTTTACGCTCCCGTCTGGCACTTCTTCTGGTCTGGCTGCTGCCATACAGATGAAAAATTACTTAGTCACTTTTTCAAATGGTGGTGGGCATCTTGGTTTCTTTTCTTTTTTCTTCAAAGATTGTCTGTCATAAGCAATGCCAATCTCCAAAGGGGCATAAAAGAAAGCCAATCGCACCCCGGATGAACCCTGGGGTGCGAATGGCTTTCACACCCAGGTGGGGGTCCTACTATGGCCCGAACTTGCAGGGCGTTACCGGCCATGTCTGGAGCCCCTCCCCTCTCCCGCCCAATGAAAGCCATATTTAGTTACTGGCAGGTCAGATGAGAAGCATCTCATTGGTTGTTCAAGGCAGCAGTCATTCAAATAACATTTTGAAAAAATGTGCAGAACAATTTGCCAGATAAATCACAGATGAGATCCCCCAGAAGTTTGGTCAATAGCCTAAATACAAGGGTGGATGGAAATCTGCATTACTTGGGGGACACTCTCCTGGCATTAACTACCCTGAGGAATTCTGTCAAGAGAAAGTGGATGTGGAGCCAGAAAGTGTAGGCTTAAGAAATATTATGTTATGTAAATAGTATGCATAGAGCGCACGTTCACCCTAAGCCATCTTGCTGCTAAGAACATAACAAATACAGTCAGAAATGAAAAAAACGACTAAAAGAGAAGAGTTTTTAGATAGCTACTACCATCAATTCAGACAGGATGCAATTGGATCCTGAGATTTCCAGGGACACCCTGTTCCCTCTGGCTGAATACAAAGTGATGGATAGTTCCTGGGGAAGCCATGGTCCTACTTGATCAGAGGCAGGAAAAGCGCCATTACCCAGTGTGACGAATTGGATTCCATTTCGCAGGAGTATAAGGATGAGAGTGGGTAAAATGGCACACTCAGCCCTCACACTTCTACAAGCCAAAACACAACGCAATCATAAAGGTAAAACTGGGACAATTAAGAGAAATACCTCCTTCACCTTTTATGGTAACACAGGCTGAGGGAAGGCCATACTCTTAAGAGGGGTGTGAAGGTGAACCTGTTGTGACCCAACAACACACTATCACAGTCCAAAAAAAGGGAATGTACATTTAAGGTTCTATAAAAATATAAACACTTTAATAAGTGACGCACTGAGGTGCATAGTTGAACCTTAAACATCTACAAGCGCCTCCATTTCGCACCTGCTCTACCACACTAAGAGTGCTGGCCCAGGGTGGGGCAGCACAACTGCCGTTGCAGCCCGTAGCTGGGTGGGCTGGGATTGACTTGCATATGCTGAAACAACAACAGAGATGACCCGCTGGGCACCCAAGTGAGTCCCTGGCTCACTCCCACTGCATACAAGATAGCGGTGGTCCTTGGGAAGGAGGAGGAAAAGGGCGCTTACATACTGGAGACAGGAGATCGGGCTGTGCCCACAAGTTGGGACCATCCTCGGGATACCGCTGGTGCGGCATCTAGCTATAGTGGATTGGCCAGACGCTGTGTCAGTGTGACCACTGGATTGCCTGCCACGGATCTCAGCTGGTGTACCCGCCTGACGCCCAGTGGCAATTTGGAAGGCACAGTCTGTTAACGTCCTTGGCTGGCATAACGGAGGAGCAGGAGTCATTGCAGCAGGGGAGTAAGTTGAACACACTATTTACTTTCTTCCTCTCTTTGGATAATCATATGTGTGTGTGTGTGTGTTTGCATTTGTTGTCTAGGTTTCCTCCCTCTGCCTTCTTATCTCACTTCCTAGTGTCATGCTTTCTGCTGTCTGCTGTAACCTATGCCCTATCCCTCCTCAACACTTGACTTACTGTTCATCTCAATCATCTGTGCCCGTCTTGCTGCTAGGCCGCCTGGTGAGTTCCTTGTGCACTGCGCAGTTCCTCTGTCTGTTTATCTCCCCCTGCCTCCATGGTGCTCTACATCTCCCCTGTCAACTCTAACTGCTACTCCATCACCTATACCACTTCCCTCTGAAAGCCTGGAAGGAAATGTTTTAAGAAATCACTCCTGGTCTCCAACCCAAGCCTGCCCATCACTGACACCTACGTCAATGCTTCCTCTAGCCAGACTATCACTGACATCCTCCTTGTCACCTCCTCTCCAGATCTATGGACCCATATGGTCTCAATCCTCTCCCCTTTCTCTTCTTCGCCCATTAATGGTGGGACCAGATGGGAAGTACTCTTGGCACACTTGCCATCCTCTAGGTGTATCATTAATGTCTATCAGAATGGCACTGTTATGGCCCAGGGCTCTCAGCCCAACCCCCCCCGTCTTGATAGGCGTCACCCTTCTCTCGACTTCCTTCCTTCTCCTGCCATTCCTTCTTCTACCACACCCTTGCCCCTTCGCCACCACTGGCGGGCGTACCACATCCAATGTACCCCTCCTCGGAAAACCTTCAAAGAGGGCAACCAGCTTCACTTAGCTACTCTCAATGATTGTTCTGCCATTAAACACTCTTCTGACATCTGTCTCCTTCTTGAAGACTTTGACCTTGACGTTCTTGCCCTCACTGGGACATGGTTCAATGCAAGCTCTGTGACTGCTCTTGACACTCTTTTTCCTGAGGGTTATAAGATCCTCTCCAATCCCAGGCCCAGCCGGTCTGGAGGCGCTTTGGCCCTGATCTTTCCTGAATGGGTCTCTACTACTATCATACCCACTCAATCTTATTATTCCTTCAGATGCCTCGTTTGCTGGCTTGGTGGCTCACCTACCCTTTGCTTACTCTCGCCACCATCTACAGGTCCCCTGGCCTGGTCTCCATCTTCCTTTCTGAATGGACGGCCTCACCTCTTCAAGCCGAGGGACTGCATTTATCCATCCCTTAATTCTTTCCACTGGCTCCCAGTGACTGCAAGGATAAAGTTCAAGAATTATGCATCATACACAAGGATTTCTGGGTCCTAGGACCCAGCTACACCTAAGACTCTCTGCCTAAATGCCTCCTTGCTAGAGCCATTCGGTCCTCTAGCTCCAACCCTCTGCAGATCAGATGTTTTACCAAGCAGAGAGTGATATGATATGATATGATAGGTTATTTATAACACACTCAATACCCAGAGGTTTCTAAGCGCTGACCCGGGGATCGAACCTGTGTTGCTCTGTGTCGTCTTACTTCCAAGGCAAGCAAGTTGCCCCTGAGCTATCTTCCTGAGAATGAGGGTAGATCTTTCTCTCTCCAGCAGGTGCCTCCCTCTGGAATGGCCTCCCTGCCCCTCTCAGACTTGAGTTGGACCGCCTTACGCTCTGGAGGTTTCTCAAGACCCTGCTCTTCTCTACCTCCTTCCCTCTCACCCTTCCGTGCTAATGCCCTCATCTGCTGCTGCAACTGGTGGCCTGTGAGTCATACAGAGCACCAGCCTTCCTTTACCAGTCTATTCCAGTACCCCCCAAACCAGCACTGCCCTTCCGGACCCCATTCCCTGACCAGCGTGATGAGTTGGGCATCCATCCTGAGTCTGGTCCACCCGCCCCCATCCTTGCATTTAGACGGTGGTCTGCCCCCAGCATCCCCTGGCACATGTCCCCCTGGGCTCCACCCAGTACTTGCCCAGCCCCCGGGCCCTTTCTTCCTTCTTCCCCACTCCCCTGCATTTTATGCCCCTCCCCTGACCGTAACTTATCAGCCCCTGCTCCCCAACCTCCACCACTCCCCTCCCCCCTGCTCTGTTGTTAATGCACTTGCACAATCCAAAAGTCACAAGGCCTAGTAGGACCGTTACTGTTGTTTCTCCCTTGTCCACCCTCTTTCTTGTCTTGTGGCGCATGGAAACTCCTTTTTGCTGTATAATGTGCCTTATAAATATTCATTGAATAAATAAAACACACAGTCTGCACATAGACTGAAAATAGATCACTATACAAAAACCCACACCGAAGGAAGGAACAGAAAAGATGCAAAAGACTGGAAAATGTAGTACTCGGAGTGTAGTTCCAGGGGGATAGGTAAGGTACTACTATGAAAAGAATATTGGGTTGAAAACAGGAGCAATTGTGACCTAACCAGTCTCTACGGGGGCAGTCCAGTGTCAATAGTACCTGGATTCAGTTCTTGGAGGGCTAACGCATCAGACTTGGTGCGTCGATCTGTGATCAATGACCTGGCAGTTCTCGAGCTAGCACGGCCGAGCCATGGTTGTAACCCCCGGTTAGAGTCGCTGAGTGACCCTCTGGTGATTTGGTCTGGGTTCCGGCATTGAGAAGGTGCTTCAGGCCTAGCAGGTGATGTGCTTCGCTAGGACATGATGCAGTGCAGAGCTGGTCTGGATGCAGTGCAGTAGTTCGGCTGGGTTGAGGAAAGCAGACACGAGCACCAGCTCCTTTCCTATTTTCCAGGGTGCGGAAATCAGAGAGTGACCGGTTCAGTGAGATAAAACAAGGAGCTTCAGCTGGTCTGGCCCTCCGGTTGCTGTGAGGCCTTCGCAAAGGGCTCGAGGACAGGATGCTTGCGTGCAGCGTCTGCTCCCCTAGCTTTAGGAGATCCGTTGCAGAATGGCTGGTACTGATCCACAGCACTGGTCACTCCTGATGTGCCCTGGGAGTGATTAGAAGATAGATCTACCTTCTGTCTTGGAAGCTCCTTCTTCACCTCAGGTTGAGGGATTTTGACAGTACAACTGTCCCAACGGAAGTCCAAATGAGAAATATTCAGAACGTCTCTTTGGCCTCAAAGAATCCTTGATAAAGTGAGGGAATTCTGCTGAAGGGGTGAGAGGCCCCTTCTTTTAAATGCGTACGTCCCCAGGTGATTGGTCACAAGCTAGCCTGCTTTAGGGGACTAATCCCTGCTACTTGCTGGAGTGGACTTCACCCTGTTGATGTCACACCCAAAGTTCTTTGCTCCAGAGGAAGAGACAGGAAAGGGAAAAAGAGTCAGCAAGAAACAAGATGGTGGCATGCTTCTGCAAGTGTCCAGAGCACTCCTGCCTATCCTACTACTGCCCCCTTCCATCCTACTGATAACAAAGACATGCAGCACCCTGGTGTGAGGCTACTCCCCATGAATAGGTGTGCTCCTTTGACACCTGGGCCCAGGACAGCTGCCTGCTGTGCGACTGTCTCTGGCGGCGGGGGTTACCGGCCCTCGCAAAGAGAATCAAAGAGATGCTGGGTGCTCTGGGTTTCTGTCCGGTGGTCTGACCCAATACACATTCCCTTCCACAGCTGAGCTGACTCACAGGAGTTGACACATGTGCAATATCAATTGGGATGTGGTGACCATGATCATAAGTATCACCATGCACTATGCCTAAACTCATGCATAGCTTATTCTTAGGGATCACCCTGCCACCAGAATGGGGTACTCATGATCATCTTAGTTTGGGTACAGTACAAAACAACTTAAATGTTGCCCCTGTGCTGAAGTCACTCTGCTGTCGCTGCGGTGGTTGAGTGAGCATATTGTAACCTTTGAACCCTCTCTGCACCTAGAGCAGAGCGGGTGCTGCGGATTAGGCTAATGATGCAGCATGGCCCAAGTACACCATGCTTTTAGCATGGAGCTGCGACAAAGGGGGATCTGGATAGAAGATTACCCCCTTGGAGGAGGAATCACCTGCATCATTTTATGTAGTAATAAAAATTAAACAAGTCAGGTCTTTGCACCCTTGCCAGGTGGCAATTCCTCACAAACAGCACTCCGCATAAGATTTTGAATGAGAGTATTCTAATGCCTGTATTTTGTATCTAGTCGTAAAATGATTTTTAAAGCAAGTAAAACAGTAATTCCCATTGCCAATGGTGATATTGTTTAGGCTATTAAAATGCATTTTACCTCTAGACCAGATGTCTGTTTGTAATTCATACCTCTTTGTTCTTAGGGAAAGTGTATCAGGCATGGTATCACAAGTAAGGACACTGACACAAAAGGTACAAGTTTCAACACCTGTATTATGTTTGACTGTGGTTGGAGACTTCCTAGCTGGCCCTAATTATATAATGGAAGTAGTCTCGACCATCACAGTAAAATAAAATGGACCATGTCAGTCAGTGAAACAGAGACATAGCCAGGATTGTTCAACAAGTGGGGCCTGAAGCCAATGCAGTTGGGCACACCCCAAGGAAAGCTCCGCCACAGCTAGAAGGCAGGGTTCGCCCCCCCCACCCCAGAGATTCTTTAGGAAAAACATGAATTTTAACTGCAAATTTTAGCTAAGATAAAGGATCCAAAATTGGATGAATTTCGTAGATCTAATGAGATAACAAATAGTAAGCTTCCCAAACAGACTTCCATAACACATCAAATTCATAGTTTAAAATTATTAGATAAACATAATTAGACAATATCTGTAAATCATCCGACTGTGATTCTGTTTTTCCTGGGAAAATCAAATGTTGACGTCAATATGCCTCGACAAGAACATCATTTACATTTATCTGCCTTTAATGTACAACTTTACACAAAATATTGGTGCAATTACTCTATTCATCCTTCACTACATCCAACAACTCTCTGGACACATTATCTTTCCTTCCCACACTACATTCTCCAACCCCATTTTCACATTCCCTTGCTTCCTGCCCTACATCTTCCAACCCTCTTTTTCATATTCCCTTTCTTCCTTCGCTACATCTTCCAACCCCTTTTCACATTCCTTTGTTCACTGCGTCCTCAAATCTACTTTATGTCCTTACTTCACTATATCCTCTAACCCTTTGAAAACATTTTCCATCCTTTAACCTACTAAACACATTCTGTCCTTCCTTCACTGGGCATCCAGTCCCCTTTTCACATTCCCTTTCCTTCCTTCACTACATCCTCCAACCCCCCTTTCACATTGCCTTTCCTTCCTTCATTACATCCTCCAACCCCCTTTCACAGTTCCTTTATTTCCTTCACTACATCCTCCAACCCCCTTTTCACATTGCCTTTCCTTCCTTCCCTACATTCTACAACCCACTTTTCACATTCCCGTTCCTTCCAACCCTCTCACACTTTGTCCTTCCTTCACTATTCCCCAACCCTCGGATTACATTTACTGTTCTTCCTTCACTGTATTCGTCAACCCTTTTACAAATCGATTCTCCTCTTTTTTGCTTTGAAGGTATCAACAATTGAATCAATGTTACTTACTGAAGACAATTTCCTCTCAACACACAGGATGCATAATGAGGACAGCCTGTGTTCTGTTATCCTTGATCTTAACCTTGTTTTAACATGTTTCATTGTGCTAAAAGTACGTTCACATGATGCTGACGTAACTGCAAATGTTTGGCCCACTCTAAGCAAGTGACATACATTTGGAAATGCTGCTTTTAGATCTTTTAACATTTCTAGAGAGACCGAAACATCTAGGATACTTCTAAGTTACTTTTGCAAATTCTGCAAAATCACAAGCTTAGCCTGTGACAGTTTCATCTCACTTGGCAGACAACGTAACACAGACTTGTAAGGCTGAAGTGTAGTGACATTAAGAAATTTGAGACTGACAGGGAAACATGTTTCCATGGCCCCAAACAATTCACAATTTAAACTAGAAAATCTCGTTTCTAGCTCATCAAGAATAATTTGACAAGTTCGAGAAGCAAGGGATTCTAATAATGCTGAAAGGCTTGCATTCTGTTTCACAACTCCTGAACTTCCCAAAGTAGACATAAGTGAGACTTGAAGCTTTTGGGAACAGTGCCATAATGGCGTGGATGTTCATCTACCTGTAGTTCTGAGACATGTATAGATGTCCTTGGCTGCAGTAATGATATCAGCACTATTAGATTTACAGTTCTTCAGATCTGATTTGACTGCATCAACAAGTCCAATACAGCGAGACAGGTCAGTATCTTTTGCCTGTAGCTGATCAGACAGACATCTCGTTATACAAAAAATCTTTCTGCATACTACTAATGCACTAACAAAATGTAAGCCGGTTACTTGAACTAACAACCTTCTAGCAGTTGCAGCCTGTATCTTATTTTCCCTCTCAGCAATGTAATCCAGAGTAGATATAATAGATGTTAGCTTGTCATGAACTGCTAGAATACTGTCATATCTACAGACCTACCGTGTATCACACAATCGCTTCAATTCAATTGTTTGCTTTGTTGGGTTTAGTCTGCTTTGGTTCTCAAGGAAAAGGACATGAACCGTAATTTGTGACATGAAAACATACAAGCTCTCAAGAACAGCAAATAAAAATCATGTAATGTGCTAATTGTTTTGCAGTATTCTATTAATACCAAATTAAGGCGATGTGCACAGCAGTGAATATAAAGAGCTGTAGGGTACGTTTTGTGCAGTAATGCCTGTACGGCACAGCATTCGTCACTCATGACACTTGCTCCATCATAACATTGGCAGATACACTTGTGCATGTTTAGACCATACCTTATTTACAATTACGTTTTCAATGCAAGTGGCCAGATGTTTGACATCCAGATTGGTAGCTTGGGTGAACCTTACAAATCCATCACAAAGTTCACCACATGCATCTCTGTACCGAAGCACAAAGCTAACTTGCTTGTTTTTGTTTTCATCTTTTCTCTCATCAACAATTAATGAAAAGCATGTGGCAGCCTGTATCTGTTGTCTTATTCTATGAATTACATCATCAGCCATTATATTTAACAACTCGTTCTGAACATCTGGTGATGTGTATTTAGCATTTTTTGGATGCTGTAACAACTATTAGATACCAGTTCTGATAACAATTGTTACAGCCCTTTGATTACGACATTCTGGTATCAAAGAAGTACATTTCTTATGGTTATTGAAGTAAAGCATGAAGCAGGTATACAGAAAAGTGCCTACTTTATCATCAATCCATGTCCTGTTTGTGTGGTTGTCGCAGTAGTCTTTCCACCGGGCCATTGAAAGTATGTGTGCTGAACTGTTGGCATGTCTGCGAAATCCACCACTGGAACCACTTGCTTGTTTCCAGTCACAGTACCAACCTTGCAGAGGTTGGAATAAGATAAAAGATCAAAATACATTATTCCCTCCTGTCCACCCAATCTGGGTTTCTATTGTCAGTGCACTGCATGGTGCCGCAGTCTACGGTCTGTTGATTGTATCACAATTCTAAATGCATCAAATCACAGCATTACTTTTGGACCATAAAGTAAAGTAATGATAATGATAAAGAGCAAATTGTAAAAATAAATTGGATTCACTATGTTTTCTTTGAAGTCATCGCACTCTTAAATTTTATTTTTTACATGTAACTTTTTATTAAACATTTTCACAACATTAACAACTGTAAACCGCATCTCCCCTTACCCGACCCCCAGTTCGGAAGGTTTTCTTGGGATATTCTGTGTCCGAGACTCTTGCCTTTTCCTCAATTGAGTCATTCCACCAGGCCTAACAGCCTCATTCTCCTAGGGCACCAGGACCCCCTTCACCCTCTCTGCAGAAATCCCACCACTCTTGACCAGTCCACACGGAAGCGATTCTGTTCTCCTTGTAAGGAGTACGTGGCCCATTCTATAAGGGTGAAATTCCACACCTTGCTCACCCAGAGGCATTCCGGAGGAGGATCCTTTGCCTTCAATTTTTGCGCTATCCCTAGTGCACCTGCCATCCTCAGAATTATGTACATCTTCCTTTCCGCTTTAGATGGAAGCTCTTGCAACTGGCTCCTCAATCCCAAGACTGCAAGGCCCCTGTTACCTCCACCTTTCATCTTCAGCGCCTCTTCCAGCGCCTCCTCTATTGTCTCCCAGTATTCGCTAATATGGGGGCATTCCCACCAGATATGGCTCCAGGTGACCCCTTGGTCACATTGTCTCCAGCAGAGGTTTGAATCTCCTGGTTAGATGACCTGCAGTCTCTCCGGGGTTAGGTACCATTGGAGCATACATTTGACCCATATCTCTTGAATTTGTATGGACCTAGAAAGTCTTGGGATGTTGGCCCATAGTTGCTCCTCCAATTCTATGGCCCACCCACTGAACCTTCCCCAGTAAAACATGTATCTCCTTGTCCCAGTTGCCTGTCTCTGTTTGATTAGGGCGTAAATGGTTCTCACTATGTGCTTATCTCCAGAGTTCAATGTTAGATATTTCTCAAATGGTGTTAGGTCTCTCACGGCAGCCCCTCTGATCGTGGGATGTAAGACCCAGTGTCTAATCTGGAAGTAACTGAACCTCTCTGTCTCCCTCAACCCAAAGTCATCCTTGCACCCCCATGAACATCTCTTGAATTTTAAGACATCCCCTTCCTGCCATGCGCTGACTACTCTTTAATTTTAATATTATTTACAGCACAGCAATTGACTGCAAGTACTCCACATCTTCAATTCCTTCTTCATGACTGCTGACTTAAATGTAAACATTCAGCTTGCAAAGAAATTGAATGCACATTACTAGGAATCTGAAACCTCTTAACTTTCCCCTTTAAACGCCAAGCGTAGACCGGTCACCAGCTAGCCATCTCAGACAGTGAGTGAGGATACTTTCTCCATGAATTTTAGTAAACTTTGACCATCCAACAAAGGGTGTCATAACTCACAAAGCAGTAAGTAGGTATAGTTCCTTATCACAGTAACTATTCTGATGCGTTAACCAACTGTCATAAGATATAAATAAACTCACCAGCATCAATAAAAGGGGATTTGCATGTTGTATCAGCAAAACTGTTACTGCCAAAATGACGGCAAGAAAAGCAATAAGCAGAGTCCGTTTTTCTTAGAGTAATCCAAACATTTACTATTGCTGTACCATGCTTCTTGGAAGGACTTGGATTTTCCACCTATCACCGTGATTGGAAACTTTATCCGTGGTTGAAATGGTTGCTGAAATATGGATCCCAAATCATCAAGAAACTGTCTAACTACTGCTGCACTTCCTATCACACATGGACTTCTAATAACTTCACAATCTACATCTGATGGAACTAGTGAACACTCAGCCAGTTCTGTACTGCAGCAAGGTCTATCAGGTTGATTAGAACTGTGATGATCATCACTAGAAACAGAAGAATGCAGATCTCCAGCTTCTTTGATGGTAACTGAACTACAGCTTGGTCTAGTTAAGAAATCAGTGAACTTCCTCTGTCGCTTCATGTCTGAAACCTAATCTCTAACAGATTAACACAAGTATATAATTACTGACATAATTAGGATGCATATTACAACAAATAGCAACAAACAGATAATAAGTAATAGTAGAAAGTCACAATAAAAGCACGTCATTCCAGTGTAAAAACAAATATTATATTGCGCTGTGAAAATATATAATAAATATAGTGTGACTCATTCTGTTAAGTGGTGCCAAGTCTATATTTCCAGTGCCAGTATATTGCCCACAATTAGTGCAGGCACAGTGAGAGCTAATGTAGAGGATTTCAAATCTGTTCATTTTTATGATCTCAGCCAAAATATTCTTTGATTATAAGCTAAGTACCAATTAGCTTACATTGGTGCTATTTGTTGTCCTCTTCTTTCTCACAGGTCCCCTCATGGTAATTTCAAGGCTGGCTTAAGATGCATGGATGCTCCTGGTGGACACCAATTGCCACAGTCTTCTTACCGGGGCAGCTCTGTGGTTCATAGATAATAATGGAGATGCTTCCTAATGAAAACTGCAATGGGTTATTTCTCTGGGATTATAGTTGAGGGTGCCTAACATGAGTCCCGCCTTAAATGTCTTTATCCCCCCAAACCTACTCGCTACCCCACATTAAAGAATAATGTAAAACATGTTGTGGATAAGCGAACATCCTGAGGTCTGTCGTTTTTCCAGCAAAATCACATTTAAAGTGACACAATGTCTTTACTGAGGTCTATTTCTGCCAATGCCAAAGCTTTGACCTCCTATGAACTCATAATGTTTGCAGATTTCACAGACCAGAAGTGTCTTGCTGTCACATCTCTGTAAAAAAAAAAACAAATTAAGCTAGGGCTCTAGTCCTAGAAAATTGAGGCACTCTGATGCACGCATTGGGACAAGAGTCACAGGAAATGAACAAATCCTAAAATTGAATAAGATATGCTAAATTCTATTGAACTTAAATTGCATAGACCAAATACACATTTGTGAAGAAAAACAGATTTCTTATTACGCTGATGACTAACTATGAAATGTATGCACTTTTAAAATTTAATCAACTTTCCCAAAGAACGTTCTGTATTGCAGGATGGCAATATAAAACATTTTAGGGGCCAGTGCTGAGCTATTCATGTGGTCTTGTGGCAAAGGGTCTCACCTCCCAGATGCACGACAGGTGTTCAAATCCTGGGCGCAGGACTGCTTGCAGCAAGTGCAGTATTTTTTAAAAATATACACAATAGGGACAGCATCCGCCCTTTTAAAAAAGTGGGTGTACGTCTTCCACCCACGTGGTCCCTCGACTTGTGCCCTGATTTAAATGCTTTAGGGTCAGGCACATAGGTTATTGGTGGGGCTGGGATGAAAACATTCTAATTTCTTAAAATAAAACATAGACTGATATACACGTGTTTACAATTGGGTTAATTGTGTGCCCCATCACTAAATATATCACTGATGAATCAATAGTATCTACAAAGTCACTTCTAGTGAACACACATTCCCAGACAGTTTTGGCCAAGATCACAAAACACTCCAGTGCAATCAATCCCATCACTTTTGAATACCTATCAAAGCAGGGAAGGTATTGGGCCGGAACAAGGCAGAGCTGTGCTCTGACAAATATTGTGTTGCCAGATGCCATTTCTTGGAGATCCATGGCCCATGCCCTCCCAAACTTGAGGAAGCTCTCTGCCCCCGACTCCCCAGGTCTCCTGAACGCTGTGCTTTTGAAGTCTAAATGCATGCAGCGAGCGACGATATGCAATGCATTAACAAGCTGCATTTGAAAGTTGTCCATTGCAGAACAGTCCACACTCAATCAATGAAATGGTCCAAAGCTGTATGCATGTCTCGCGCTTTGCACACATTTTACTGTCATGTTGAATATTTTGACAGAACAAATAACCATTATACAAAGAGTGCATTGCATGCTCAGAAGGAATGCACGTTTGAATTAATATCAGACATAAATTGGCGGCCATTCTTATGCTCCCAAAATGCACTTCGTTTTTATGAAAAGCAGCCAGCATCTGATATTAATGACACCCACCTCCACCCCTCATTACCACCCACACCACTGAGATGTCCATGCCAATCGCTATCGCAACGGCCAGTGAGCAGACCGGGCGGGCTTTAGCTTCCCCCCCCAAGAAAATGTGGGCCTATTAGCAGGGACTTTGTCCCTTCAGAAATGGGAATGGGAGGGAGTGATTAGAAGTGAGAATTGGTGGATAATGTTGCATGTTTTATGAAATAATGACGATGCCTTTAAAACCCTAGGGGGATTTGTTAGGCTCACATAAATCTGCATGATGCTATTGCGACTTTGCATGCAGTATGAGGAGAATAAAACAAAAACCCTACTTTTATTGCTCAATATATTTCTATGACAATGTATGTAGTGCATAGTTAGTTTACTATGAAAGGCTAGTTTATTATGTAATGTGGTTTTCTTCCAAGGCATTGCTATTAATAAAGTATTATTTAAGCACATGAAATGCAAAGTAAACCTTTAATAAACATCTATATCAACAAAACCTGGGAAGATGTGCTCAGTTGCTTAAATTGTCCGCATCCCAGTTTCACCATTTAACCAAAGTATGTGATCCTGGGCCGATCTTTAATCACACTGTTTTATCTGCAGCTCTGTAAGTGATTTTGGTTCACTTCAAAGATTATGTTAATAAATCATGCTATTATAAAAAAAAAACGAATGCCTATAGAGTTGCTCCATGTATAATAAAAGCACAATTTAGGTATTTTGAACCACAAAGTTATTTGCCACTTAGTCACTTGAACTCACTTCCATGGTGCATCCAAGTATCAAAGACTGATTATGCTTCTTGTAATGTCCTTTTCTACGAAGTCACATCTGTTGGTGCAATCCATATGTAAATTAGGTGGTTTGCATTTATTTTGCTCCACAGCACCTGGCCAGGGCGCTAATAGAAGAGTTTCCTGCATCTGTTATGATACTGCAGTTTAACTTTTGTGTTATGTTTTAAAATGCCATCTGCCACTAATGTTAAATCAAAAGTAGATTGGGGCAGAGGTGGCCGGTTTGGGGCTGTGAATGAGACCAAATGGAATTGCATGCACTTCATTTGTGGGAAAAAGTAGCACTGCAGCGGTACCTTTTTTGTGGCTTGTCCCCTTCCTTCCCCCCACTCTTGCAATGCTGGATACTTCCCTGCACCGGGCACCCGGCACCCGGGGCTGTGACTGAAGGCAGGCAATGGGCAGGCATGAAGGCACTTGTGCTGAATGCAGAGCAGAATGATGCGCCGTGAGGCCTCTTAGCCCCCCGCCCCCCTGAAATGCTTGGGCACTTACTGCACACCTGGTTGGTTGGCATCTATGCAGTAGCTATCCTTACAGCAGTAGTAGTGATAGATATTGCATAGATGCCTACTTTATTCAGTCAACCCCCGACCCATGAATATACATTCACTCAGACACACTTGCACACACACACTATACTAACTCTCTGCTAACAACACACACACACAAACGAAAACCACAGTCCCTCAGTCACACACTCAATGTTTACATAGACATATCAGACACTACACACATAACATTACATAAAAACACATGCACCAGCATTCATGACATGCAGGCATATACACATAACATTAAGATAACGTTAACAATGATCGTCTCACTGCTGACGCTGCAGTGCTTACCTTCAGAAGAAGAGTCTTCTTTGGTCGGTCGGCACAGTGGCAGCAGCAGCCTGGACACAGAGCTCAGCTCACAGAGAGCAGCCGCCAGAGAAAGAGACGGCAGTCAGTGCACAGGCGGATGCGGTTTTGTAATCTGGAGACCTCTTATCTTTAAAAAAACAAGGTGATAGTGCACCGCGGAAGGGGTGGCCTGGCACTTCTGTACAGACATGGTTGACACGGGCTGATCTTTGCATGAAAAAAGTGGTTGCATAGCAACCAGTGATGTGCGTGCCAGGCGTGCGCTCCAACAACTTTAAAACAAAAGCAAAAAAAGTGAGCACTGTCCCCCCTCCCTCGCAAAACAACGTGGAGCGGAGGGATGCAAAAAAAGAAAATGCTGTGCACCGTCGGCGCCACTCCGGCTCAGAGCAATGTGGGCATTTACAATTTTTGGGTGGACCTTGCCCACTCAGGCCCTGCCCTGTCTACGCCTCTGCAGTCAAACCAAGGGAAAAGTCTATCAGAAACCTATACTTGCCCTCACGTTTCACAATAACTAAGTGTGGGGAAATGTATGAAAATAAAGAGTGTATCAAAAAGAGTGTCCGAATGGCAATGAAAGTGGCTCACCACTCCCTTGCCCAAGTTCAGTTCACTGGGGTTCTTATAAAGTTCCTTCAAGGTGGGTAGGAGGCACAGTTCAAAGATTTCCTATAAATCTCAATGTCAGTTCAATATGCATCGCAGTTCTCTTCAATATATTCTTTCGGGCTTCCTTCACCCGGCTTCACAATTCTCAAACAAACAAACAAATATTCACAAAGTTCCTTCTTAGTTACTTTCACATGTTGCCCTTGCCTGTCTTCAAACACTTAAGCATGGCTGAAACTCTTTCCAGCTAAACACCTCCGCTTCGCAGAGCTCGGGGAGTACTCCTCTCCCCAACCTTTGTACTTCTCTTTCACAATGTTCACCTGTCAGAGACCTTCGCAACTGCATAGTATTATCACCCTCATGCGTGGCCACTCCGACAGCAGGGTCCTTCTTATTATTGCTTTGGCAGAGACTTTTGCAACTGCACAGTATTCTCACTCCTATGCGTGACCACTCTGAAAATAAGGTTGATTTCTCAATGTCCTTGCATCTTGCACTTGGTTTCGCAGAATGGGCCCTCTGCCACTCTGTTACTTATTTCACAAAAGCATATAGTTCATTAGGACAGGCCCGCTGCCACTCTGCTCCTCGTTTCACAAAAGTATCAATTTGCTTTCACATTACCCTTTCGGGATCTCTGCACGCTCCCTTTTCCTCGTGCCCTTTCCTTCAATGGCTTTCAACACATTTCGCTTTCATTATTCACTGTTCTATTATCTTTCAAGAAGCGTTTAACAACATGCCTTCTCACATGGCACAGCTCCATTACTTTGTTTCTCATCGGCTCCCACGCCAACTAAATACATTCAAGCTTTCAGTTCAATGTCTATACCCATCAGTGCTTAGCCTTGTGTGTAACATTGTAGCTTTCCACAATTGGGCATATCACAAACCAGGCTCTCCCTTTCTTTGAACTCACTGGCTGTGATTGCTTTTGCATGTCCTTCTGTTTTCGGCTCTTCGATGTCCCAGTCTTGCCCACCTGCCCCTCAGACACTCCTGGGCGGCCGGCCCCTCGGCTCCCTTCTTGGAACTCTCCTGGCTCCTTGGAGACACGACTCCTTTGCCACATTTTCTCCTGCCTCAACTTGCAGCTTGTCAGAGTCTCGTCCTGTTCTCCCTGGCCTGGTTCTCAGCAGCTCTCCTTCTCACCATCCAGCTTGCCGTCCTTCCTGGACGCTGTCTTGCTCTCTGTGTCTTTCTGTGCTCCACCTTTTAGGTGTGTGTGATTGTGACTGAGTGTCTGACCCTGCCTGGCCTTATTAGTGTGACAAGGCCAGTGAATGTTACTAGTGGTAATCTTCCGAGTCTCTGTCTTCCTCTTCCTTGTCTCAGTAGTTGGGTTTGTAAGGAAAGGAGAGGAGTTATGGGAGTTGTAGTATCCCATTAAGGTAGAGGGAATATGGGGTAAATAACTGTCAGGAAATAGGGGATACCATGACTCACCTTCCAGTGTCTCCTCCCCACGGACCCCCTACCCAGGTGATCCTCCTGTCGCATGTCCGCCCCCAGGGTCAGGATCCAACAGCGATGGTTCTTCCCTGGCCACCTGCATAAGGGATTCCCGAGGATTGAGTCATGAAACACCTTCAGGTTTTTCTGAGAAGTCATATGAAAAGGCTATGCTATTTTTATTATTCGTTATTGTTTGGATCAGGCAGTCAAATTAGAGCCGATTCTCAGTGCACTGCTGTGCTGGCATACTGATGTGTGCCTATCCATGTTTGAAGAGACATTGGTCAGGCTCTTATGTAAGCATTGTGTTCTATGTTTTGTTGGGAGTGCTTTAACTCAAGTTTCTCTGCTGGGAGCAAAGGTCTGTTTTTAGGGAGTAAAAGTGGCCAGTGAACTCCATATTTGAAGGTTCATCAGGGACTAATAAATAAGCTTATAAGAACATTATTTAGAATTATAGATACTGCATTACCTGAAAGCAAGCTGCAAGCTTTGCATTTTGCAGACTGTCAAAAGGGTAGAAGGATGGTTTGCAAATATAGACTGAGACAAGTTGTGTGCAATCTAACGGATTGAAGTTAGAAAGACGCATAAATGCACTTGCTGTGTGAAACTATTTTGTATATTTGGATAATATGCTGGGTAATTCTGTAATTCTGTTCAGTGTAGTGTGAAAAATAACATGGCAACCCGAAGACAGGGGGTGCCTTTTCATGATTTGGCACAGATGAGTGCCAGATAACCCCACACATCATGTGCATAAAGCATGCTGCAACACGGGATTGGAGTGTGTTGTGATACCTGCCCCTGACAAAGGTGACCGCAGTAACTCCCTGCACTAGAGAACTCCACAATGAAAGATCACAAAGGCAGCCATCTGATCTTACATTGTGCGGTTCTCTAGTGCAGGGGGTTCTGCTAGCCTGAGTTAAGAGCAGTAATCCAGGAAGGGAAAGTTCCAGGAAGATCTCAGCAGGATCATGAACATTTTCACCATAATGGCAGTTAAAGAGGGAAACCTTGATTCTGGTAAAGTCAAAGCCTCAAAAAACGAGGGAAAACCTACAACTGCAACATACTCCATGTGCTCCATCTGAAAATACAAATGAGCGCCCAGCAAATTTAGGGAAAGTCGTATGAACCATGGCAACCCAGAGACGTTTTTATAGGAGGGCAAAAGGGGCACTTGCCCAGGGCCCCCACCTTGGAGGCGGGTCCACAAGGCTGCCTGTTCTGAAGAAGTCTTAAATAGCACAGGTCAGGATATTTTATGGGGTGCTGCTGAGGCTCTAAACCCACTGCCTTTCTGTTTTGGCACGTGCATTCTACCTTGATCAATTCATCATGTATTTATTGCTTTCTGTGTTCAATGTGGTATACATAGTTTGTGTGTTCCTTACGGCACAACTCTGTAGCATTCTTTCCTTTTTGTGGAAATTATGTTGATCATGTGCAATAGACAACGGTGAAATGCATATTGATAAATTGAGTGCCACAATGATGCAGAAGTTAGCTCAGTGTGTTAAGCACTCATTGCAGAGATATGTGTTCATATGCAAAATTAGAATATCACATTCCAGCAAGGCTGGCTGAGACTTTCCTATGTCTCAAGTTTATAAAACTGCCTGCGTATGTACTTGGTTTTGCAGAACAACATCTGCTGGCATCAGCAATGTACCTGCACCACATAGGGAATGCTATAAAAATTAACATATCATCCGTACGTTGAAAGTCTAGAAATTGGTTTGTGCAGATGGGGGTGTTGTAAAACCTAGGCAATCGCCTCCAACTATGGCATAAACGGTTAGTCCAAGAGGTGAATAAGTATCCAAATTCAAGACTATCAAACGAAAGCGTTCATGCTTGTATCCTGGATTTGCCAGCAGACGATACAGTGATCCTGGTCAAATCATCTAATATATCATACATTACTTTGCTGTCTTCTGAGAGGTTTGCCTTCTTGCATGCTGCTGGTATTGTTTAGCCCATTAATTGATCGTTCTTCTTATGTAGGCCATTTGGGTGGAAAGGTTGGTAGAAAGAAGTGAGCGGACCAGATGTTGCAGGCCTCAGGCAAGCATATTTTAAGGTCTGCTTGTTTGACACAAAAAACTGTTTGCTTTTTGGTAAAAGTAAAAAAATGTTATGCACGTTTATAAATGAAAATGTCACGAGCCATTGTTTCAGAAGTATTTAAAGCTTTAAAATACAAAGACAAACCCAGATTAAATGTGTTAAATCACATCGATTGGTTATATACTTCCCTTGATGATGGAGAGAATGAAGCTAGAACCATTCCAATTTTCCATAATATCCTTCTATAATATTTTGTTAAAAAATTGTCATGTTTGGTAATGTGATTTGTGTACTTTCCAAGTACATTTTTATAAAATTATATTGTTTTAGTTCATGGTAAGAACTGGAAAAGAAAGTGTTCAAATGCAGACATTGCAGAGTTGCCACAAATCCCAGCTTCACCCCTTCAGTCCTTAACCAATGTGTGATACTGGGCATCTCATTTAATCTTATATTGCCTGTCCCTAAATCTTTCAAAATTGTCAGCCCTTCGAGTGATTTCCTTCTCATGGTATGATCTTTATAGAACACGTATTCATGGTTTCACTGGCTATAGGGTTGCTTCCACTTTAATAGTGAGCATATTTATATCGCACACCACAAGCATTTGTTCCTTTGATATCTAATGGCAACACTATTTTAAAACCATATCCCACTTCTAATCTCTGTCTGAATAAAGACACCTTCCTGGTAGCTTCTAATCTGCATCCACTATCCATGCTACGGTATGTTTAGCTTTCTCCTTCCTTTCAATTGGTCTACTCTATCCATGCATGAGCACTTTTGTATTCTGTGAGGCAGCTAATGTGAGTTCTGTCTATTATGGGTTACATATACCTTTTTATATGGTCCTGCATTAATACTACAGGCTACACACCTTCCTGGATGTTATTGATAACAATTATCCTGTATGCACTAGAACAGTAACCTCTTCGTAGACTGCTAATGTTAGTCTTCAAATGCTACTTGTTTATCATTCTGATTAGAGCAAGAATGAAGAAGGTAAGTGGTCTTAAAGGGAGTAGACTTGCTTATTATGCTGCAACAGTTTGTGAGCACGGCGGGAGGGGGGCGCGACCTGTATTCTTGATCCCTTCATTTGTTTGGTTTGGTGGGGGGGGGGCAAAGATGTACATACCCAGGGCCCCAAAAGTGCTTAAAATGGCCCTGTGGCAACCTGTTTTATAACCTGAAAATGCAAGTTTCAGAGCAGTAAAATAGGCCACTAAAGAAGTATTTGAAGCCAAAATAAAATCCCTGCAATACCGAATGACATCTTGATGAAGATAAAATAATTTCGATTACACCCACAGGCTATGGCCACAGCCCTCATCACTTCCAAAGGGAAGGAACAAGGCAGCTAAATTGGACATTACCGATGGGTTAGACAGCGGTGGGTCGATGCTTTCCTTCCCAATGCCTCGTAGAGAAAAACACCCCATTGAAGTAGGACGTTATGAGGTCAAACGTTTACTGCTTATTTACCTGAAAAAATATATTTAGCGGTTAGCCTCAGCAGATAGTGGAGGTAAATCCTCTGCTTTTCATCAAAATATTAGTGGATTTTCAGCTGCACAAAAATACCCCTGGAATACTAATTCCCCATGTATTTGAACCGTCATATTGTTGACTAGAAAACATTACCAATAAAATTCACCATGGAGTACCGTGGACTCCAAAAATGGGGATTAAAAGTGCTTCACCATCATTCGTAATCTGGCAGTAAATCCACCAAACCGATTGGCGTTAACGATAACAGTTTGCCGGTAATTCCGTTAAAGTATTCACAGAACTCCTGCCATATTCTTAATAAAGCCCAATATCTTTAGTTCTGACTGGGAACAGTTCCCATATCTTAACACTTGAAGTAATGTTGAATGGGACTGCTAAATAATATATATAATGTTATTTGGGGATTTAATAAACTGCCCATGTTTCTCTTCTCTAAGGGTTTGAAAAGCCTAAAATATGGTTTTAACATCCTGTTTTTCCTTTAAAAATGACCCTCGACACACTGTTGTGAGTTGTTCTTCGAGCTCACTTAATGAAATAACCAGATCTGTTGACTCTCGAGCCATCCCTATTTTTGATGCCACATTGGTACTCCTTGCCAAAAAGACCGGAGTGAATTTGGATCCAAACAAATAAAATGGATACATTTGCGTCCGCCTCAATGATATTACTGAATTGCTGCCAAGGATGACCTTCCTACTGATAACATTAGACCTTCAATGGGCAATCTGATGCCCGCTCCTCTTTCCAATCTGATGCCCGCTCCTCTTTCCTCAGAACTCCCCTTCGGCACAATGTGCATGCCAATTTATGATCCACCGGCAACCAGCTGACTTCTAGAAAACTACTAAAAATCTCAGTTCACCAATGCCTATTAATGTGTCTGTTTCTCTCTCTGCAGTCGAACGCCCTGAAGTTTCCTAAGTAGTGTGGTTTGCTGCTCTATAAAACAATAAATAAATAACGAAAATTGATCTACTAATCACCTGGAACTCAGATTATTAATGTTGCCTGCACGGATTCCCCAAATCCCTCATCCCCTGCACAATAGAGGACATATTTGTGCGTCAGAAATATGAAGGTGTACCCTTTTTTATTGGGAGACGCGCCCAACCCCTGCTCCTTCATCAAATTGGAGGCCGGGGTGCACAATAATGAAGAACCCTGTGAGGCTTCATAATCAACCATATTTGATGACCAGGACGTCTTTTTGAAAAGGTTAATCAAAGGATGTGGAATAGAGTGATGGAGCCGCATAAATACACTGCTCATGGGTGTTGCCAGGGCTCAAGTCGAGGGTACACGCGGGTGGACGGAGTCTCTCCCACTTTTCCGAGGGCACCTTGATATGTTCATTTCTGGTGATGCCACATTCAATTGGTATGTTAATGGGTCCCCATACTTTTTTTTAGGAGTTGTCCCATGGGTGATGCAATGTGAGAGGTTCGATGAGCACTACTCACAGGCCTGGCTCAGATTCTGAGGTTTCATAGAACTAATACCAACCTTGCAGATAGCACACAACACAAACAGTTTATCTCTTGTAGCTTGACCAATAGGGGTTCTTAATACACAACCCGTGCTCGTCTTATAAACCCAGGAAGGATGAAAGGCTGAGCTGGTCCTTCAGTTTACATACGCATATGTGCAGCAGGGGCTAGTCAAGAACATTCACATCTTTTCACACTAGTTCAACACTGAGATAAGTCATTTCGCAGCAAAAATGATACAAGTTGAAAAATAAATGGGTTTTTATTTAGGAAATGTTTAAGTTGGTCATTATAAATTATGAAGAACTTTGTAAGGAAACTTTTCTTCTTTACCCTTCTCCTTGTTTCCTCCTTTTATAAATATAACTGTAAATGCACTGATCCTGTTTGCTGAAAAATAGTCATTTTAGTACAAATAGAATAAAATATATAGAAAAAGTATGTTGTTTTTTTTTTTTTACAAAAGTGCATTTCAATATTACATCATAGTATTTATGTTAGTTTTAATGAAACGTAGTGCATGTGTCTCAAAATTATAGGGTGTAGTTTAGACTACAGGGTGATGTAAGCATCATGTGATGGCATACATGGCGCAGTTTGGATGGAGCAATGCCAGTTTATTCTGCTCCAATGAAAAGCAGGTCCATGAACTCTCTGCTCCCAGCCTACTCTTGCACTTTTGTGGAAAATGTGTTTTTCACCAATAGGAACTGGGACTCACGGTGTGATCTTTTAAGCTTCGCACGACGGTTTTGGAACCAGATCTAAAAGAAACAGGAAACATATACAGAATTGTATTAAACAGATCAGAAAGATACTTTCTTTAATACGAGTGCATGAATTCCTAATCAAAAGGCATCCTCTCGTGAATGAATGCCCTAAAGGCCATGCCACCATGCTGAAGAACCTCCACGGCAGAGTTAGACAATACTGTGTGATCACGCCCTAGGCGTCAAGGCTCTTGAGTTAGACAATACTTTGTGATCATGGCATAGGCTTCTAGGCTCTTGAGTTAGACAATACTGTGTGATCATGCCCTAGGCGTCTAGGCTCTTGAGTTAGACAATACTGTGTGATCATGCCCTAGGCGTCTAGGCTCTTGAGTTAGACAATACTGTGTGATCATGCCTTAGGCGTCTAGGCTCTTGAGTTAGACAATACTGTGTGATCATGCCCTAGGCATCTAGACTCTTGAGTTACACAATACTGTGTGATCATGCCCTAGGGTTCTAGGCTCTTGAGTTACACAATACTGTGTGATCATGCCCTAGGCATCTAGGCTCTTCAGTTAGACAATACTGTGTGATCATGCCCTAGGCGTCTAGGCTCTTGAGTTACACAATACTGTGTGATCATGCCCTAGGGTTCTAGGCTCTTGAGTTAGACAATATTGTGTGATCATGCCCTAGGAGTCTATTGTGTGATCCTGCCCTAGGCGTCTAGGCTCTTGAGTTACACAATACTGTGTGATCATGCCCTAGGCGTCTAGGCTCTTGAGTTAGACAATGCTATGTGATCATGCCCTAGGGTTCTAGGCTCTTGAGTTACACAATACTTTGTGATCATGCCATAGGCTTCTAGGCTCTTGAGTTAGACAATATTGTGTGATCATGCCCTAGGCGTCTAGGCTCTTGAGACAAAGAAGCAATTCAAAGCAGAACTTGGATGGAATGCCAGGGAGCCAGTTTCAAAGGCTTCTGCTGAATCCAGAATATGGGCTTTAAGGTAACTGCAATATATACTCATGCCCAGCTTGAAGAATAAGGACAATTCTATATTTCAGATAAAATACCCACTGGGTCAAGTAGAAGATTCGACCTTGATAAACAATACAGGTATACAACTGGAATCAAGAGTAATATTCACCATAGCTGCTCATTAGCTTTTCAAAAACCCATATATCGGAAAGGGGATCCAGTAGAAACCTCTATCTAATGGAATTTCCACAAGAGCAGTGTCCCAATTATATTGATAGCTGCTGAGTAGGTTTTCAAAAACATATAGGCCAGAAAGGGGATCCAGTATAAACTACTGTCAGGTGGAATTTCCCCTAGGGTAGGGCCCCCATACTTTTGACAGGATGTGTGTTAGTGTATAATTGCATGCATTGTGTTTGGGGGCGTGCAGTAATCGATGCACAACAATAAATAAACCCCAGCCCTTAGAGGATAGACGACAAGAGCAAGAGACTGGGCCTTAAATCGCATAAATAAAGCCTGCTTCATAAACAGCCCTGGGTGCTCTATAAACCGCGCGCAGGCAATGGAGAGTTGTGAAGATACCACACACAGATATTCCATGTGCATACAGTGGAGGACTGGCTGGTAAAACAGACAAACCACGTGCATGAAGTGAAGGGCTGGGGGGAGGGTGCAGTCACATATAATCACAAATGTTATTTATTTGCATACATACAGGGAAACAAGCTCTTTTGGTCACAACGGAGCGTACAAAAGCAAATACAGCAGGTAACGGGAGGCAGTGAGTCCATTATAATGGGGAGAGTTTGAGCGTCATGGTGACCGGGTTTGAGAAGGGGTATATTGGACAGATACCGGGAACAATGCAGTGGACAAACTTAGGGCAAGTACGTGTCAGCGGGCAGGCAGTCTAGACAGCTAAGCATTAGCTGTCACCGCAAACTATTATGTGCTGGTGTGGTGGGGAACAGAGAGGGAAGAGTCTGGTTAGCAGTGAGGAATGGTGTCAGCAGCAAAGCTGGAGAAGGGAGTCAAGAGGATAGCTCAGGAGGTGGATTTTCAATTTTCTTTTAAATAGATTGATGTGGACGATGTTTCAAAGTGCAGAGGGGAGGGAGTTCCAAGGAGGTGGAGCAAGCCAGGTGAAAGAGCGCGAGCGAGAGGAAGCACTGAGTCGGCGAGGTGCCACAAGGGTGGTGGAGGAGGCAGAGAGAAGGATGAAAGAGGGTTTGTACTGTGTCTGCGAGGTGGCACAAGGGTGGTGGAGGAGGCAGAGTGAAGGCTGAAAGAGGGTTTGTACTGAGTCTGCGAGGTGGCACAAGAGTGGTGGAGGAGGCAGAGAGAAGGATGAAAGAGGGTTTGGACTGTGTCTGCGAGGTGCCACAAGGGTGGTGGAGGAGGCAGAGAGAAGGATGAAAGAGGGTTTGGACTGTGTCTGCGAGGTGCCACAAGGGTGGTGGAGGAGGCAGAGAGAAGGCTGAAAGAGGGTTTGTACTGTGTCTGCGAGGTGCCACAAGGGTGGTGGAGGAGGCAGAGAGAAGGATGAAAGAGGGTTTGTACTGTGTCTGCGAGGTGCCACAAGGGTGGTGGAGGAGGCAGAGAGAAGGCTGAAAGAGGGTTTGTACTGAGTCTGCGAGGTGCCACAAGGGTGGTGGAGGAGGCAGAGAGAAGGATGAAAGAGGGTTTGGACTGTGTCTGCGAGGTGCCACAAGGGTGGTGGAGGAGGCAGAGAGAAGGATGAAGAGGGTTTGGACTGTGTCTGCGAGGTGCCACAAGGGTGGTGGAAGAGGCAGAGAGAAGGATGAAAGAGGGTTTGTACTGTGTCTGCGAGGTGGCACAAGGGTGGACAGGGCTTTAAGTGGGGTAAGAAATCGAGGGGGGCCTCATTTGGGGGCGTGGCTTGTGGGAGGGGCGTGGCCTAAAAAGTACGCAAATCGTAGGGTATACACACAAATATATATAAATGTTATATATTTGTGTGCGTACCGTACTATGGTTTGTGTACTATGCAAGCTATCTTTTCTAAACATAGAGAATGTAACATATTTTTACGTTTATAAAAGATGGCTTGCAAAGTACACAAACCATAGTAAGCTACACACACAAATATATAACATTTATATATATTTGTGTGCATACCCTATGGTTTGCTTAGTTTTCAGGCCATCTTTTTTAAACATTTCGGGTTTATAAAAGATGGCTTTGAAAGTACACAATTCAAGCCATCTTTTATAAAGCTTTGACTACGGAAAGCTTTATAAAAGATGGCTTGAAATGTGTACTTTCAAAGCCATCTTTTATAAACCTCGAAATATGTCGAGGAATCCCCAGGTTCGCCGAGGGTTAAAGACGCCTCGGCGACCTGGGGAAACAAAGGGACAGTAACTGCCTCTGGTGACCTCTCGCGCGAGGGGTCACCAGATGCAGTTACTATGACTGACGGAAGTGGCAGCCAGGCACAGCATCGCTGTGGTTGGCTGCCACTTTTGTCAGATCGCCTGACTTCATGGCAGGCGCATGCATCTCGGGATAATGCATCCTGCCAATGTTGCGGGCGGTGGGACGGGGCCCCGGCAGGGCCCCGGCTCAGCCCCACTTCCCCGGCAGGCCCCGGCCCACTTTAAGCACTGGTGGTGGAGGAGGCAGAGAGAAGGCTGGAAGAGGGTTTATACTGTGTCTGCGAGGTGCCACAAGGGTGGTGGAAGAGGCAGAGAGAAGGATGAAAGAGGGTTTGTACTGTGTCTGCGAGGTGCCACAAGGGTGGTGGAGGAGGCAGAGTGAAGGCTGAAAGAGGGTTTGTACTGTGTCTGCGAGGTGCCACAAGGGTGGTGGAGGAGGCAGAGTGAAGGCCGAAAGAGGGTTTGTACTGTGTCTGCGAGGTGCCACAAGGGTGGTGGAAGAGGCAGAGAGAAGGATGAAAGAGGGTTTGTACTGAATCGGCGAGGTGCCGCAAGGGTGGTGGAGGAGGCACAGAGAAGGCTGAAAGAGGGTTTGTACTGAGTCAGCGAGGTGTCGCAAGGGTGGTGGAAGAGGCACAGAGAAGGCTGAAAGAGGGTTTGTACTGAATCGGCGAGGTGCCGCAAGGGTGGTGGAGGAGGCACAGAGAAGGCTGAAAGAGGGTTTGTACTGTGTCCACGAGGTGCCACAAGGGTGGTGGAAGAGGCAGAGAGAAGGCTGAAGGAGGGTGTGTAGGGGTCGATCGAAGAAGACAGATGCGGCAATGCCTCACCGTGCATGGATTCATGCACTAGTAGGAGAAATGTGAATTTGGTTCCGTTTTGCACAGATACAGCCAGCCTGCTAGCGATTGGAGGAAGCCGGGGGAAGCGAGGGAGTTCAAAGAGAGTCCTGGAAGTAAAGGTGAGGGCTAAGTTGCCAACCATTGAGGGCTGAGGGAGCACACACACAAATACACCATGTGCACGCAATAGAGGGCTGGGGGTTTTGTTATATAGGAACATAGTAAATGTGGATATCACATGTGAATGCAAGGGTGGGCGTGAGGGATGTGGCACGTATGACTACATGTACGTGCAATGAACGGCTGGAGGGTGTCACAGAGATCTGCCAAGTGTAGGGTGACCAGATTTTCTAAAAAAAAAACCCGGACGGTCTATGGAAATAGAAGTAGGACTAAAGAAAATACACATTCGACTTTGGTCCTACTTCTATTTCGTTGGCCCGTTGCGGGGGTCATGGAGGGGGTGTGCAGGCACACTCCTCGCATTGGAGGAGAGCGCTGGGGAGGGGAAGGGGGAGGAAATGGGGGCCCATTCTCACAGGAAAAGTTGCGCCGGGACCCGATTTCGAAATGGGCCCGGCAAAAAAAACCGGCAAAAAGGTCTGTAATCAAAACCCCGGACGGGGTTTATAAACTAAAAAAACTCCCGGGACCCCGGGACGTCAGGTGATTTCCCCGGACTGTCCCGGGAAAACCCGGACGTCTGGTCACCCTAGCCAAGTGCAGATAAGGGTGCAAGCAAAGGCCTGGAGCATATTCACAGTCACCAGGGGCCTGTTGCCGCAACGATCTGCACTGGCGAAATTCAGGAGATGCGTATATGCACACATCAGTTTACACGTGATGCCTCGTTCCCAATACACAAAGCCTTCAACTGGAAGAAATACGATGTCTGACGCATCTTTCAGGTTCTCATGTGCAAAGGTGAATCACAAAAAACCTGCCCAAAAGGCACACTAGCGAGGCTGCACACAACCCCAGGCGCGCCCCCGTGTAAAGCAGTGGAAAAGTGGGTATTGCATGATAGGTGCGAATGCCAGAGGCATCTCCTCATTTATGCCAGTGCACATGCTTGCGAATCGGGGCCCTTGTGCAGGAACCTACACAGATGCAACTTGTTCACGCACAGGGCACGAGATACACACACAGAAATTCCATATGAGTGCAATGGAGTTCTGTGGTGAAACGACACATGATAAACCCGGTGCACCAAATAACAGGAAGTGGGGGCTTGGAGGGAGGGGCGTAATGTGCAAAAAAGATAAGCAATGTCTATGCATCTGAGAACAGGTGCCAGTTGGGGGAGGGGAGTTCTCGCTATAGTGCGCCATGTGCATCTTTTGGTGGTCTGTGCGAGATTCGCCAATAGTGGAGGGTCGTGTGGAGATGCGGAGTGTATGTCAGGAAGTGCGGCATGTTAACGGTATTTAGAGAGCTATTGAAAGCCCGCGCGGCCTGTATGGACTCACTGCAGCAGGCGCTGCGGGAGGGAGTAGGCTTTACCTGGATCCGGTCTTCGTCTAAATCCAACTTGTCTGCCAGCTCCTCTCGGATGTCAATGCCTGGGTAGGAGTTCAGGCGGAAAATGCCTTCCAGCGTTTCGATCTGCGGGTAGAGGCAAAGAGACAGGGCCGTGAGTACAACAAGTGGAACCGAAGATCTCTGCGATGCGTCGCGGAGCTGTTCCGTGTGTAACGGAACGGCTTCTGTTTGCATCGCATCTCGGCAGTGCACGGCAAGGAATGTAACCGCATCTGTTTCTAGAGAATACCACTTGCAGTAACGCCATCGGACTACGGGACTTCTAGGCAGTATGGGAGTGATCCCTGAGAGACCACTGGAGTGCAGTCATGTGCAGCCCAGCACACCCACCTGGCTCCTGGTGAAGGCGGTCCTCGGCCTCCGGCCCCGGTACCAGCTCAGGTCTCTGCGGTACAGCACCTTCTCAGCAGCCGGGCAGCGCTGCTCGTATCCCTCGCCCCCCTCCGAGAGATCCGGCCGATCGCCGGCGCGGAAAGCGGGGGCCGCAAAGGCCATTCCGGTGAGGGGCACGCAGGAACTTTCGGACACTCCTAGGGAAGGGGTAAACAAAAATACCGAATTTAAGCCAAAGTGAATCCTCAAAATAAGCACAGTTAGCCTCATTAAGAGTTTGGAGATAGTGAAGCAGGCAGTACTTGGAAACGCTGCCCCTCTTACACTTTACACAGTTACACGTTTTGCGAGGGCAGTAGTGCCCCACATTGAACTACAACACTGAGAGCAACTGGGTCCCCTTGACTAGCGTCATGCGTAGACGGTAATACAATGTGGTGGTGTTACCGCACAGAATACTATCAAAGCATAGCTCATCCTGCCGAAGTAACACCTTGCACCCACTATTACCAGTTGGGGGCGGAGGGGAATCAGGCGTGAAGTGCTTTATTAAATCGTAACGTTCCTAATATAACCAATACACCTCGAATGACATACACACGCGAATACATAGTTATAACCATCCACACACGCAACGTAGCCTCTAGGCGCTTTAATAAAGTGGTATTATTTCCCAAGACAAAAGTGCTCATTGCGGATCTCTTCTTTTGCCACTGCAAACACTGCTGGCAAGGAACAGGAGACCATGCTTCTGCCTTTCACCCTCTTTTCCCCTGCTGATCTGTTTCCTCTCTTCATTGTGCACCTAGCCACCCTCTGACCTTCGGGACCAGGTACCCGCTCACCTTGCCACCCTCCTGCACTGCCTCCGGGCCACCCCTTGGCACTGGGGTCTGTGTCTGTGCCCATACAGTCCCCACCCAATTTTCTTCTGCACTTATCATATATACCCTATCTGCTTATCCTAACACTTGCCACTTACTGACTGCACTACCACTGTTTATTTATGCATTTTACTTATTTAATATTCTGTTCCGCACTTTCCGCCTCTCCCCTTCCATGCACCCCCTGCCCCCCCTTTTCCCTTTTCCCTTTCCCATGCACTTGCGCGCTCTCACTGTCACTGGGCCTAGTAAGATCGTTGTTTTTGTTCTCCTCTGTTCCCCTCCATTTGCCTGGTCGCGCTCTGAAACACTCGTGTACGAGCGCGATATAAATAAAAGTTAATTTCATGCACTGCGGTGGTTATGAGGTACTTCGGTGCACTAAATCTTTGACTGATGCTGTTAACACCGGGTGGTGGGGCGGAGGGGGGCGGGGGGGAGAGACTGTGTAGCGAATTAAATCACCCGATGTCACATGTACAAATGACAGGACCAAAGCTTCCAATGCGTCACCGTTATCAAATAGCGAGAGCATGTGAGCAAGAGATGTACCACGTGAGCTTTCATAAAAGCATTAAAAGGGACTCCTCGCTGCCACACCTTGGCTTCTCGGGCTCCAGCCTTACACCCTGGATGCTCGGGCTCCAGCCTTACACCCTGGACGTTACACCCTACACCCTGGCTGCTCGGGCTCCATCCTCACACCCTGGCTGCTCGGGCTCCATCCTTACACCCTGGCCCTCCCTGCTCGGGCTCTATCCTCACACCCTGGCTGCTCGGGCTCTATCCTTACACCCTGCCTGCTCGGGCTCTATCCTTACACCCTGGATGCTCGGGCCCCAAGCCTTACACCCTGGACGTTACACCCTACACCCTGGCTGCTCGGGCTCCATCCTTACACCCTGCCTGCTCGGGCTCTATCCTTACACCCTGGCTGCTCGGGCTCTATCCTTACACCCTGGCTGCTCGGGCTCTATCCTTACACCCTGGCTGCTCGGGCTCCATCCTTACACCCTGGATGCTCGGGCCCCAAGCCTTACACCCTGGATGCTCGGGCTCCAGCGTTAGAGCCCGCGTGGAAGAACCACCTGTTCAGGGAGCACACGAAAAGCAACCTGCCGGTCAGACGTCAGGGCCTTCCACACGCTGCAATCCAGCCAGTGCACAGCAATGGGTGGCACAGGCCTGCCTGCTGGACTCTGCACTTCAGCAGGTGCACATTATTTGTATTGAGCCCAGCGTATGTGTTCAATGGAGAAACACACCGGGCACACCTAATCATTAAATCAACATACCAAATGAAATCACACTACATTGGAATGTTCTAAAAACGCGGCCCAGGAGATGCGCCGCAGCACCCGTACCAGCGCGCCTGGATCCAGTAGGAACCAGATGCCAGTGCTCAAATGGGCATCCGTGTAGAAGCTGCAGGGGGGTACATGGTCACATGAACCTACCATTATTTCAGTCTCCCTCCTTCAACTCTGCTTTTTCTAGTATGCCTTGGACGGGTGAAGGGATGCATGCTGACGATAAATAAACCCAATTTAACCCAATCACTACACACATCATTGTATCAAAGACACCTCGACATACCTCGACTCGTGCAGTGGTCCATCCATGGCCTGTGGGGTCTGATGGCTGGAGCAGGCTCCTTGTCCAGTCCCAAAATGCGTTCAATGGAGAAGGAGCAGCCGGAGGGTTTGTGGTCCGCCAGACTCGTCTGCAATGTGGGGGCGCAGCCAGCGTAGGCAGAACACAGGGCCATGACCCCACCTTCAGTAAAACAGCGGGCCCCCGCCGCACTGAAGAGTTTCTAGCAGGCCCCGGCAGGAATAATCGAGAGGCTACCAGCAACGTGTACAGCACAGCGAGATACTCCCAGCATGCACAGAGAAAGCGAGGTGCTCACAGGACACCCCGACAGTACCCCCACAGGGGCATTTAGGGTTACCCAGACAGCACTAACACGGAGGTGCACCGGGACAGCACCAACACAGGGGTGCTAGGAGCAGTGACACAGGGAGCAGGTGGCCCTGACAGAAGTCACACACAGGAGCTTCCTGCGGGCACACAAGGAAGAGCTGGACCCGACCACAATCACGCAGGGGCGCTTCCAGCAGGACCGCCTTATAACCATGTTGACAAGCAGGGGCTGGGTTTACAACGTCATTAATTACAATCCCCCCATTAGGAAGTTTTAGCATCTCAATGCGAACCCACCCGCCAAGAGCCAAAGGGACTTAATTGTTTATTTGTTTGCCAGTAATTAGCAACTAATGGGGACACCAGGGGGGCCTGCAAGAGGGACAAAAAGTGTTATCTCTTCCAACCAGAATATCGACTTAACTTCCCCAAAGAGGCCGTGCGGGGATATTGCACCTCCGCATTATGCGAAATCATTAATGTATAAAATCCACCGGTTTCCTCGCGTTATGCTTTCACGGACGCCAGCCACCCCAAAACGCGTCAATATAATATGAAGTCAGTCAAGTAATGAGTAATCTCATTTAAGTGAATTTCCTTCCAATGAAATTAAAAAAAATAATCTCTTAATGCTATTAGGGTAATCCTAATGAAAATGCCTGCTTTTTTCTTCGTATGCATATGTGACGCCGAGTGTGGCCAATCGAGAAACAATGGCGGTTGCCGTAAGGCACGCTGCAGCGAGCCGCCATCTTGTCCGGGCTCAGAGTAATTGCCTTCCAAGGGCCGGGCTTAGTTGGCCGACACAGAATCACCCAGTGCTTAACCGAATAACGCACGTGTTTATTTACCTGCTGCAGATTGCCAAGGAGAAAGGCGGCAAATCGAGTTCACTATTGGTATTTTTTCCGAGCATGGATACTGTGACCGCACATTATTATCATAATAAAATACTTAATATGAGTAATATGCAATTGGCCTTCTAAAATGTGTATGGAGGTATTAACGATCTCTGTTTAGGCCATGCGAAAGGCAAGTGCTGATCGTGAAAAACACGTTATTCGAATAATAGAAACAATTCGAACTCTACAGGCTATTTTACTTCCTAACAAAAATTAGGGGTGTGACGAAAAGTATATTCAGTATTCGACCGAATAATAGTTTTTCAAGTATACGACCGAAGATGATCATGAAGCCGAGTATTTATTTCATAACGCATGGTCTAAAGTTGAAATAACACTTTATTTTAACACACATTTAAAAAAAAAAACACCATTTTAAGTGTGTTTTCATGTTTCTCTACATTTCCATCGAAACGTCCTCTTTCAAAAAAACATTAACCAAAAACGGGGCCCAGATATGCGGAAAGGATCTTGGGTGCGCAGCGCCAGTGCCACGTCATGAATGCAACGTGCTAGGTTGCAGTTAAACCAGCTATTGCAAGTTGCGAGGTAGATAGAACGCGAGTTTCCCTCCTTGTAGCTCACATGGAAATGTATCAATGGTCACTCATACGGTCTCAACACATTAACTGTCCCTACAATCCAAGAGGTAACCAACAGCAAAGTGTCAGGACAGCAACTGGCATCAGGTGTGCAGGCAGCATACCACACAGACCGTTTCCTGAACACCGAGACCTCTTAAAAATGCGCCACTTCAGGTATTGTTACCAGGGTAGAACATGGGTCTGAACAAGACAGAGCTCTGCTCCAGAAACGTTTTTCTTCCTTGAGTGCTGTTCAGTCCCAAACTACCCACTGGCGAGCCCAGGAAACTAATATCTGGTTCTGAGCATACACTGTCACCCACAAGCAGCCAGAGCGAGAATGTTTAATCTTTGGCTTTCCAACTTAGTATATATGTCTTGGAATTTATTTTGTTAGCGAGAGCATTGTGACAAATGAAAAAAGCGAAGAGTCCAATTTGCAATACTTGTGTGGTGTCGCCAGTGTTTATGTGTTCCGAGGACGAGTCCTCTGTTACCATTAATCAATGGGCCGTGACCCGCGTGTAGGAAAGGCAGTTCGAGGCTGACGGCCATGAAGTAAAGAAGTGTGGTACCCCAGCTCCTGTGTCGGTGTATCCTTGTATGAATGAGGGTGGCTGACTAGCAGCGTGAGGAGGTCCACTTGCGAGATACTACATTGGCGACGAAGCGGACACGTGTCTTCCACCGTGCCTGCTACCTCAGGTCCAAAGCGCTCGTGGTGAGCAGCGAGGCACCACTGGAGCCGCAGGACATCTTCCGGTCGAGGATTCCCAGAGACAGCGGGTTGAAGCGAGAAGTCTTCCTGCCGTCGAACCAAGCCCCAGCGTAAGCTCAACTAAGGCTCCAACGTGCACATCCTACGCAGGTGGAGCAGCTACAGCGGCTCCTCGCGTATCATCCGTCCGGGCGGGGGGGAGGGATAACTTTTCCCGCCAAAGGCAACGACGCCAGTAGGCGCATCCAATCACCTGCAGGTGGAACAGCGGCTCCCTGTTCACATCTCCGGGCGACTAAGGAGTACTGACCTCCCGCCAACGGCTATGGCGAAAAACAACACAGAGAAGAGCGGTAGGGACACGGCCTCCCGATTTGTCTCCATAAGGATAAGAGGGGTAATATCATAAACCCCAACGCGCACAACGCTCCAGGGCGCGCCACAAAAGCTAGGCCCCACAGGCCCGTCAACACGTGGCACAGCGTCCCCCCCCTTGGCATCCCCTGAATGGCTGCACACAGGACAGCAGGCCTCGCGAGACACACAGCTAGTACAGCGCCAGAAGATCAGCCCATGAGTGGATCGGAAAGGGAGTCACTGACAATCCCAGTGACTCCAGCCAAACCTGAACCCAGAAAGATGACAGACTGCCTTTTAGCCGAACTGCCAGCAAATTTTGACCTCACTGACACCGGCACCCTCGGATCAAGATGGAAAAGGTGGTTGAGGGACTTCGAAGTATGCCTAAAAGCGGCCGGACCACTAGAGGATGAGCAAAAATGAAACCTCTTAATCCATGCTGTAGAATCTAACGTGCAAGACATCTTTGACGAAATACCTGAAAACACCATAGACTCCTACGCCAAACTAAAGACAACGCTCACGGAATATTTCACACCACACACACATGTGGACTATGAACGGCATGTATTCCACACCACCAAGCAAAACAGAGGAGAAACCATAGACACATTCGTCATGAGGTTAAGAGCAAAAATGAAGCAATGTGATTTCAACAACTACTCAAATGAGGAGGCCCTCAGGTCGCAGATCATAGTGGGGTGCACAAGCGCTAACTTTTGAAAACGACTACTTCAACAGCCGAGAAACCTAGAAGAAATCCTATGGCTGGCACGATCAGATGCTGCCCTCGCAGCGCAAGTAGAGGGCCTGGAGGAAATAAAAATCACGCACGATAAGCACGAAAGCCTCAACAAGTTAGAAGGAACAGCGAGAACCAACAGCGATCCATTCTGCTACCGGTGTGGACACGAGTAGCCCCATGAAGGAACGTGCCCCGCCATGGGCCAAACATGCTCCGCATGCGGTGGTGACAACCACTACAAGGCCGTGTGTTTGATATTCCGCAGCAAGATGAGAGGGGCAGGAAAAAGCGGGAAACTCACAACAGAACTGGAGCAAAACCCGCCCACGCAGCACCATCGGGCAGCACACCAACCCCACGAACAAGGACGTCACAGACACTACGATGAACAACCGGAAAGAAGACGAGAACAAAAAAAACTGGAGGGAGAGCAAAACCACACCATCCAGGACAAGACGACGACCCAGGAGATACGTACGGTGCCTCATAGAGCAGTCGCAATCGGACAGCGTGTCAAGTGCGTCATCAGAAGAGAGAGCCCGCCGACCGGAAAAACACCAAGAAGCACAACGGAAAAAGGTGTATTTTTACGCCCTTGGAAACAACACGGCAAAGGAACACAGCCCAATACTACGAATACAAATCAATCAAACTGCTGCTGAATTTTTGATAGATACAGGGGCAACCGTGAACGTAATCAGTGAGGAAGTTTACGAAAGCATACCAAACGCCCCTCGCCTACAGCCAGCAAGAGCCCTCATCTATCCATACGGCTCAAAAACACCCCTGGCATGCAAAGGATTTTTCATGGCATCATGCCGATACAAGGAACACGAGAAAAGCATCCCCATGCATGTACTAGAGGTTGCCACAGAGAGCGGGTGCATACTAAGCTATCAAGCAGCCATAGAGATGGGACTGATTCACATACTATACCGCCTCATGGTGCATGAATATTTAGACCCGACAGCAAGCATTGACCAAGTTTTCCCATCATTATTCAAAGTCCTTGGAAAACTGAAGAACAGACAGATCGGACTCCACATCAACGCCAGCGTCCCACCAGTGGCACAACACTACAGGGGCATCCCCATAAACATTCAAAACTAAGTCGAGAATGAACTGACCAAATTGCTCGAGGCAGATATCATTGAGCCAGCAGAAGGCCCCACACCATGGGTCTCCCCTACAGTACCGGTGCCCAAAAGAGACTCCCCCGACTTCCGGATATGTGTAGACATGAGGAGACCAAATGAAGCCATCCTGAGAGAACGACATCAAGCCCCACGAATAAAAGACATGGTGCATCTATTAAATGGAGCGACAGTATTCTCCAAATTGGACCTAAACAAAGGCTACCACCAGCTGTAACTCTGCAAGAGCTCCCACTACATAACAACTTTTGCCACCCACGTAGTTTTATTCCGTTATAAGCGGCTCAGCTTTGGGGTATCCTCCGCGGCGGGAATATTCCAAGCAGAAATACACAATGTCATCAAACACGTACCCAACTGTTTGAACTATAGCGACGAGATCTTGGTCTTCGGCCAGACTCAAGAGCAACACGATGACACACTAATGAGAGTCTGCATGGCCCTAGAAGAAGCCCGGCACACTTTAAACAAGGAGAAGTGTGAGTTTCGCAAAAGGACACTCCGATTCTTTGGGCACATCTTTTCAGAAAAGGGCATAACGCCAGATCCGGAGAAAGTTAGCGCACTCCGAGAAGCTGAGCCACCCACCACGACCTCAGACCTCAGATCCTTCCTAGGACTTGCAAGCTGTTGCATGAGGTACATACAAGACTTCGCGTCCATCAGCGAACCGCTCAGAGCCCTCACCAAGTTAAACACTGAGTTTGTCTGGTCACCTAAATGCCAAGAGGCCTTCCAAATAATCAAGGACCGCATCTCAGACGCCCAAAACATGGCATACTTTGACCCAAAGAAAACCACGCAACTCATCGTTGACGCCAGTCCCGTCGGCCTAGGTGCCATTCTGACGCAACTGGACGACAGAGAAGGGAGTGGGAAGCACATAGTATCCTATGCCAGTCGAAGCCTTTCCAAAACTGAGTAAGCCTACTCTCAGGCAGAGAAGGAAGGACTAGCGGTTGTCTGGGCCTGCAAGCACTTTTACCTCTTCCTGTATGGAAAGCCTTTCGTAGTAGTAACATACCACCAGGCACTCATATTCATCTATGACAACCCCCAGGCGAATATGCCACCAAGAATAGCCAGGTGGGCCCTGCGGTTACAGGACTACCAGTTTACCATCACACACAGGCCGGGGAAAGAACAAAACCCTGCAGATTTTCTCTCCCGTCATCCAAGAGAAAAGTGCGGACCAGAACCGTCCATAGCTGATCAATACATAAGATATGTCATCCACAGCAGCACACCACAAGGGCTTGACATGGAGCAGATAGCACGTGAATCGAATACTGACCAATGAATCCAAGTCATACTAAGATGCCTAGAAACAGGGCGATGGAAGCATGCAAAGCAGATCCGTGAAACAATGAATGGTGACACGAGACAAGACGTCACTTGCCTCCTAGCCGTAAGAGAAGAACTTGCGAAGTCGGACGAAGGACTACTGCTAAAAGGAACCAAGCTCGTAATCCCGCGAAGCTTGCAACAGAAAGTGCTAGAACTAGCACACGAAGGACACAGGGGCATTGCATCCACTAAAAGGATGCTAAGACAAAGACTATGGTTCCCCCATCTAGACACATCAGTAAAAGAACTACTGCAGAACTGTCCAACGTGTGCACTCGTGAAACCACATACATCACCTGAACCCCTAAGCATGACAGCGCTGCCCGAAGGTGCATGGGAGGAAATAGCCATCCACCACTTTGGGCCCATGGAAGGGGGTGAATACATACTGGTAGCTGTGGACGAATATTCAAGATACCCCGACTTGCAGATAGTCCCGTCCACCTCCGCACATCACACCATCCCAGCCCTTGATCGGATGTTTGCAACCTACGGAATACCCAAGATAGTCAAGTCCGACAACGGACCTCCAGTCAGTGGACAAGATTTCCAAAGATTCGCCGAATATATGGGTTTTCGCCACAGAAAGGTGACACCCTTATGGCCACAGGCAAACGGAACAGTAGAACGCTTCATGAGTAACATTAAACGCACGACACAAATCACGCGCCTCACCAGAGAACCTGTCGAGAAGCTACTATACCAACTCATGCGAGATTACAGAAACACCCCACACAGCACCACTGGGAAGGCACCATCTGAGGTGATGTTTGGGCGAACCATCAGAACGCGGCTGCCACATGTGGCAGCTGAAGAAGATCAGTATGAGAACGACACTGAAATAAGAGAGAAAGATACGCTCACGAAAGAGAACATGAAGAAAGCTGCCGATGCAACTCGCAGGGCCAAGAGAAGTGACCTGGCACCAGGGGACCTGGTAGTGGTCCGACAACCTCAACAGTGCAAAATCATAGCTCCATTCAATGAAGAACCACTCATCATCGTCAAGAAAAAGGGATCCCTCATCACCGCAGAAGGAGACCGCAGGATCGTAACAAGAAACTCATCTCACTTCAGAAGAATTCCTCATATCCCAGGTTCAGGCAACACAAACATGAATGACACGTTATCGCAATGGGATGCTCCCTATGAAGGAGACAGCGAAGCCTCCGAGGTCGACATGGCGCCAGAAACATGGACAGACTCATCGGCGAAAGTGGATTGTCGACCACAAAGAACAAGAAAGAAACCACATCGCCTCATTGAAGAAATGAACTTAGAGCACGACTAAATGTTTAGTAAGGGGAGGGTGTGGTGTCGCCAGTGTTTATGTGTTCCGAGGACGAGTCCTCTGTTTGTTACCATTAATTAGTGGGCTGTGACCCACGTGTACGAAGGGGCGGGGCTACCGCCAGAAAGGCAGTTCGAGGCTGACGGCCATGAAGTGATGAAGTGTTGCACCCCAGCTCCTGTGTCGGTGTATCCTTGTATGAATGAGGGTGGCTGACTAGCAGCGTGAGGAGGTCCACTTGCGAGATACTACAACTTGCTCAATAGGGTTTCTTGCTGAATCACATTCACGTATATATTCCAAATCTAAACATGTGGGGCTTCTTATGGTCCCAAAAACTCTTAGCTTTTATTCAAATGGCGGGGGGAGAGGATGTTTTTTCCATTTCCAGCATTGATTCTATGACCAGACAGTAGGCTCATATTATGCATTTCAATCTTTACTCTGAAACCACAGCAGCAAAGAAAAAACTTTTACAAACAAAAAAGTTGTAAAGAACAGAACTAAATAGAGTTCAATGTCAATGTAAGGGAGCTCCCCAATCCATCATGGAGGACAGGTAATGCCCCGCAGGAGACCAATGAGCAGGGACCCTTCCTTATAAAAGTCCATTACTCTAATCCCAACTCCTCTTTCTTTGCTGCTGATGCCACAGCTAAGTCACACCTTATTGTGTTACCTTAGAAACGCTGGTTGTGGGGCAGCTGTATAATTGGGTGCCAATGTTGCTTTATATTTCACAGTACGATTTGGTGAAAAATGGAGTTCATGGCTTCTATTGTGATTTTGCTTTAGTTTCACAGACGTGGTTCTTGTGGTATAAATAGTATATAGTACTTTATATGGCCACGGGTGCCATCTGGAATTTATCAGTTCAATATTGATTTTGTGTCTGAATGTTGAAAATGGAATTACATTTCCTTTTCCTCATTGGGGAAATCTACTTGGAAAAGCCTGCGGGTAGCAGCGCTTTCCTTTTTTTCTTTCATTGTTGTTTATGACCTCGCTTGCGCGTCGTGTGAAGCTTTGCTTCATTCCACCGACGCCCGAGCTTATGCCGGTCAGGACGTGAGGCCTTTGGGACTGGCGTTGCGTGAAGGGTTTTTCTTTGTGAATGTTGACGCGCGCGGCCTGTGAAGCTTCGCTTCAGGCCTTCCGCGGGTCATAATGGCGTCACAAATGTTTTCATTAAGGTGATTTATGTACTTTATAATGCTACGCGGCTCGCATACAGCGCTTCCTGAATGTTTTCATCCACGGGGCGATTTAGAGCAGCACACAAATGTTTTCATTTGAACAGTGTTTTATGTCTTCATAACTGCTTACGCTGCTCGCGTACAGCATCACTAATGTTTTTCACTCAAAGGGTGTTTTAGGGCCTCATAAATGCTTAAGCTGCTCGCGTGCAGCAGGACACAAATGTTTTATGTTTAAACTGTGTTTTATGTCTTCATAACTGCTTATGCTGCTCGCGTACATTGTCACTAATGTTTTTCACTCAAAAGGTGATTTGGGGCCTCATAAATGTTTCCACTGCTCGCGTTCAGCGAGACACAAATGTTTTTCATTTAAATTGTGGTATGTCCTTTTAAGAGCTTATGCGGCTCGTGTACAGTTGCTGGCTCAGTTTCAGCAAGGCTTGTTCCTCTAGCAAGCTTACCAGCCTTGCATCGCTGCTTTCCATTCACCCGGCTGGGCTGTGCAGTAATTTATAGCCTGCTCGGCTTTGCTTTTCCCAGGGCAGCGTTGTCCTGCTTTATGTTGCCCATTCTATTTATTTATTTATTTATTTTCAGACAGAGACAGAATAGCTCAATGACAAGAGCTACAAGTTTCCATGCTCAAGGACCTGGGTTCGCTTCCCGCCATGCCCAGGGTACACTTATGGGTATAGGTGTATTCTATTTTATTTTAAATTTTGTTTTAAATTGTTCAGCTTAGGTGACATAACCTGCTTGGTTTCAGGCTCTGCCTGCGTTCTAATACGGGGTTACCCCTCGTGTACTGCTGGTTACCACACCCTGCTCGGGTGAGCAGTTTGAGCGGCACTTGCTCAGTGTATTCCTCCCTTAAGGTTGGCAGCTTTGTTTAGGTGCTGCATATGTCAGATGTCATATTTCATGTAAGTGTGCCATTGCCTGCTCGGTTCCAACCTCTGCCTGGGTTGTATGCAAGGTTTGCCCCTCGTATTCTGCTGGTTACCACCCTGCTCAGGTGAGCAGTTTGACATACACTGGCTGAGTGTATTCCTTGCTTAAGTTGACAACGTTGTTTGTGTACTACATGTGGCATTGATGATTACCATCTCGGTATGTGGGCCATACTTGGCTCGGTGACAGGTTTTCCCTGTGTTTCTTCTGCGAGGTGAACCCCTCGTATACTGCTGGTTCCACACCCTGCTAGGGTTAGCAGTATGGGTGCATTTGCTCGGGGTACTCTTTGCTAAGCAATATATATTTAAGTGGTGCCTGGAACACATTTGCGTTTTCAGAAAATACCCTCTGAGGGCGTAACCCCTCTTCCTTGGGTATTTTTATATTATATTATTTTTATTAATTTCTTAAGTACTTTAAAGAAAAGAGTGTGTAGAGGTGGTTGTAACAGCCCATGTGCGGGGGTTGCACCTTCCTCTCTAGCCATCACTCTGGTGTTATCCTTCGTCTTTAGTTAAAATTCTGTCGCCTTTTGCAATAGGTTAGTTTCAGGACAACTCAGTCCTTCCTTAGGTTTGGCTTTCCCGATATCAATTGCTCCACCCAATACCTGTGCTGATTAAGCTGCAGTATTTTCTCTCAACATGAGGAAGAAAAAGATGAGTTATGCCTCTATTGAGGTCTGCAGGGCTTGAGGCTCTCTTTAGTGGGGACGTGTGCTCCCTTACTATGGGTCCCTTTTTGACTTTCATTATACTATTGGACTGTTGGTGGAGACAAGATCAGCTCGAGGGTAACTGTTCAGTTTTGTTGCATGGCAAGTTGAGCAACGGTGTTCTACCTGGATGAAGTGTTTGGAAACACTTGATGTTATCAGATGGACGAGTTGCCAAATAATAACTTTCTGGCGCCTGCCCCATGGTTTTTCTCCCAAAGCTTGGCCTGTTGTTCAGCTAACCGTCTAACAGTGTGTTACAATTTCTCCTCTATTTGGGAAGTACAAGCAGGCTTCTGTACCCTCAAGAGAGTTGTTTAACCTCTTTCGTTTTTTATATATATATATATATATTTCTTTTTTTTTTTTTTTTTTTTTCTACAGTACAGCAAATAGAGTGCTGGTTTTCACATCCGTGCTGACCATACTGTTACATGTTCCTAATTTGGTAAGGTATAAATCAGTCTTTTAGCCTGCTGAGATCGATAAGTGATCACCTCACCCCACACACCGTTGGTAGTAGTGATGAGTACCTCTAGTATACCTGAGGGTGCGTAGCACTGTATAAGTGCCATCTTTGCTATGGATAATGTGCTTAATTTTCTTCCCCTGATTCCTTAGTGGCCAGTCAGCCTCACACGAATACACAGACTCAGACCTCAGGGTTTGAAGGGACAGTGGTCCCAGATTCTTCCACAACCTTTCATTACGATATACACCTCTTAGAGTAACTCCCGATGGTTTCTGTTTCCTTTTCACAGGAGTTCTGGCTCGTGGCCAGTGCAGGCTCACTCTGAGCATTTCCCTCCCGTCAGTTACTTTCCTTTGCGCTATTCCTGGTATCTCAATAAGTTAAGTGGAGTTCGTCCACGGGCAAGGGGTTGGTTAGAAGTGCAAGAGTGTATTTCTTTTAAGGGTGTAAAGCGAGGCTTTAATGTGGTCCTCAGGGTAGCCTTCTTCTGGGTTGCAAGGTTTTCCTTGGATAAGTGGGAGCGGTTCTCCTCCTTTGGGAAGGCTCTATATCCCTTGGTGGGAAGAGGGGTCTGGGAGTGATACTAATCTCCCATCCAAGTTATTACGCACCTCTACCACTATGCGTGCCAGCGTCTCTACATTAATTATCAGAAGGTGTCTATCAGTGCGATTCCCAGAGGGCTGGGAGATATATATATATATTTAGTTAATGACTGGATTCTCCTAGTCACCTGCATGGCAGGTGGACCTTTGGTTTCACAAGAGTTTGTTTTTGCAATAAGGTGCCAGCTCAGGGTGCTGCGAGCTTCAAGGTTCTTCAAATGGGCTGAAATATAGGTTGGGCCTCTTCTGATGTGCAACTTCAGTTTAACTGTTTACTGATCAGTTATTTGCATTTTAGAGTCTTGCTAAGACTTTGGAATTTAAAGGTCCTCCTTCGGTTAGTTTTGATCCTCTAGGGGATTTTTCAACCATGGAGGAGGGAACAAGGTTCAAGCACCGGGCATATCTACAAGGGGGTTTAGATATCGCTATTATGGTAACGATTGGAGGTAAGATACATTTTTCCTCCTTGCCAATGTTGGCCTCTTAAGAGTCAGGTTTGTAAATATCTGCCTTTTTTTGTCATGGTAGCAGAGTCCTTCTTCAAGAGCTCGGGAGGTCTGAAGGTCTCCGTGTTGGCGGGTTGACAGGTGTAGCTTTTCAGGTGGGCCCCTCTCTTCCATTCTGCTTCTGCCTCCAGAAGACATCCTTCCTTGGTATACACATATGCCTGAAGACAATTGTGTGTTAAGTCTATTGCTTTTCAGGTCTGCTTAGGATGTGTCGTCCTATTACAGATGAATAAAATTACCTTTTACTCCCATTTTACCTTTTATGAAGATTTATCTTTCCCACTTGGTTCCCCAGTGTTGTTATGTGACATGCCCTGTTTCTATGTGATATCTTCCTTTAACGCATGGGATGGAACCTACAAACTTTCACCCCTATGGGGTACTTTTCTTTATCTCCAGGAGAGCTAGGTGCTTATTTTTTCTTTGATTTGCTATCTAGGTTCCCATAGATGGTATGAATTTAAGTGTTTTAATGTTTGATTGGACAACGGACGCGTTTATTGTTCCGATGGGTTTTTCCTAACCTATTAGTATAGGAAGACTTTGTTCAATGTTTTCCCCTCTTTTAACCAGTTGGTTTTGGTGGCCTGTAAGGAACGCTGGAATTGGCACATCTTCCTGTTTTCCTTGCAGTGGATTTAGTTATGCCTTATAAGACAGTTATTCAGGCAGCCTAGTCTTGGGCAATTCTCTTGCGGTCAGCTGATTGATTTAATGAAAGCATTTAAAACATTTTCTTTTCCTATTATTTTATTATATTATTTTATTACATGGTGTATTGTATTGATCATGTTGTACTAATGGGTGCAAGGGCTTCGAACTTGCATAATATGAGCCTCCTGTCTTGTCATAGAATGGCTAATCCCCCACACTAACGTGAGATGGGGGTTTAGACTCTATTAAAGACAAGGAGGCGAATATTATCCCACCCACCCACCCTTGATATGATTGGATATGACAGTTATGACACGCATGTACACAGGTGTTTCAAGAGAGAACATTCTTTGGTTTGTTGTTCTTCCCTTCCACCCACCCTTCTTGCTTGCTGTTCTTACAGCTACGAGTTGAGGTTCTGATCAGGAGTATGGCTCGCAGTTACCAGTTATGGAGTGCGTGGTACAAGAGCTTCGCTGGATTGTCTTCATCATTTATCATCTGATCTGTGCAGTGGACGTCTGGTTCAAGACAGCTACAGAAAGAGGAGTTGGGATTAGAGTAATGGACTTATATAAGGAAGGGTCCCTGCTCATTGGTCTCCTGCGGGGCATGACCTGTCCTCCATGATGGATTAGGGAGCTCCCTTACATTGACATTGAACTCTATTTAGTTCTGTTCTTTACAACTTTTTTGTTTGTAAAAGTTTTTTCTTTGCTGCTGTGGTTTCACAGTAAAGATTGAAATGCATAATAATCGCCTCCTTGTTTTTAATAGAATCTAAACCCCCATCTCACGTTAGTGCGGGGGATTAGCCATTGTGACTGATGTCCGGGGACGGCTCATCCATAATGTGCGAGGGGCCACCAACCCGCTTTTACCCTCGCCCATTATGGACAAGTCTCAGCAGCTTAAACTGTGAAAGGGAAACAGGGTTTCCCTTTGAGAGTTCATGTTCCCCTGCATGCATGTCTACTGGGCCATGCAAGGCTGGGGGCATTTTGCTTCCCCAGCGCTGCATGGCCCATTGGGGATACAGGCTGGTTTAAACTGTCAAAGGGAAATAAAACAGAAAAGCAGGTGTCCCTACCCCCCAGGATCAGGGAACAAAACAGGGATATACAGAAAACGATCCAGCCACATCAATTAAAAAAACAAACTGTTTAATGAAAATAATCATATATTAGATTAATCGTATACATTCAAGAAAATTTTCTTCAAAACAGGAGACAGACAGTAAATAAGTACGTTCAATTAATACATCAAAATAACTTCATAGCAAAATTATAAGCACACCACAACCACTGAATCACTCTACACCATGCAAATATGCTCATCTCAAAAATCAAACCACATGATGAAAAGATAAGCAAACACACACAGTTTCATCAATAATTCAACATTTTTAGGGAAAGATAGACTCATTATCTCTTCACATAGCCATCTTCTACCCAATGTTCCATGATTCAATGAACAAACCGGTTTTGACGTGTACAAAAATGATAATGTCTTCATCATGGGACCAAATGCTTAGCAAGGCTAACCAAAAATGTTCGCCAGCTAAAGAACTCAAAGGTGGTGATGGATGCCACAGCCTGAAAACTGTTCCACACACCCTCCTCAGTAGAGAGGGGTTTCACTCAAAAATTGAAACTGACTGTTGCATGTAGCCTGTTTGACACGCTCACGTCCTCAACTGGGAAACAAAATGGATTATATACTTCATACAGCTGCCCAACGAATCAATCGGACAAACGTTATTTGGTGACGGGTAGTGGTGTAAGACGGAGCTGTGATTTACCCAGCTCCAAACCGGTGCCTTACTCCACGCTTCCTCAAAAGAAATCACGTGGTCTAGTGGCAGAGTAGGACTGTTCATGTTCCCCAGCATACATGTCTACTGGACTATGCAGAGATTGTGGTGTTTTGCTTCCCCAGTGTTGCATGGCCCATTGGGGATGCGGACTCGGAAACTGCACGTCTGAATTTGCAAGGTGGCACCCCTGTGCTTCCCCACCAATTATATAGATTGAGGCATTGACAATGTAGCGCTCCAGCTATAGCGCTCAGGTGCAGGAACTACGATGCATTCAGTGCTTCCTGGTTCCTGGTTCCTGTTCTTGTGGGTTGGAGCCGGAATATGTTCTTACGTGCGGGTACTGTGATATATTCGCAGAACCAGCCTGGACATTTTTTTACAGTATCGTTACAGGCATTATGTGCCAAACAAATACGAGTATGTTGTTATATGGGAAGACTGGCATATATAGGTTCAGCCAGCATGTAAATCTATGGGCACAGCCAGCGTGAACATGTTTTCTATACTGACATATATTGTGGGGAAAGTTAACATGACAATGCATTAGAAAATGTTCCTGCACACTGTTGGTGACTGGATAATATTCTACAGGGGTAGCCCCACACTAAGGTGATATTCCCTCCTACTAAGTGAGGATATCTAATATGTACTTCAACAAAAGGAAGGAACACTAAACGATCTATATACAACAGTTGATGTACCCTTAGATAGCAGAATCTTAAAACAGCCACTAAACAAATATGGGCTGCATTCTATGTTCAAAGTGTTCAGTGACAAACAGTGTTACCACAAAATATCATTTTTAATATATTAATCTCTTTCAAGCACAAGTAATACACACATTTTTTTAAAAGAACATATACACATCACATAGTCATATACATGTTAAAATCATTCCACCTCACAGTATCGAAAGTTGCCAGATAATTGATCAACAAGCACCACAATGGCAACTCAATTCTTCTTATTCCCCATTGCGTCAACAAGCCCAATTTATATAAGTTTCTGTCCTCTTAGTTACTGGTAACTGGACATTATCAGGGCCAGAAGTAGTCCTGTGCTTTAGGTAGATTCCTCCTATTCATACACCAGATTGCTATATCTAAGGGTAGAAAAACAAGAACGTATTACTAATACGGGCATTATGGGTCTAATTAACCAACCTAACCAAACCCTAATCACTAATAGGGTGTACGGTATACAATGCATCATATACCATATCCAATGGTCAGAAGAAATAAATGTCTCAAACCAAGATAGCAAAACAAATTCTTGCTTTTTACTATTTTAGCGGGTAGGATTCACTTACGAGTACCTAGAACCAATTCAACAGACTGTCCTTTTCTCAAAAACATCTAAATTAATGCCATTACAGCTCAAAGAATGGGGCTTTAGCGATCCCCTCCAAATCAGAACCAGAAATAAAGAGTACAGCTCACCCGGAGATGTAAGTGCTGTCTTCTCCTAAGCGTGACTCTATCATAGAAGCAGCCTCAACCAAGTGTCCCTTTGAAATACCTGCAGGCCTTCTGATGCCTAAAATGAGGGGAAGTCAAGGTCAATTCCACAGCTCACTGGAATCCATTAGTATACCCATATAGTACATTAACCGAGAAACCTTACCTCTCTTAAGCTGTTATTACCAAACCACACCACATTAGAAAGGAAGTACGCCAACATGGAGCATCCTCCTCCTAGACAGGGGTCTGTAAATAGAAAAATCACTACTTGAGCAGGATTAGGATGGTGACTTGCATCTATTGGATTGTTTCCTGAGTTTGTTGGGGTGGTCATACACATTGAGTGCAGGTAATTATGGATGGAATATGTAACTTTAGTGTTACTGTTGGTCAAGAAATTGATAAATATTACAGGGTTCAAAATTAACATTGGATAAGCAGGTGCTACAAGCAGCTCCTGGGTATTCAGCAGTAAACGATCACCAGAAGTTACCACTGGGGGAACAAGGACCTAGTACATAGCGTTACACAAATGTAACTGCCACATTAAATGTAAACATATAATTTTATCCATTATTTATGATCCCTTATGCTTTAAATGTCATATAGATGTATCCAAATGTTTACTTATAGATTGTCACAAATGCACATAGTTACATTCACATTGTTTGGCATCAGTGGCCATGAGGAGCCAGAAGTAGCTCCTGGTAACTGTTGGTTTTAAGCTAACCAGGCTCTTCCAGGCTATGAGCAGGAGCTAAATAGCTCCAGGATCCTGTCAATTCCAAACCCTGATATTAGCTTGCATGCACGTAGAAAGATAACATTTTCAAATCACCAAATGTAAAAACATACAAGCACAATAATAAAAATACATGGGGAATTCATAAATTTCAGAAATGAATCAAAACAGTGTAGTTGGGGCCCTTTTGCAAAATGCACTTTGACTTTTAAAATTACTTTGGCAGGTTTTCAGAAGGCAGAGAGCAGGTGAAGGAGTAACTTCACAACCTTCGCGGTTAGCAATTGCACAATTCATTTTAGGTTGCAGGGACATTTTGTTTTTCTATCCTGAGGGGTTGACGGAAGAAAGAATGAGTAATCTAGTTAAAAGGTCAGTTTGTGAACAGGACAAAGGTTTATGATTTAACAGTTCCGCAAGGGAACAGATGTAAACTCGCTCATTGAATTCGCATGGAGGAGTATGGCCATTTGCTTAGGCCGGCAATAAAGATGTGGCCCAAGGCCAGGGTACCCGGCGGTCAACTGTTTTGACAGGTTGAAACTAGAGTTTGTATGTGCTGGAGTGGTAGTCTCATAAATTAGTATGTCTTAAAAGGGGCCAGAAGTCTGGGCAGATGAGATTGCAATCAGTAATTGAAAGAAAAACCTGTTTATTCAGGCCTTTCTCATACTGCTAAAATATTCAAACGGTCCATGTGCAAACACACTAGAGGTTAAATGCCCTAGGCAAGTTGTTACTCAGTAATTAATTATGTTATATGTGAATATTTCATTGTACCATGATGTCACGAAATACCATGGGCCAATGCCCAGCAAAGACAGACTTCGAACACAAGCTGAAGATGGTCATAAAGATTGTCCATGAGCAATGAGACTATCAGAATTTGTAGAATATGGAACTGTTTTGTAAATGTTTTGACCAATCATGTTTGGAGGTGAGGGGTGGATTGTAATAAAATATCACAGTATTTTAACTGTTGCAAAATTGTATAAAAGATGTCAACTGATGTGGTTTGTTGAGACTTGTGTTAGTTTGGTCCTGCAACACCATCTAACCTCTCCCCGGAGAATTTTACAGTAAACTTGCTTTTTGTACAAAGCGTGGACTCATTTTCAGGTGGTGGACCCGGTTTGGGCGGAGGTAATGAAGGGTCCTCCCCTACAAATTTGGCAAGCCAGCCAGGAGCCCAGACTTTGACACGTTGGGGTCTTCTGTCTGCACCTCTCAGCTGCTGCACCTCATGCGGGGACAAGTCTTCCGTGCATGGTGGAAAAGAGGTCTGTGGGCGCCATATTGGTTAAAGGTTTGTTTGCTCCCCAAAGAAAAGACATGGTACCTTGGCCTAGCTGTACAGGATGATTTGATGGAGCACCACATCGGAGAACCTTGCGTTAATGTGGGTAGATATTTTGGGTCTAAAGCAAGAGGGTAAATGGGGCAAAAAGGGTTCTTTGATTTAAGTTTTTTTTGATAAGGGTAGACTTGGGGTGTGAAATTAGTTGAGGTTGCGGGGATTAGAAAAGTGGATGTTTTTGATAGAGTAGTTGAACTGTTATATGTTGTAAGTCCCGTGTATATATTTTTTACATAGTTTTTTATTTTAGAGGTGTGAGGGGCCATCTTACCCTGTACGCTCAGTGTGAGGCTTGTCCTGATACCCTTTAGTTTGCTTGTCTGGTTGGCTGGAGCCCTCACCTGAAGGTGGTGTGGTATCTTAGGGTAAGTCCAACTGTAGATTCCTTTCTGAAGTAGGCCTTGACATTCTTTTGTATATGCCATGTGGACAGAGCCCCTCACCTCGATTTTCTTGGTTAGTCGAAGTAGTGAAGGGGAAACTTCCTGTAGTCAGGGAAAGACAGTGTTGTAGTAGAGAAGACGGCACTAGTGATAAAGAGAGTGGGAGAAGAGGTGCTGTAGTGGAAATCATTGTGCCCACCCTATGCTCGAGTGGTGGGGATATCTCAGAAATATTTTCCGGCAAGTTTAAAAAAATAAATAAAATGCTGTCTTTTGTGCAAAAGTGAGAAGTAAAATTGAAGTAAGTAGCTGAGTGAAGTAATTGTGGTATAAATGAGTATGGTGAGTGATTAAGGGGAACAACTTAGAAATGGGGTTGAGGTTAAAAAGGGGGGGATTCACTGGGTGAAAATATTTTTTCGAGCCACGGGTTCGGCTCAACATTGTTCTGTACAATTATGTTTTGATAACTTAGGGAGGAGTATGGAAACTCCATTGAATCTTTTATGCCAGGTGTTGCCCAGCTATAAGGTGAACATTCTAAAATACCACAGGGAGTGGTTGTGGGAAAGTAAGGGGAAAATGAATAATTCTTGGCCTATTAAGAGAGCCTATAATAAGGGGTTATTGGAGAACCTACATACATTTTTAAATACAAAGCACAAGGGCTCGAAGTTAGAGAAGTGGTTAAACATCTTGGAATTATGGAGGATGTCTGAAAAAGGCGGGAAGAGTCATAATGTTGAAATTGTGGAGGGAGGGTCGAAAAAGGAGGGTGCAGGAATTCCTTCTGCACTACCCCCATATGGGTGCTATCCTTTATCGCCCACAGAGAGGTACACAGACCCTGAGTTCATACCAACATTTTCCCCAGCAGCCACTCCAGTGGTTGCGAGACGGACACAGGTAATGCCTCCATCAGTTACGATTTCTAAGAACTGGGATTTTGAGGAAAGTGGAAGGACAACTCCTTCAATGGTTAGGGCTACAGAGAAATTGAAACCAGAGAACAAGAAGGGCATACCTCCCCCAACTGCTGGGTTACCAGATAGATGAAGGATGGAGGAGCGAGAAAGAGTGAGACCGGCAGTGAGAAGGGTGGATGAAGGATTGAAAACGAGAGAGGAAGAAGATGTTAGGCCTTTTCCTGCTATGATAGAGGATAGGCTGCGAAGAGTGGTAGAGACACAAGAGTGGGAAAAAATTAAGACAGTGCTAAGAGTAGTGGAGGAAGAGGTACTGCTGCTTTGGCATCAAAGAGATGAAGAGCTGGAGTATGTGAGGAGAAAACAAGGAAGGGATGTAGAAGAAGGAAGGTGGATATATGATCAGGTTCTTGTTAGAGTGGACAACTCCTTTATCAAGAATGGTTGAGGTGGATATGGAAAACAGGGATGCTGCCACAGGTACAGAGGCTGAGCAGGGGGGGATGGAAGACAGCACCCTAATGGCAGTGCTTATTATTCTTCCGTGCCTGTAGAAAGTTCAGCGGATTTAGTAGCCGGAGTAGACGATCAAGAAGTAGAGGAATAGGATGTTGATGTAACGCTCACCTGGTATCCACGGGGACGTCACTCAGCCTGTTCTGACCTCTTACGACCTCGAACTCTTCCCTGGAGGCTATTCGACTGGAGACTGGGCCTGAGACACAGGATTGGAAGAGGTTAACTCCCTAATGTCCCTGTGTGCTTGAACCCCTTCTTCCCCGGGGTCCAACCCTTCCCTTTGATCCACAGCTCAACTTGTTTTCTTGGATAGTGTGCTCTCCATCCTGCTTTCAGCGCAGGGGTGCGTTGATTGATGCAGGCTCGTTGCTGCCTAGTTACTTCACTGGCAAGAGTCCGACAGGTAAGTATAACGAGTCTTTTGAACAGTTCTCTAACTTTGTTCCTTTCCTTCCTTAGATGATGGCCGGCGTCCGGGGATGGCAGCGTGGTGCTGAGATGAGTAGCGCTGAAGGTCAGTGAGAGCGCGATGTGCGATGCACCCCTTTCGTACTTGCATTGAACTGAGTTATTTTTCTGTGTCTTTTAGGTGCCGCAACGTTTTCAGCATGGATGCCGGTTATGAAGAACAAATGCGGTGGGTAAGCGTGGTATGCAGCGCCTCTAGATGTTTCCACGTGAACCTTGAGTGTCTTTTCCCTCTTGCAGATGGATGAGAAGTTCCAGAGACAGAGTTCCCCCAGAGCGGCTGGGATTCAGCTAAGCGTTTGAAGCTCGTACAGTATTTAAATATAAGTGAAGATTTGCAGAATGCTTACTAATGCCTTTTTTCTGTTCTTTTCCCTTTTCCTTAGGAAGCGGCGTGCCGGGATGGGAATGACACAGCCGAAGATGCCCGCAGAACAGAAGGAGCGATGAATGATGGGCAGAAGCGCTGCAAGGTAAATCTGTTCCTAACAGTGTTCTTGTTCTTGCAGGAGCTGAGCGCAGAAGAAAGATGCAGGCCTACTGGAGACCGATCCGAACACGGTGAGTGTCACGCTGCAGGTGCAGAAAACGCAAAACATGTTTCTTAGCCTGGCCGTGGCTTAAATAGTCTCTGGGTATCCCAGGTGTCTCTGGGCTGAACCACACCCAAAAGACTAGACCGCACATGCAGTTCTGGGAACCGAAATATGTGTGGGCATCCATCTTGTCCCCATCAATGCACTACAAGTCCAATCCCCAATGTTATCCTATGGGAGTGAGTGAGTCTGGTGCCACAAGTGCCAAGTCTGACTCCAAGTGGGTCTTTGGAGGGATGGAGAGTGTTAGGGAGAATTCTCTGTTAAGGCTAATTTCCCAAACCTAGTGAGTCCCCCAGCAGCTTTGCTGGATTTTTCGGGTTTATTTTTTTCTCCTGCTAAGAGTGAGACTCTTTTTCTCCCACTCTTAGGCATGATTTGAGGATGTCCTTTGAATATGTAATGTGTTTTATGGGCTATGGGGTCTTTTACTCCATAGGGCTTCATGTGTTTTTGGTATGTGTGTTACACAGCACCCTCAGTGCAGTAACACAGGGGTGTCATAGTGACCCCCAAACATAGACTCCATACCCTGGGGCTGACTACTGTCTCCCAGGGCATGTAAAGTCACCATTGGCTTTACTAGTCTCAAATTGTGAACAGAACCAGTACAAACCATCATATTGTGGAAGTACTGCTAGGGGTAATTCGATTGCCCCTGGGTCGGTTTTCCAAGGGGGCACTGTCCCGTCCCCCCTTGTCAAGTTTCTGGCTGGTGGCAGTGGATACCACGCGAAATATTCCACCGGAATATTTCCTGTGGGATTTTCACATTCATTTTAAACGCACCACTTTTTGGTGCAATGTTAAAGATACCGCTGGGTTATTTATTTAATATTTATTCCCCGGTTGGGTCTTTTTGCCAGGACTTGGTTTTAAAATGGCGTTTGTGTTCACCTCTGAAACTCTAACCCAAGTCGAGCCCTTTGTTCCACTCCTTGGCGGGCTTCTCCACAGAAGCCCTCCAAATGGTGCCACTTTGTCTGGGGTCAACAGGATGTGTGGGAGGGGGATTAGGCACCCTGGACTGAGTTGCCTTGGCAACTCAAGTCGCACTCTTGTGTGATTGGCCCAGTGGTGAGCCGCCCGGCTCACCACTTAGCATGTTTGAGTGGCAGCTAGGCTGATGAATGGGGGTTTTGCTGCATAAAAGCAGGGCTTTGGGGACTGGAACTTCAGAAGTTGCCACAGGACCTAAAGAATCCAAAGAGGGGAGAAGCTGAGCCATCTACAATGACAACACCACCGGTGTAGCCCTGCTGTACGAACTCACCACTTCCCCGACGACAGAGGAGATCTCATTCCAGGAGAGTCTTCTTCCCCTTGAACTGGTGGGACCAACCAGTTCGCCTTTTTTGCCTTCCTGGATCATCTCGTGGTCGAATCGCCATGCCAAGCACCCCGACGACCGGATAGCCACGCTTCACCACTACCGCGAATAAAAGGGTCGTACCTTTTAACCGGGAAACTCCGCAGCTGGTTTCTTCCCTGGCAGTGCAACGACCTCCAGCTTTCCTCCACGTTGAGATCATCTCTTCCCCTGGACGAAGCTCCGACTTGCACCCGCTGCAAGGAACAACTGCCCCCGCTGGAGCTTTCTCACCATTTCAGGTACTGTGTACCGCCTGGTCTCCCTTGCAACAGACTGTCCAAGATGTCCCGTAAATCCTTGACTCTCTATCCTGGGGTGACCTTGGACCAGCTAAGATTACCTTCCTGATTTGGTCCAACCTCTTTTGACTTTTCTGCAAAGACTTTGAGTGCATTTCCACTGTGTGACCTTGGGCACATTCCGCCTTGCTCTCTCCAAGAGTGGGCCTGGCCTATGAACTTTTTGCTCTACAGTAGACCCTGCCTTTCTTGACTTGCTGTGGTTTCTTAAAAGTGTTGGTGCTGTGTTGTTTTCCTAGTCTGCCTTTTCTCTCCCTTTTTAAACAAATGATTGGAGTGCCATCTACGGTTACGCGCTCACCTCTGTTTAGCTAAATAAGTGGTGTCTTAACCTAGACTTGTCGAATAATTAACTAGGGAGGTGTATATACTTATAGTGATTGTGTTTGAACTTGCTTGACATATTAGTGCTAGTGTATTTTTACAAGTGTGTTTTAAATAAATAATTATATACTTAATAATTATATACTTATATACCAAAGCTCTGGTCAGTGTTTGCTTGTGCTACTGTATTTTTAGCCCTATTGTGTATACTCTATATACTGCCTAACTCTTCTTGAGAGAAGTCTGACTGCTCAGCTACAGCTACCAGGTAAATCTGGGTGGTGCAGACTGCTACCAATTGGGTTTACTGCTTACTCCTGTAGTCTTAAACTTTTTGCAGTGGTCCCTAAGGGAACTGCACAGGTTTCTGCCTAACAGAGAGGCCCTTGAGGGCCATGTAGGTGATTGTGGCCTGGCTCCAGCCTGACATCTTGGAGGGCTGGGGACATGAGGGGCAGGAATCATGACAGTTGAGCAAGGAGAGTAGGGTGTAGTCACCCTACTTACCGCTCCAGTAGCAGTGATAGAAAGCACACCATGCAACAATAGGACGTGCCAGGGTACTCGCATAGCTATAGCAATTAGTAGAGGATAGATGGGGGAAGCCCCAGAAAAAACGTGGATATTTCAGTTTCCGTTGTTCCAAAAGGTTCTGGGAAGGGCGTATTATGTCCTGTGGTCACACATGTACCAGAGTGACTTGATGAAAACACTCCCTTTGCTCACTGAAGGGGTGGGAAGTGAATTTATGCATTAGAGAAACATATTGCCGGCGTCATGTTGGCCATAGGAGACATGAAGTGCTTACTCACGGCCCTAATGGGGGAGCGGTCAGATGAGATTTGGAAGAGATCAGGGTATCCAGGAGTTCAGAAGGATACAAATACCCATGATGGAGCAGCTTTTAATAATCTTAGGGCACAGGTATGGGGGCCTTGTGGATTATGTATCCTGATACACCTGATATCAATTCAATTTGAGCTACAACAAGGAAATTGGATGATGATCCTGCTGAGTACATCCAGTTAATTCAGGAGATGTGGAGGGCAGAAACGGGAAAAGCATGTGACAAGAATGTGGCTTTTTCCCAGATGCTGAAGAAGGGACTTCCCAAAGAAGTCTAGCACGATTTAGATAAAGTGGTAGCGGAAATCCACACATAGTACCTTTTTGCAAAAGAAGACAAGAAAAAGAGGGAGGGTGTAGAGCAGGCATTAAAAGCAGAGGTTAAGCTTGTTCAAAAGAAATTGGTAAAGATTTGTCTAGAATGGGCAGTAATTAGTAACTCTACACAGAGACAGCAGGGACACAGTGAACCACGTATGACACAGGGGTGGATGGACGGGTATATCCCAGATCCAAGGCCCATGAGAGGGTTACTGAGGGGCAGCAGAGGTTTTCCACTACAAAGTGGGTCATTTGTGGGATTCGGAGGAACGGGTCCCCGGTTTAATGGGCCAACGGGAAATCATTATGGAGGATTTTATGGGATTCAGTGTTGGTCATGTGGAAGGTTGGGACACATGTCACAGGATTGTCGTGGACAGCCACAATACTTTAACATGGGAGCTCAACAAATGCAGGTCCCACCCTGCCATATGCCCCGGGGTCTGTGCAGTCGCGGCAGGCACATATTGAACAGAACCCAGTGACTGAGGCTGCACAGACCTTTGGGATCCCACAACCATGCCATCACAACCATCAGTGCAGACATGGGACAAGAATCCTTTATCCAAAGTAACAGTTACATACTACACAGGAGTGAGTGTTTTCGGGTGCTAATATGTACCAAGAGTAGGACATCCCACAGGGGTCTGATGTCTCCAGTCATGTCTATTACCAGCGATCCAGAAGAGGAACCCAGGATAAGTGTGCAGGTAGGTGACCAAACATTTTCATTTATGGTTTACACAGCGTCTACAAAATCTTGCATCAAGGAAGTTGAGTTCCCTTTTTCAGCCAAAATGATTGACACACAGGGATCCTCTGGGGCTATCCTGTCAGTTTCTTATAATGAAAAGGTGGGTAATCAAAATATTGTATGGACACCCCAGCAAATCTTTTCGGAAGGGACATCCTGAGCAGGTTGCAGATGTTGATTGCCTTCACGGAGAAAGGTATTGTATGCTCGACCCCAGGGTTGTATCTGGTATGGTAAGCACAGTGTTTACAGACTTATTATAGCAACAGCGTGATTAAGGGGGTTCCCGTGCATGCAGCATTGTTTCTTTATGGGGGGATGGTTTTGTTGAGTTTGGTCTGTAAGGAACTCATGGTGGCAACAGTACAGACAGACAGAAGTGATCACAGTTCAAGGGTGTTTATTAAACTGTATAGGTAGGTTGTAAAAACGCCTAATACTAAACCTAAATCTAAGATGGGCGCACGCTTCGACCATCAAACAATAATAAGGCAGTCCTAGTGGTGTCTTTGTCAAATAAAAGGGCCCATACTAAAAAAACCTATTGCCAATCCTTACGCTAAATACAAAAAAGTAGTGTGAGATAATGTTCATAAGAATGAAGCAAGTGTTCACAAATAATAAGTCAGGATGCAGTAGTTGGGGTCTCCCTTCCCCACGTTTTCAGCTGGGCACAAGGTAGGATTTTGGAGCACAACACACGCTCGAGCTTTCCCAGAATGTTTTTTTCGGCTCTCAGAAATCAGGGCCCTCGGTGGTTAAGTCTCTTTTTTTACCAAATAGTCTCTCGCCTCTGTGGAACTGATGTATCCAAAATTATAAACAAAAAGTTCATTTTCATATGTACATTGGGTGATGCATTTTCCACACCTGGGTCCCCCTCTTCCGGGCTCGGACTCTTCTCAATATTAGCTTCCCTTAGCTGGGTTCACTACAGCTTCTCAAAACAATCTCTTCTGCAACATTCACAAATCTTAATGTCTTTTTTAACAGTTCACTGTGGCCATCCCTCAGCCGGGTTCACTCTTGTCAACAAACTGTATATCGGGACTTTAGACTTCGCCCCCTGTTTATTGGCATCCCTCCTTCGGGTTCAGTCTTGGCAACTTTGTCAATTGCACATTCTCTCAATCAGTTCTTATGATGCGGGATTCACTTCCCTTAGATTCACAATCTTCTGTTGGTCAAAAACTTTTGACTATACAGAGGATTTTAGTGGACCCCTGTATGACCACGTTGACCCTATTTCTTGCCTTTCCCAAGGCCTTCTGGTATTGGTAGTTTCAACAATCGGGTAATCGCCCAGAGCTTTCCTGAGTGGCTACCCATGTGGTGCCGGACTCCTCTGTTGCTGGTTTACCCCCTTTTAGCATCAAAAGCTCTTTATGCTTTTACAGTTCAATTAGCCATTTGCTACTTTTCGGTCAACCCAGTTCTTATCGACTCTCCCCTCGACTCACTGGCTGTAATGAAACACTTGGGTTTCCTTCTCTTTGGAGTCAAGGTTGGTACCACAGAGACAAGCATTTCTCCCTGGCTTGGTTATCAGCGGAGGAGGGTCTGGTGTAACGTAGACATCTGCTGCAACATTAGCTGGCTATTGTTCGCAGTATTTTGATTCCTTCTGCAGAGGTTTCATAGGGCTTGATCGGAAAGGGCAAGGTCGCTTCTCTCCTTGTCACCCTCTCGGTTCACGCCGTCTTTCTCCTCCTATAGAACTGCGGTGCTGAGTTAGCCCTTTCGTCGCGCGGTCTGCCTTGCTCGTATTGCGCTCTTGTGCTCAACATTTTATCCCTGTGGGGATGTGAAAGGACTGTCAGGTTTGTGCGGTTCTGGTCAATTGCCTGACTCTGCCTGACCCTGGTGTTGGGACAAGTCAGGTAAATGGTTTTAGTGTTAGTCCGTCGTCCTTCGTGATATGCGAAAGTGTTTGCGTCGGAAAGGGGCGTCCAGTGTTTGAGCATCCTACGTGGTAGGTTGGTGAAAAGGTGTTATAAGAAGGGGGATGCCGCATCTAACCCGTCGATGTCCCACTTTCACTCCCCAAGGACCCACATCCAGGTGATCCTCCCTCGCTGGTCCACCCCCAGGAACCGGATCCGATAGCGATGGCCATGTCCTGGCCACCTGGATGACAGACCCCAAGGGACTAGTCAGGGAGACACCTTCAGGTTTCTCCCAGGTCCTGTGGAATCAGAAATCAGACCTGGCGAGTACCGTTTGAGTTTTTATTTCAGCCTGATATGCCACAGGAAGTAACGCCAGGCGCAATTGTTACGATTCTCTTAGAGGCCATAGTGATAAAGAAGAACAGGGTGGTTCTCTCTGTCACAGATGAGGAAGGCGGAGAGTGGCACACAGTTCCATTCATCTATCCAACCTTATCGCTAAGAGACGTGTCAGACGAGCAATTGTTCGAAGACACTGAAGATACAGGAGAGATGGTCTTTGAATTTGGGGTGCATTGCCAGATAGCGAAAGGGAAGAGTTAAGGATCACAGACCAAGCTCATCTTTAAAACTACATTGCCATATTGGAAGTTCCGGACCATTTGTGGACAAGCCATCCTCATGATGTGGGGCTGCTAAAAACTTTTGGAGCGGTGAGGATAAAATGTAAACCCAGTGCGATATTACAGCGGGTTAAGCAGTACCCCATGTCTAAGGAAGCGGACAAAGTGATTTATGAGGACATTATAGCACTGTTGAAGCAAGGCATAGTAAAAACTTCTGTGACCCCATGCAATACAGCTATTTACCCTGTGAAGAAAGCAAAGGGGTCCAGTTGGAGGATGGTCCAGGATCTGCACTCCCTCAATAATATTGTTGAAGGGGAATTCCTGGTGGTACTGAATCCTGCCACCATTCTCTAACATCCCTACTGGGTCGCCCCACTTCATGGTAATAGATTTAAAAAATGCATTTTTCTCTGTTCCCATACACCCCGATTCGCAGTACCTCACAGCCTTTATGTATCGTGGTCAGGGAATCGAGCACAAAAGTGTTGCCCTGGGGTACTGCAAATCTCAGAGTGTTTTTAACATTGTGGTGCAGATGGTTTTGGGGAATTGAAATGTGTCCAGTACGTAATTCAGTATGTGGATGATCTTTTAGTCTGCAGCACTCAGAGGAGCAGTATCGAGGAGACTATTACACTGCTCACACTACTCATGGAGAAGGGGTACAAAGTGGACAAGGGAAAATTGCACTACTGCCAGAAAGAGGTAGTATAACTTTGATTACTCTAGTTACGTGAGTCCCTTTCTCCAGGGACTAAAAAGAACACAGAAGGTGAACAGTCTGATAGTGTGGTCTGAGGAGATGGGAGCTTGCTTTCGGGAACTCAAGGCTGTGATCAGCAATGCTACGTTCTTAGTGACCCCAAATTACAAGAAGCCATCCTTTCTGTTTTTCTATTCAAATGGGCCGGGGATGACAGTGGTCCTGACCCAGCAAACATAGCCGGGCCACAAAACCTTAGCGAAATACAGCAGACTCCTAGACCACGTGATGCAGGTACAGTTCCCTTGTGATCAAGCTCTAGCGGCATCGGCTTTTGCGATTCAAAAGTCTTCGACCATTAATATGGGTTGCCCATTTACAATGAATGTGGAGCATGCGGTCTTCACGATTCTAGAAATGTCTAAATCCACGTTAACGTCATTAGTGTCAGGGTATGAGGTAATTCTATCAAATGCATCAATTTATCCCATGCAATGTCGCCTAGTAAGTCCCGCAACATTTGTAGCAGAGCCAGTGCAGCCTGAGGGTTTTGTTCACGATTGTGTCACGCATGAAGGAGAAGAGGAAGAGAGGGTGGATGTGAAAGAGGATGCCCTGGAGGGAGGTGAGCTGACTTCTGTTTATCGGTCTTCAGCCATCAACCAGGAAACGGATGAGAGGCATACGGGAGCAGCTGTCGTGCCTCTTGTGGATGGGGAGTATTGGGTCAAACTGAAGAGATGGTTGCCTTCTTATTACTCAGCACAAGGAAAGGAACTGGTGGCACTTATAGAGGTGGTAGAAACGAGTAAGGGGAAGGCAGTCACTGTTTATTTTGATTCGGTGTACGTCACCTCCACTGTCCATTCTGGGTTGTCAAGATGACAGAGAAGAAGGTTTAGGAGGTCTGATAGGTCCCCTTTCCAGTATGCTGCACTGCTATCCCAGCTAATTGAAGTGTTAACCTCTCCAGCACAGATAGGTCTAGTAAAGTGGACTGCCCATACTAACTGCACTAATTTAATACCTATCAGTAATGATGCTGCAGACAAAAGGCGAAGGAAGCAACATATTTTCCTTTCACCGATTCACAGAAAATTGAAACAATGGGCCACATTCCGAGATTGGTGGTAGTCATGGCGCTATTTGCGCCATGACTGCCACCAATAACGGGTCCGGCACCGGTGTTGGTCAATGGGGATTTACCGGTCCATTCCGACCTTGGAGGGACCGGTAAGTCCCCATTGACCAAACCATTCCTCATTCCCATTTGAGCCCCTATAGGGGGCTCAATAGGAATGGGGAGGGTGCAAATAATGGGCTCACGAATGGCAAGCCCATTATTTGCGCCCTGGTCCCCTAACGGGACCCGTAAGGTACGTTTTGTTCCGACCAAACGTACCTTACGGGTCCCGTTAGGGGACCTCGGAATCTGGTGGTAGGGGAATACCAGCACCGGTCTCCTTACCGGTGCCCGGTATCCCCTACCGCCCGACTCGGAATGAGGGCCAATGTCCCAACAGGTACAGTTACCAGCCCTGTATAACGCAGTCCTGGTGCTCCAGATATTAGAAATGCAAGGGAAAGCCCCTAGAAAAGAACAGGAGCACTGGAAAAAGAGAGTATGTGCTCTCTCACTCGAAGATTTGCTTTGGAGACAGGAGGTGATGGGGAAGGTAGTATTGCCCCTAGAGCTGCTTCTTTTGGCTCTAGAGCAACTCTAGTGCAAGCTCTGAACTAAATTTGCAAAAACATGTCAAAGCTATCACCTCCTCTTCTTCCTACTGTACCAACTCATAAAACTCTATAGGAAATTCCTTAACCCCAACAACTGTCTTACCCTAGCCAGAGCCATCATAGGTAGTAAACTAGACTACTGCAATGCTATCCTACCTGGGACCTCCACCAAAAACATCAATAAACATCAATAAACTTCAACTGCTCCAAAACAATGCCCTCAGAGCAGTCTGGGGTTTGAAGCGTTCTGACCACATCTGCCACATCAGACGGGAGGCACACTGGCTTCCCATCAAAGCCTGCATCAAATTCAAACTCCTGGCCATCACCTATCACTGCTTACACAACACAACCCCCGTATACCTCATCAACCGCATCACCAAGAAAGACAACATGCGTAATCTCAGCTCCTCCACCAGATTAGCTTTAAATATACCCAGATTTACCAGAAAGAGAGTAGGGGCTCCTGCTTCACCACTGTGGCTCCCACACAGTGGAGCGCCCTCCCACAGCAGATCCAAGACAAACCTACCTATGCACTCTTCCGTAAGAAAGCAAAAACTTCTTTGTTCAACAAATATCTGTAAACATCTGGTTTGCCCTACCTACTCTGAACGAAAGTGATGCGCAATCTATGAATGCAATGTAATTTCCCTCTTCTGTATGACTCATATTCTATGATGTAATGCAACTACCTTATTCTTTATGACTCACGTGCTATGATGTATTGTAATTACCAAACTGCTTTCCATCGAGTCACAACTATGTACCCTTAGCGGCGTGATACCTTCGGGTCTGGGCGCTACCAACAAATACAATAAATAAATAAATAAAACCAACTACATTACCAGTCGCATCCTTCTCGATGGCAAATCGCAGCAGAGCTCCAGGAGTGCTGGTTTAGCCCTAACTCACAAGAACAGGCAAGTAGATCTCTAGGGAATTGTGTAGTGTGCAAGGAGTCAAATCCCAGAAATACCATGGGGTCAGTGTGGGGGGGGTGTCTTGCCTAGGCCCTCTGGTCCATTCAAGGAGTTCATTGATTCTGTCGACATGATAACGAGGTGCAGTAATTTCAGATATCTTGTTGTGGACATAATAATGAGGTGCAGTAATTTCAGATATCTTGTTGTTGTGGCTTGTCCATTCTCCCAGTGGCTTGCGGTTGGTTCCTGTGTACATCCTAAGGCTAAATCGGCAGTGAGATTTCTGGTGGGAGAGGTATTTCCAAGATGGGGAATTTACATGGTCCTACAATCCGACAACAAAACCCACTTCTTTAATGCCTTGTTCGCAGAAATCACTTTGCTGCTCTGAATGAAGCATAGGTTTTGCTCAGTGTATCACCCACAGGCCAATGGAATCGTTGAGTGGCTCAATGGGGTCTTAAAGGCCTGTTTAGCTAAAATATGTGCAGAATTAAATAAATCATGGTATATGTGCATCCACTAGAAATATTTTATTTATGCAATCAGCCAGGGAGGGACCACCACTTGAGCCCACCCGAAATCGTGACTGGGGGCGTAGTCTACATACATCTCTCTCACCTACACGTATGACATCAGACATGGGGTATTAATGAAAATTGTTAAGATTATATCTTCACAAGTTGTGTCTTTTCACCAACAAACAACCAGAGAAAACTGAGATGATCAGCACAAGAAACAGCTTCTCCCCAGACACCGCATCTATATCTGAACCTTCGTGCATAATTGGAATGAGCAGCGTTTCTATGGGCCACTTAGAGTAATCTATGCGACTCCGACTGCCGTGAAGGTGGAGGGCAACAAGAGTTGGATCCACCTGAGTGACACTCGAAGCGATACCGGCAGCCCTCCACTCGCACAGGAGCAGGCACAGAAGTTTAGTATGCCCTAAGGATTCACTGTTCATTTCAGTGCAATGGGGAGCGGTGCAAATAGAGATCTGGAATTTAACTAATATTTGTATAAGAAAATGAATGTCTAAGATTGTAAATTGTGTAAAAATTAAGATTTTTGGGGTTTTCTTGGTCCTTGGGTCATTATGTCTGAAGAGGACAAAAAATATAAAAAATTGAACATTTTAAATTGTCTAGTTTTATGAAGACCGAGGAGAAAATATTAAGAGTGAGAAGAATGACGATGATGAATTACATCCTACAATGAATGCACATGATTTTGCAGTGGATAACATATGGTATAGCCATATGAGGAAGGTGGGGAGAGAGAGATCCATAGGATATTGCTACATCTGTTCTCTCATGCCCCATGCTTCTAGCGTTCCTAGCATATTCATCCTGAGTGAGGAAGAGGTAGCAGAGCCATTATGCCTAGTGCACCTAGCGTTGTGCATGGGTCAAAGGGCAGTTTAAATGGCAGCCAATTACGGCATCAATCATACCAAGTGACGACAATTGTTCAATTGCAGAGCTAACAGAACACAATAATATTAGGTCAAATTGACCTCGGAAGGAGCTATTTTTTCTAAAAATCAGTGGGAGCAAGGGGTGAAGAGTTGCAGAGCTGGAGGAATGAGGGGACTCGCAGAAGAAGGGTTGGCACGAATAAATAAAGAGCATGGGACAGTATGGAAAAATCATTTGCAGTGTCTGACGTGGCTCAAAGAGCTTGAAAAACCTGATAAGATACAAACACATACCCATTTTTCTCTATGTTTTAAGGTTGATGGCACGGTGCCATCTTGATTGATTGATTAATTTGTTATTTATTATGAGCCTATTCACAAGTGTCTCAAGGCGCAACCAGGCAAGAGAGGGGGAACAAAGGGAAGACAAGACAACCGATCTTACTAGGCCTAGTGTCATTTAGATCGTGCAAGTGCGCAAAAAGAAGTGCAGGGGAGAAGGTACAGTGGGAAGTGTAACCAGAGCAGCAGGGTTCTGAGTTAAGTACACGGAGGGGTGGGACTACAGGAAGCAATCCAGCCAGGTAGTGCAAAGGTAAGCCGGATGGCAGTGCAGGGTGGACCAGGTGGCAAGTGAAGGGGGCTGGTCGGAGGGGCGGTTGGTGCCCTGTAAGAGGACACCAAGCAGCCAGTCAGCAGACAGATGAAGGAGCAAGGGTAGGTCAGCAGGGATAAGGGAGTGATAAAGAGGGGACGAAAAGGAAGGTCTTGAGGAGCTTCCGGAACTTAAGATGAATGGGCTCAAGAAAAAGAGATGCAGGTAGGCCATTTCTGAGGGAGGCACTTGCAGAGGAGAGAGATCTACCCCCCATTCTCTGCTTGGAGAAGCGACTGACACACAGAAAATTAGAGGTAGCCGAGGGCTCTAGAAGGAGAGTTTTTAGGAAGAGATAGTTGAAAATATTGAGGGCCACGGCCCTAGAACGCCTTGTGGGGGATGCAGAGGGTCTTGAACTTGATCCTTCCAGCCACAGGTAGCCAGTGGAGGGATTGTATGGCTGGAGAGATGTGGTCCCTGGGCTTGAGTCCGAGGATAAATCTCACGGTCCTGTTCTGGATGAGTTGTAGAGGACGAAGAGTAGAGTTAGGCAGATTGAGAAAGAGGCTGTTGCAGTAGTTCAGTCTAGAGAGAACCAGAGCTCTGGAGACAGTGAGCTTCAGGGGGAAGGTGAGATCCCTAAGGAGGAGAAGCTGAGAGGTAGAAGAAAGGAGATAGGAGGTGAAGTCAACCCATTCAGAGAGGAAAAGGGTGATATGGCCAGGTGTCCTGTAGATGGTTGCCAAGGTCAAAGAGAGGCCGGGAGAGATAGAGAGCCTGCAAACCAGCATTCAAAGGAGGAATAGGACTGAGTGGGGATGATGGAAGCAGGGATCCACACCGAAAAGATCAGGGCTACTCGACCTCCGGGTGTGGGGTCTGGGCTCTGAGAGGATCCTGTAGTCCACAGGGAGGAGTATGTCGAAACACATGACTGAGCTGGCCTTGAACCGTGTCTCGGTAAGAGCAAGAACATCCAGGTCCAAGAGTTCAAGGAGGTGGCAGATGTCAGAGGAGTGTGTGACAGCAGAGTGAGAGTCGAGGGTAGCCATGTGGAGCGAGTCGCCACTTTTGAAAGACTTTCGTGCAGTGGGGGTGGAGGGGTACAGGCGAGAGGAGTACCCATCGGCAGTGGCAGATTAGCCAAAGAGGTGGAAGGCGGCGGCAGCAGAGAAGCCATAGATGTGGTAGAAGGGGGTGGCGGAAGAGCCAGAGAGGCAGTAGATGGCAAGGAGGCCAGAGGGGTGGAGATTGGAGGTGGCAAGGGAGCCAGAGGGGAGGAGGCTGGCAAGGGAGCCAGAGAGGCAGTAGATGGCAGGGAAGCCAGAGAGGTGGAGGACGGTGGTAGCTAAGGGGCCAGAGAGGTAGTAGATGGCAAAGGAGCCAGAGAGGACAAAGAAGGAGGTGGCAGAGGAGCCAGAGAAGAGGTTAAAGGAGTAGCAAGAGAAGGAAAGACGTTGATGAGGCGAGGGAGGCACCTATCAAATAGGAGATTGGGCTGAGGGTCCTGGACCATGACAGTGCCTTTCTGATAGAGATTAATGATGACTCTGGAGAACAGGAAGGAGGCAAAGAAGTCCTCCCACCTGGTGCCACCATTAATGGGAGAAGAGGAAGAAGGGGAGAGAACTGCGACCATATGATGGGTTCATAGATCGGGAGAAGGAACGGCCAAGAGGATGTCAGTGAGAGTCTGTCTGGAGGAGGCACTGACATAGGTGTCAGCGATGGGAAGGCCTGGATTGGAGACCAGAGAATTCTTCTGGAGCTTCTTCCTTCCAGTTTTAGTGAGAGGAGTAGGATGGGAGATAGATAAGTAGTTTGAGAAGATGGAGAGCACCATAGAGGATGTGATAGAGGAAAGGGAAAGGGCAGGAGAGAAGAGGAGAAGAGAAGGGAGCACTGCACAGAGCTATGCCACACAAGGTGCAGAGGAGGGGATTTGGAAAGGGGAAATGAAAGAAAACAACAGGCAACAGCAGAGTGCAGGCAGAGATGAGTAAACAAGGGCAGCAAACAAGCAGTGAGTGGAAACAGCAGTGGGACCCAGGCTCAGCTCAACCTAGGGAGGAAAAAGGCCTACAGGACACCAATAGTAACCAACAGAGTGAAAGGGAACCTAGAGAAGAAAAGCCTAGTGGACACAACAGTAAGCCACGTGCAAGCACACACATGAACACTCAGCTAGAGGGAAAAATGCAGTAGAAATGCACAGAGACCATGATAGAGTGCAAAACTTTCACCTAGAAGGGAAAATGCAGAAGAATGCAAGAGAAATGTCGCTAAACATTTGCAGACACAAAAAACATTGAAATGGAAGTAAGCACAAGGTAGGGCAGTTTAGTGGGACGCAGTAATGGCTGCGCCACCCACCCGCACCTTTCTTACCTTGTGGCCGATGTTGCATGCTCGCACTCTGTGTGCCGCCCCCTTCATCGCCAAACACCTGCGTCGCACAACACTGCGTCCATGGCCTGTGTGGGCTTTGCTGCAGAGGGACCGATCTTCAGCTCTTAAAGGTTTGAAAGCATGAACATAGCGCAATGTGCAACATATCAACGGGCAGCGTCTTTGGCGGTCCTTCATCACTCAACACTGCGTCCTTGGCCTGCGTGGGCTTTGCCACAGAGGTCAGATCCCCAGCTCTTAAAGTTTGAGACACATGGACGTAGCACACCATGTTACTTATTGACGGGAGGCATCTCCTACGGTCCTGCATCGCACAACACCACACCCGTGGACTGCGTGGCCTTTGTCGCAGAGAGTCTGATCCTCAGCTCTTAACGGTTCAGAAGCATGGACGTAGCACAACTGGCTACATATCGACGGGCAGTGCCTCCTGCGGTCCTGCGTCACAAAGCAATGCATGTTTGGCTTGCGTTTTTGATAACTTTTGGAACTGTGGACAGTATGCATATCGACAGTTGCTTCCAGCCAAGCGAGGTGTGTGAAGTCTCTCCACCCTTCATGTGCCCGTCTTCGCAATCCCTGCGGAGGACCTCATTTTGGCCCGAAGTTCCATCTGTTCCCCATTTGTCCCCTGTGCCCCTTGTGTCCCTTTCATCACCTTATATGGACAAATCAAAGACTATGTTGACGGTGAAGATCACAAGCAATTGCAGCACAGGAGAAGATCAAACTACCTTTCAGCAGCATCATCACAGCCTTTAGCAGACATTCCTGATCGATATTGGCTGTCAAGCCACACCAGGGTTTTCTTTGCAGCAATCCTGGCACCTGGCGCCCAAGCAGCGGCCAATGCCAAATGGCTCCAGGTGACCGGGTATGAACTCCTACTTTTCATGAGAATACTTAGAGTCAGAATTCAGTGCCATTAGGGAAGAATTGAGGGCATGCAGGCCTATGCCTTTGCAAAACCGGTATATGCTCGACCTCCTAACAGCAATGCAAGTTGTGGTATGCCGTAAAATCGGGTGTACCTGTTACACGATTGTGCCTCCCAATTATATTGAAAATGGTACGCTCACCAGAACTACTGCTGCCTTACAGGAACTGAAAGTGATCATGGAGACTGAGGCTGGGATCATCAACGATTCATGGATTAACTATGTTCTGGTGGGAGCTTTCTTGCTTGAGCCTTGCTGCAAAAATTCTGTCACCTATTTTTGTCTTTTTTCTTATTCTTTTTTGTCCCTGTCAGTTGTTCTGCCCAAGCATCAACCGTTGCTTCCATGATGACTGTAACCCTGTCCAAGTCTAGGGCCACCACCACTTCTCACTGGGTGCTCAAACTGAAGGTGTCTTGTGTCCTACACAAAATTGGCATGCTTGTGTGGAGCAGCGGGTGGATTGCAGGAATGGTGGGGGGACGAGTTGGGTTTGTTCAGTGGAGAAGTATGCCCATATTGAGACTGGTGTAGGAGATGGTTGTAGGCTTGTTCCCCAAGAAGATGATTATGATTTGTTAGTTAAGTATTAACTAAGGGGTGATTAATGGGGTGGTCAGGAAGCGTCCCCATGATCATGAATGGTTTATGTTGCGTGCACCATATTGATGGCTGGGGGGACGCAGAAAATTGGGTGCAAGATTGCAATTTTATATACATTGTGTCAAGTCCACTAAGGGATAAAAGGGTATCGACCCCCTCTCCCAAACCACAGAAGCCAAATAGATCGACCCTCCCACCGTGGTTGACACGGACATCTAAATATTAATAATACAGAGAACCACATGGCAGCCAATGGGGGGAAGACAGAGTTAGGGACAGGGGGTGGACTGACAAAGGAAAGGTGGGGAATAAAAAGCATGCATATCTAACATCAATACTTAGTACTGAAACCTAACTGAGCTCCTAAACCTGTCCTCCACACTTGTTACCAACTTTCCTGCCCGATTCCTGTTTTACCTAATACATAAGCAACTTAGTAACCTTGATTGATATTTGCCATACCAGGTAACGTGTCAACATATACATGAAACAAGATTATGACACCACATTGCAAACATGGAGCATGTGGGATGTTTTAACCCACTTTTTGCTCTGCTATGCGGCATCACTGTGTTATGATGGTGGCAGAAATCACAAAATGGCCACCAAACTCTTGTGCGCACCAAAACCGCTGGAAATCGCGCTTTGCAAAGCACAAAAAGATGGCTGCCCAATCTACCATGCATGTTGTCAGTGGTGGAACAGAGATCTCACTCCTGAAATATGTCACAGCGATCAACGCCAACTAAGGAGCTGGAATTGCTCGTAGTTAATATTTCCCAATACAAACCTACTGCTATTGAGGAACAAGTTCTGAACAAAGGTCTTGGATACGTGATCAGCAAACAACAACACTTTTCAATTTCGGGTCGATTTCAACAAATTGATGCGTAAAATACATCTAAAAGAGTTCTTTGCCAATCCTACTAATGAACTAGAATCAATACATACGACCAACCATTCAGGTCTAAAAAATCCCTCATCGTTCTGCCCTCCAAACTCTTCTTTTTCTCCTGAATCAAGGATTTTTGAAAAAAAGAGTCCCTACAAGAAATTGAAAAACTAGAAAGGACGAATAGTCGGTTTTTTCATAATCTCAGACGGAAGGAAACAGATGCTTTAAGTGCATTATCCAAAAACGAAAAAATCATAATAAAGAGAGACGACAAAGGCGGTAGCATAGTTATCCAAGATAAAAAAGACTATATAGAAGAAAAAACTAATGGAAAACCCGAGCAAGATGCTCCTGGGAAGAATAGAATCAAAAGTGACTAAAGCCAAAGAAAGGAATTAGATAAGTAGACAAGAGAGTGACTTCTTGATTAATAAAGAAGCAATTACACCCACCTTCTACTGCCTACCTAAGGTGAATAAAACCTTATTAGAACCTCCTGGACAACCCATCGTAGCTGGGAGCAGGGGACTATTCTAGAACCCCTGTCTAAATATGTAGATCATTATTTAAAGATATATGTATCCCAAATGAAATCGTATCTTAAAGATACTAAAGATGTAATTAAAAAATTCGAACATCAGCCATATGACAACTCCTCTCACTATCTGATGACGCTAGATATAGTTTCACTATATACAAACATAGCACAGAGAGCTACATTAGATACTATTGAAGAAATACTACTGGCCCGGACTGATAATGATCCAGTCCCAACGTCTTTCATACTATGGTGCCTTGAGATGGCATTAACTCAAAATTACTTTGAATTCCAGGGAGTCTATTACCAACAAATAGAAGGAACTGCAATGGGGGCCACAATGGCTCCCAGCGTGGCTAACCTGTATGTTGAATACTTCGAGAAGGCTTTCATTTATACCATGCACCCTTTTGTAACTAACCTAATTTCATGGGCTCGCTACATAGACAACATTATTGTCATATGGAAAGGCACGGTACAAGAAGCAAACGATTTCCTTACCTGGCTCAACCAACGTAATAGACATTCGCAGTTCACCATGACTATTGACAAGAACAGTATGAACTTCTTAGACTTAACTATTTTACACCAGGAAGGAGTTTTATTAGTCAAACCGTATCATAAAAGCACGGATAGAAACTCACTGCTTCATTACACTAGTCATCATGTCAAACATTTAAAAGATAACCTTCCATACTGCCAATTTTTAAGGCTGAAACGGAATAGCAGTCAAAAGGAAGCATTTGAGACAGAAGCGAAGATACTCTCAGGTAAGCTTAAAGACAGAGATTACCCTAAGAAGCTGATACGAAAAGCAGCTAAACAAGCGTACAATAATAATCGAGAATCACTGTTGGAAGATAAAGTCAAAAAACGTCCAGATGATCGGATTGTTAGCTTTAATACATTCACTAACCTGAGTTTAACTATTACCAACATAGTCAGGAAACAGTGGAACATTTTCGAAAAGGTGACAGTTCAAATTCCCTGCCCCCTTTTCGCCTACAGAAAGTCAACTACTATTGGGAACCACATTAGCAGTAGTTAACTTAAAACAACTCAGAAACAAAAAAGATCACTCACAGAAAATTGGGGTCTAGGCCCTGTAATAGGACACCACCCTTGCGGATATTGCAGTGTATGTAAATACACTACAAAGTCTAAAGACAGAGATCGGCCTAGAAAAGAAATGGCAACAGACCAGCTTTTCAAACAGTAACAATGAATTTGTGATATACATGATTAGTTGCCCATGTGGCAAAAGATACATAGGCAAGACAAATAGAAAAATCAAAACACGAATTATTGAGCATCATAGCTGCATTCATAATAAAGTTCTATCAGCACCTATGGTCAAGCATTTTATGGATAACCGACATATTGCAGAAGATGTAAAATGGACCGTCCTCTTTACTATGACTGGCCTAGATATCATGAAAAAGAAAAAAATTCTAATAGAATATTCCTCACCAAAAGTGATAAACTAGGGCTCAATGAGGCCGTTGAATGGCATAAAATACAGTCAAATTAGGATTGTATTGCCCGATAATCCAGTAGTCTGTACTCTAGATATACTAGTCATTATTACATTTAACTAGTATATCATACCCGTAATGACTATTTAGTCTTCACGGCGAACTGCTAATCCCTAACCTGATTGACCGTACAAATCATTTACCTTGAAAGGGGTAGGTACTTTCATGTCATCTAGATTGATACCTTAAAGCAGGATGACTATTATGACTAATGCTTAAAATGCACTAAAGATCCATTAACTAACTGCTAAGACACAGAGTGAGTTATCCCCAATAATAAAAAACGACCGTTCCGATCCATGCTAGACACTAAAAAAGGACTCAGGCACCCATAAGAGGTCCCCACAAGATGGCGCCTGAGTTCCAGGAAGTGAATGGCAGCTTACTGACCGGCGGCGAGCTTGCAGCTTGTCCAATAACGGATCTTTGTCTCCGTACTCCAACACAGAGGTAAGGATCCTAACCAAAGGAGGACCCGGGGGAGTTTTTGAATATAAAACATGCGACCGTTAACAAATCTAAGACCGCGTTACCTCTACCTAGTAAAATCGATCGATAAGGTCTTTGTTTACTTTGTTTATATACAGACCTTAAAGGGACTTGACAAACGGCTACAGGAGACCTCCATTAGCCCAAAGGCCCGGATATCCCCCCACTTATACTTGCGATACATTACATCTAGGTAAGATACTTTCTTACTTATCTTGATACGAGATATTACAATCAGCCAAAAATAACTACTATCCTCCAACTAAGGGCAACTATTTTTAATTACTGATAGGTGCTACATCAGAGAAAACTAACACTAGCATTCGAGATAGACGCTCTGAAGATTTCTACCTCTTACTAATTAAGAGACAATGAAGAAGGAGAACTGAGACTCCTCCCACTCGCCACAGGTACGGACACCTCCTGTGTTTTGTGTTTTATTTAGTATTATCTAATTTTGAATACAAAATTGCAGGTGAATTATCTCTACAAACAGGGGGAAATTCTACCAATGAGAAGATAACCCTTGCTATATTCAAGACTGCTTCCCTAAATTCTCCACAGAACGGACCAGGTAGACTTACCATTAGGCATGTTCTAGATCAGTGAATATCTATAAGAGATTCATACAAGCAATTAGAGCTTATTTTCTCTTTCTTGTTGTTTTTCAACAGTTCCAACGGTTACTGTACGATGAAAACTACAGTCACACTGTTTTACAAGAAGCTGTCGGAATTCTCCAGCAATATACATTAACAGTATATCTTGTAGTCGTTTTTTACAGATTTACGAGTGACATTACTCCTGACGAAGGTCCCATTAACAACTTATAGAGGACCGAAACATGTTGAGCATAGGACAGTGGTTATGTCTATTGCCATTTAGAACAGTTATATGTCAAGAGGTTGACAAATGTGTTTATGAGACGCCAATCTGAGCCTCTAAAACTAGACCAACCCCCGATCAATTAAGATCGGAGCCGAGTTTATAGGGCAGTTTATGTCACAAACCCTGAATTGTATTTTTTATATACAGTGTTTTAAAGTGTTGAAGTTTTTATAACATGTATTTTTTATGACTTAATAAACTATGAATTGAATATAGTCTTTTGTTTAATGTTGAAAACTGTTGAATAGAGCTCTCTATCTCCGGTTTCCATAAAATATGTCACTGGCCTCCACAACATGTGAAAATGGAGTACAGAAGGAAAAAACAGTACTTTGCTAACTGAAACCCCAAAATCTTGCTTTAAATCCTTTTTACTTTGTTACTGAAACTGCAGAATGCCAGTGAAAAACACCCTCAAACATCCAGAATCCTTGTTTGGCGCTACCTTTCACTTAGTTTAAGAAAGCATTGTGAAACTTGCAAGGTCCTGAAAAGCTAAAAGCATAAAGGGATTTCCACAGAAAAAGTGGCCTGGCTGTGGATGTCAAAATCTCTGTGCAGCAGGGGACTGCGGGATGACAGCTGTCAGGAAGCCTGCCTGATTAAACTTTAAACATTTATAAACTGAAATCAAATGTTTGCAATCTAAGAGTCCTGCTACTGAGAGTAATCTATGTTGTAATTGTTTAATCCCATGGTTTAAAACCTAGAATGAGAATTCTAGCTGCTATTTTGAAATCACAAGTTTGTTTAAGCTAAGGAAAAATGCAACAGAATTAACATTTACATTTAAGCCTGGCTAAAGCTACCAAACTGGAATAACAGGTTCCCTCACAGAGGCCTTCTTCCTCTCCAGCAGGAAATCACACCGAAGTGATAAGGTTTGGAAAGAACCTGGGCTACAGAGGCATGAGGAACAATGAACAGCTGCTACTCAGGAAAGGCAAAGTGCGAAGACAGACGTAAAGGGCCTCTGCCAGGAGAAAAAAAAGGGGGATGGCTCCTGGACTCCCAGGGAGAGACCAAAGGGGTGGAGCTAAACAACCATTTGTTACTTAACAAGGACAAAGGACACATTTTAAAAAGACTGATAACTCACTATGTAAAAGTGAGAACACTATAAAAATACCAGCATTGTTAATGTAATTTCTGGATGCATGGGTGAAAAGGCATCAGAACTCTGTGACATGTTCTGGAAAGAAACGGCAGAAAATGTGATTTTACACAAAATGTATTGCTGCTAGAAATATGAAACATTATACAATTATGCCCATGGTAAATGCGCGCACTTGTAGAAATTTGCTCATAAATTGGACATTGTGCTCCGGATGAAAAGGGCTAAATTCTGTGAAAAGCAGAGCCAAGATCCCATGGCTACAGGGTTTGGAGGGATAGCGGCTATATACAATATGTAATCTGGACATGTGATTCGTATAGAGGTTGCACATGTGTAAATATGTATGGTGCCAAAAGTAGATTTTGTGTTGAAGGGGCTAGGGGTGGATTCTAAGCCTCATAAAATCACACCATAAAAATGACACTCTGTTTCTCCCCTCCTATCAAGGCAGAGAGGAGACAATGACCCAATTGCCTGTCAAAGGGGCGAGCTTTGGATAAACCAGCACACACACCCCTTTATCATAGCATAAATAGAGACAGCTCATCACTCAAACAGGGACAGATTCACCCACTATCCCGACGCTGGCAGAGCAACCTGTTGCAGAACTCTCCATCTTCCTTGCTTCAGACTCCAGAAGCTTGGCAAAGCAGAAACCCATTGTATAGCTGAACCATTTTCAGCTAGGCCTCAAATTCCAGAACCAGAACTCCACAGACCTAAGAGGAGCATCAAAATACAGCCGGGCTGCACTGTATTGCTTGCCTGCTGCAATAATTATCAGAACCAAGAAGGGCAGATCCAGTCCAGTCCTGTGCCGTGCTGTGACAAGATCACCTTGCTGATTGCAGATCCAATCCGATGTGCCAAGCTGTCTACCTTAGAACCAGATCCAGTTCCCTGACCAGAATTTTGACGGACCAGAATCCTGACGGTTCTGTTGAAAAACATATCTAGTGAGTATCTATAGCTAGAACTGTGCCACTAGCATATATACCTTGTCTAGTTAATCCCTATCGTAAACCCATTCTATCTTGTATTCAGAACCCGTATTGTTAGGAGTATTTTTGAATTGTCTAAACTCTCTATCCTATCCCTCCTCTCTTCCTCCTGGGCTAGTTTTGCTAAAACTATCTTTGCGCTGATCTTTTCGCATCTGAAGAAGGCGAGTCCTGGGCAGGCAGTCATTCTGATCAAGTGGCTGTGTTCTTTTGGGGTATTTGTTTAGTTCATAGTCATCCTCTAGTGTTAGAAATCTCATTTGTCATTTTAAAAGCGCATTCCCGTTTTCCATTCTTGCGCCTATCTCAGAATAGCGACCTCCACTAAAACTTCCATAACTTCCTCAGTTTTTGTGCTAGAAACAAAATGTCAACTTCTGCTTGTAGCTAACACCCACAGGTTTAAATCACATCTAAAACCGCATCCCACATCCATACAATTCTCCCGTTATCGCGATTAGTGCGCAGTGAAAAGTTTGCAGTGAATTTCGTTTTTGGGAAATTCTGACACGTGTAAAACAGCTTTGGATTGCTCCTGACTTGAATTTTAGGATTTCAAATTGTTTCTTGGTATTGAATCATTGCTTGTGTTTGTGCGCAGCCATCCAAAGCGGCTCCCATAAGTATTGATAGCAATTTCAGCAATTTTGACCATATTAGTGTTTTTGCCCAGTCCATTCTCAAGATAACTTTAAAAGCCATTCAGACAGCTTGACCGTCAATTCTGTTTTCTCTTGTGTTTTCTGGGGGAAAGTGGGATTGTTATTTTGTTTGAATTCTGCCATTCCTGAATACCGGCTCTCTCCGCCTCTCTTTTTACATTGCCTATTGGGGGGTTGAGGGGTGTGTAGGGGGAACCTTTAACCACAGGGCTATCTGATCTGCACACACACACAAAAGTATTATTTCTGTGCTGAATTGTTTTGCTCATTATTATTCCTTTTGTATTAAAGATATTATTCACTGTTACATCACCCCATTGGTGATTATTCTGTACCCATAAAAACATAGTGTGATTAAATTGTAAACACATATATAAATATTTTAAATTTGCAAACCAGCCTGATTCCTGGTTCAGTGTGACCAGGGGGGGTTCCAGGAGAGGGGCATGATATGAGTGGTATATCGTTCAGAATGAAGAACTTTTAGACAAAAATAAATAAGGATTTCAGTTGTGCATTACAAGTTAGGTGTTGACTTGGGTGTGTGCTGGATTGAAATCACTTACATACAACCAACAAACTGTATGGCACAGTCAAGCGAAACTTCCCTCAAATGAAATAACATAACACATGGCCCATTGGGATAACATTCAACATAAAGCACACCATAGAGCATGGTGTTCTCAGTGCAGGGAAGACTCTGCCCTCCCACACCTGGCACCCTGCACCCTCAGTAAAGATACCACTCTTCACTGCAAGTATTGTATCATACTCCGGGTTTTACATCATTCTCAAAACAACCTTGTGATGCGTGAATATGGCTTCATGCGTCCCATTAGAAATAAAGCTTTTAGTTCTTTAATTTAACATAGAACCCAACACACATTGCACAATTCCTCAAACAGATAACAGTTGTGCACTCATCTTAGTGTCCGGGTGACTCGAGAGCTCACCCGGACATAATAGCATGCTGCCTTCGAAACGCTGTGGCCTCGAGTGGGCCACCGCTGCGTAATGCCCTGACTCCTTCGTCTGCCAGAGCGGCTCTCATAGATTTCCAAACTCACCGCCGCTGCCCAGGGGGGAAATGCGCTTCGCACTGCGAGCACAAAATAGCCCAGCCTCAGAGAGGCACCGCAGCAGCCCGGGGAGAGCAGCAGAATCAACCAGCAAAGTTCACTCTCTCACCGCCAAGGCCCGCATGATACAACAGCCCCGCCTCCAGCTTCCTTCAGAGTTCCAGCCAAACCTTCGTGGCCACCCGTGCTGCACAATCATCAATTAAAAGCACCTGTGCACGGGTGGTCAACAGTTAAACACAGTCTTAATGGCCTACAGCTGGCTCACGGCACAAACCTCCTGAAACTACAACCCACCCTAAAGCATGCTGGGAAGTGTAGTTTCATACTCATTTCTTTACGTACTGTCTCCTTGGCTTGCCGCAAACCGTATTCCTGACACATTGAGTGTAGGTAATAATGATATGATAAGTCATTTATAGCGCGCATGTGCACAAGTGTTTCTAGGCGTGATGGGAGATGTTAGTTTAGTGTTACTGTTGGTCTCAAAATGAATACATATTAGCTTGAATGTGCGCAGAAAGATTACATGTTAAACCCACCAGATGTAAAAACATAGATGTACAATAATACAAATACATGGGGAATTCATGAATCTCGCAAATGAATCAAAACACAGTAGTTTGGGCCCTTTTGCAAAATGCACTTTGACTTTTAAACTGACTTTGCCAGGTTTTCAGAAGACAGAGGGCAGGTGAATGAGTAACTTCTCAACCTTTGCGGTCATCAGCTGCATAGTGAATTTTAGGTAGTAGGGACATTCTGGTTTTCTGTGCCTGGGGGTTAACGGAAGAAAGAATGAGTGATCTAGTAAAAAGGTCATTTTGTGAACAGGAGAATGGTTTATGATTTAACAGTTCCGCAATGGAAATGATGTAATCTCACTCATTGCACTTAAGTCACGTAGAGGGATTGGCCATTTGCTTAGGCCGGAAATAAAGATGAGACCCGAGGCCAGGGTCTCCAGCGGCCAATTCTTTTTACAGGTTGAAACTAGAGGTTGTATGTGCTGGAGTGGGGGTTGCATAAATTAGTATGTCTTAAGAGGAGCCAGGAGTCTGGGGCAGATGAGATCACAATCAGTAGTTAAAAGAAAAACATGTTTATTCAGGCCTGCCTCGTATTGCTAAAATATTCAAGCTGACAATGTGCAAGCACACTTTAGGTAAAAGTATCTAGGCTAGTTATTACCCAGTAATGAATTATGTTATAAGTGAATGTTTCACTGTACCATGATGCCATGACCTACCACAGACCAATCCCTAGCAAAGGCAGACTTCAAATACGAGCTGATGATGTTCGTAAAGATTGTCAGTGACCAGTGAGAAATAATTAATTTGTAGCAGATGGAACTGTTTTGTAGATGTTTTGGCCAATCATGTTTGTGGGTGGATTGTAATAAAATATCGGGAGTGTTTAACTGTTGCAAAATTGTATAAAATATGTCAACTGATGTGGTTTGTTGAGACTTGTGTTAGTTTCGCACTGCAACACCATCTAACTGCTCCCCGGAGAATTGTACAATAAACTTGCTTTATGTATTAAGTGTGCACTCATTCTTCAGGTGATGGACCTGGTTTTGGCTGAGGTAATTAGGGATCTGCCCCTACAAGTTAACCCTACAAAACCGATTGCAAACTATCCAGATTTTAACTCAATTTTTCACAGAAAGCGTGCTGTATAATGCACCATTTTAACCAATTATTGAAAGAATCTTCTCAGAATGAGAACCCCCCCATGGAAGTTCATGCTCCCTTGCTATGCTCGGTTGCTCTCGCTTATTTGTGGAAAATATTTATGCCCCTCCAATTAAAAAAATCACCAGCCGCCACTGCCGATATCATTTTATGGGATGAGAGTTCCCATGATAGCCGCATAATGAATGCAAATACAGGGTTGGAGTGTTGGTATCTCCTGCAGGTGTTGTACCTGCTTTCACTGTGGGGTGCAGCAATATCCCTGTGGCACCTCGCATTGCACATTGCCCCATTGCCATGTTCAGGATGTATATTATTCTTGTGCAGGGTAAAGGAATGGCCTAAGTAGTCAAAGTGGGCGGGGGCGGTTGGGAACAGTGCTCCTCTACTTTTATTTTTTATGTTTTACTGTTCCTATACTTTTATTTGAGAACGAAACCATTCCGGAATTGTTTAGTGTCAAATAACAGTGTAAGAAGAAGCTGATACATGCACTTCAGTGCTCTGCACTGAACATTTCCCTAAACAGCAGATGTGGTTGTTTGGGGGTTTGGATTGTGTGTGGGAGGGGGCGTGGCGATGGGGTTTGTGGGGAGAGGGGGCAGGTCAGAGGGAATATAGTTCCACTACTTCTTTTTGTCCACTTCGACCACTGATTGGCCTGATCAAAGCACTGTCATCAATCCAGTCAGTACATCTGGCTTTAGATGTTGGGCTCTTTGACAGCACAGGAGGAGTACTCCAATTCCTTACCCCTGGGGCACATTGCCTTATGGCGAGAGAGATGCCTCTGTACGGGAACCCTGTTGGGGAAGGTTTCCACTTTCTGAACATCCTTTATGCGTAATTTTAAGACGGTAGTTCGTCTGTTTGCCGTATCCAGTACAAATCAATTGCGAGCTGGTCCTCTGCGACGTACAGCTTGTGTTCTGCTTGGCCAAGCATGAATATTACGAAGAAGGACTTGAAACCTTAAAAAATATGAATCTCTACACATGCAGCCACTCCAAACAATCAGGAGGATTACCTGAGGATTCCTTACGGTTAATAAAGCACTACATGAATTGAGACCATCGTGCTTAAAAACCATAATCTACAAAGTGGTCCCTCAAGCACAGGATCTTTCTTAAAGGTGGACCCCCAGGTCACCTTCCTTACCTTGACAAAGACCATTCCTTTGTTCACTGGTGGCTGTTCTGTACAGGAATATTGTTGATTCACTGTCTATTTTTAAAAAAAAATATAACTTGTCCGACGCACAGGCTTCTTTAGCCTGTGGTCACAATACAATCTGGATGTGATGGCTACTTAATCAATTGCTTTCCTTCAGGAACGTGGGAACCTCTGATATGCATATACAGTAAAACCAATCACCAGGCTATTACTTTGAAACGTTTTGCAATTTTGCTCATATGAATTTAATGTTTAGGAAATAATTGACCAAATCCAAACCAAATTGTTGATTCTGTTGTGTGATGCTAAAACATAATTTGGAAAATGTATGCTTACACCATACTCAACATATGTATCATTTTTGCATGTCAGCAGGTCTGCATTTTCCATTTAGAAAAGTAGAATCTCCATTAACACACCCACTACTAACACCATTTAGACTGTGGTTATTAAGCTGATATGCAGGCTTGTACAGGTTTGTTACTTTTCCCGCGAAGCTATATTATTTACTGACAAATATCTGTTGTTCCTGTTCATGCATGTAGTCCTAATCCAATTGGTTTCTATTATTTCTTGATAGGAGAAGACTTTGCAGTATTTGGAGCTTCCAGTTTACGTCTGGACTCCCCACTCCCGAGACAGAGAGAATAGTACTATAGCATTGTCAAAACCATGCAAACTGAGTATAGTGTCACACAATATGGCACTAGAATTTCATGCAATAGAATCAATTAGTTATGATGAATATATGTTGACATACATCCAGCCTTTTCACTGTACTTGCAAAAGCCAGTACAGATGGACCGTCTTGTTATCTGAAATTATGTTAAGCAACACTGAAGATTGGCAAATCCATTGGGATGCTCAAGTAAGAATCTAATCAATCTTTGTCTAGATTCAGTTCCCAGGGCCGCAGTATTCTGCATTCTGTAGGGCGGTAAAGGTGCAAATTCAGAGCTGCCAAGGGGGGTGCACTTATCAATTACTCGACGGACGAGGGGATGCAGCGGGAAATGGGAGGGGGCACTCCTGGCAGTAAGGACATCATTGACCACTGCACTGGGTAATTTATGCACAGGTGAAATCAGAAATGTCCGTAGGAAAGAGTGGGATTGGGGGCATAGAGTGGAGCATGGGAGAGAGGGGCACGAAGGGGATCGGGGTAAGGGGCAGGGATAGTGGGTAGCACAGGTAGTGTAGCACGGTGGGAACAGCATAATAGCCATTTTATTATTAATTTTATTGTGAATTAGTTCACAATTTGAACTTTACACAAATATTACAATCATATCTTACAACTTAAAACAAAATAACACTTCACTTCCCTTAAAAAAACAGCAAATATAGAACATATAAAAACAGGATAAGTATATCCAAAAGCATAAAAACATAAAACAATGACATAAAACCATAACAATAAGAGTGTGGCACAAATTATATACACAATGGTAATGCTAAGGGAGGGTATTGAAGGATCTATACACCAACCCACGGGGGGTGCGGCTTCACTTACACATAATGACATTTCCAGTCATATCTAAACTATAACACTCCAATGTCGGCAACTCAGTAGGGGAACTAGTCAGGGATGCCCTTGGTCCCCGATGCTGTACATCCTAGCATTAGAACCCCTGGCGATATACCGGAGACAACAATATGAAGAGGTTGGGATCTATACAAAAGGGGGGACCACACCTAATTTCAGTATATGCAGATGACATGCTACTATACTTGAGGTACCCCGAGGAAAATCTCCAATACATTCTGCAAGCAATGGAGCGATTTGCGTCGCTCTCTGGTATTGCAGTCAATCCTAAGAAATCGTGTACATTCCCCCTGGGAAGGTATATAGGGGTCCAGCGGGAACAACTGCAAGTCTTACAGATACCTTGGGAGACCCGCACTTTCAGATACCTGGGCATTGATATCTATCACACGGTGAAAGCAGAATATGAAAGTGGTAGCAAATAGTGAAAATAGTATGAAGTTCTGGACTGGGCTCCCACTGGCTATGATGGGGAGGGGGGCGTTGTTGAAAATGGTCGTATTGCCTAGGCTACTACACTTTTTTGGGAACATACCATATATGATACCAAAGCGCCTCTTTGCCAAACTCTAGAGCATAAGCAGGGGCTTCATTTGGCATGGTACCAGGAACAGAATTGCCCTGTGGAAATTACAGAACACGTATGATAAAGGGGGTATAAAACAGCCTAACTTTGAGATTTATTATTTGGCTAGTCAATTGCAATACATTGCCAAATGGTTAATGGAAGACACGACATCAGAGTCCAGACTGTTGAGATCAGAGTGTGCCCCCTTTTTTCTGAAGGAATTGATATGGCTGCCCAAACCTGAGCTAAGAGGGTGCCGTGGAATGTTGGAATTGGGATGGAAAATATGGTGCAAGGCCGGCCAGGTCATGGGGAACCCAACCCGGTGTTCTCCGCAAGTGCCGCTAGTGGCACTGACTGGAAGAGACGCGCAACTGAGGAATACGATTCGCAAGCACTGGGAGCGTGTGGGAATTGCAACAGTGTGAGACACATTGCAGGAGGGGGAAGTAAAGGAATTCGGGGAGTTGGTAGCAGAAACGAGTCTCCACGTAGGGCAGTATATCACTTATACCAGATTGACACTGCGGATCAGAGAGACATGGTCCATAATAATGCTGGAAGATCAACCTGACACGGATATAGAAACGATGTATGATGTAGCAGAGGCAGGGCATAAGGTTTCTCGAGTCTATGAGCTACTGATGTCCAGAGTGGGAAGGGAAGTGACTCAATTGAGACAAGACTGGGAGGAGGAAGCCAGAGAACTCATGAGTGATGGGGTATGGGAGCGGGCTCAAGGGTATCATAAAAAAGTGTCCAGGAACGCAAGGCTACAACAAATATAGCTATATGTAACCCACAGGGCATACATGACCCCCCAGAGAATAGCTGGGTTCAAGAATGCTGGAAGACAAACATGCCCCAAATGCGGAGAAGAAAATGCAGGGATGACACACATGTTTTGGGCATGTCCAGAAATTGGGAAGTTCTGGGGAGTAGTAGCCCACCGACTAAATGAGAAAAGGATCAAGCTAAGCGTTGAATTAGTGTGGGTATGTATGGTAGGGGGGTTCCCTAGACCACGTCAACTGAAACATGTGAGCAAACGTAAGGACTTGGCATATTTACTTGCCAAGCATAGGATTGCCATGGGATGGAAAGCATGCAATAGACCAAAGGTCGAAGTTTGGTGGAGCGATCTCCAGAAATGGACCGAAGCTGAAACGGCAGTATGGAATGAAGCGGCCAGTAGGGGAGGGGAGGAGGAAGCAGGAACCCCGACGGCCTGGAAACACTTAGTGACCACGCTGTTTGGGTCCATCGAAGACTGCTAAGCGACCATGACACTTCTGATAATACAGAAGGGGAGGCTTTTCACGTTACTAGCATGCTTTCCACCTTGGACCATACCCTATATAGTGCTAACTGCGCACCAAGAGATTCTGAATTTAAACAGTGGCCCCAAAAGGGCTCTCCCTTTATGGTATCGTAATTATGGACCAATCTGCCCAGCAAGCACATGTACAGAGGGCCTAGTCGAGGACACAGAGTTAAGACGTGCCTTGCTGTCTCCAAAATTGCCCCATATCCCACAGATACGACAGCATCTATCTTTAGCCAAAATGCCTAACCGAGGCCCCACTATAGTTAATACCTGCAGTTGATTGGTGCGCAACCTTAACATAAATTTCCGCACCTCAGGGTCCGGACAAAGCATCAGATAATGTTGAGTCTTCCTGTATCTAAGGATAACATGAGTAACATCCTTGTACCGCTTCAGTGTAGCCAAATGTACATCATTCTTGCTCCAGTCCCATCTATTCAATTTGTGCATGAAGGATTTCCTCAAATGCACAAATGTCATTGATCTCTTCATATCATAGGACCAGTCTATTTCAGTGAATAGGGACTCATTCAGCCGTTTATAGCTAAGACCATGAGGGGCCTTTTCAGTTTCAAAGCTGTTACCCACTAAATTGAGTAATTTACAAATTGGGCTAGTGAGAACCTTCAAATAAAAGACTCCTCGGGCACGCAGTGCCATGCCTCTAAGGGAAGTTAAGCCCAGTTCTAAAAATTTAATATGGCCCAAACCCAACAAAGCTCGCCAATACTGGCCCTCCTAGATGTTAAGCCAACTGAGATCTTGCATTGCCAGAGCTTCTATGCCATACAGAATGGCCGGGACAAAACACTGCTGGTAAAGCTTTATAATCCCAGCCAAGCTAAATCCTGCCGCCCCCCTTGCAAATTTACAAGCATACAAAGTGAGCAATTTGGCACAACGCTTTTTTGGGCAATGATCAAACTGTATTTCGGCAGGCATCAAATTTCAGAACTTTTCCCAATGCCAGAAAGGCAAGGTCCCTTTCTGGCAATCGCCACGATCTTGGTCTTTCCAAGATTTATTGTTAAGCCCAACTGAGCTGAATAAAGGGCCAACTCCTCAATCATGCACTTGACACATGATAGCATTCGGTCAAACAAGATCAGGTCGTCAGCATAGAGCATGCCTGTTAAAGGAGTATCTCCTACCTTAGGAGGACAGTTTGCTTTGGTGACCATCCGAGGAAGCACAACATGGGCGCCCCCACACATCCCTGTTTGACTCCCATATTAACAGGGATGGGCTCAGTGACCTCTCCTTCGTTATCAAGTCTGACCATAACACTGTTGTCACTATGTAGGGCCATCAATATATGAAGTATCCAGCCAGGACAATTTAACCCACTTAGCTTCGCCCACAGTGTCTCCCGTTTTACTTCATCGAAGGCACTACAGAAATCAACAAACACCATATACAGAGTAGCAGCTCTGTTATTCAATCTGGTGTTAATAAGGCGATCCAGGACCCTGATATTATGCGTAGTCCAGGAACCAGGTAGGAAACCAGTCTGTGCATAACTCAGTATCCTGTTAGAGACCACCCCAAGTCTCTAACTCTCTCAACACAAGTGTCATAAATATTTTGCTGGAAACGTCCAGCATGGAAAGAAGTCGGTAGTTTCCAACATTACACCGGTCTCCCTTCTTATGAACCGGTATAAGCACCGACTTCCTCCATGATGATGGCACCACAGTGGTCCTACAAATACGAAAAAAGAGAGTCAGAAGAACATGTGCCCAATTTTCCGGGTCCATTTTTAACACTGAATTTGCTAGCCCATTTGGGCATGGGGCATTCGACAACTTGGAATCCAAAATGGCATGCTTTATCAACTTGTGGGAGAGGCCAAGAATCTATTTGTAGCAAAATAGAGGGGATAGGAACATTAGTTAGTTTGTTTGTTTGTTTATTCATTTATATTGCGCACCAGACCCGAAGGTATGAGGGCGCAGGAGCAGCAAGGTTATTCTCAGCTTGGTTACAGTGCTGTAAAGTAATTTACAGAGTGTAGATAGGTAATGCAGTTACAATAAGTACAGTGATATACAGTTTACAAATATACATATGTACATGGTTTACAAAGGTGAAGTCGGTTATTGGTCGTTATTCTTTAACCATTGAATATAGTTACGTTTAAAGTGGGGGTAGGTTTGAGGTACCCTTAAGGAGGGTGGCAGCGAGTTCCAGTGTTGGGCTGCTTTCACCTGGAAGCTGTTGCCTCCCATTTTGGTTCGTTTGAACCTAGGAACTGTCAGCAGCTTAGCATTGGTGGTTCTGGTAAGCCTGTTAGGGGTATGTCTTGTTATTCTGTCGGCTAAGTAGCGAGGGGCAGTATTGTTGAGGCATTTGTGTGTTAATGAGGCTACTTTGTGCAGGATTTTGTCGGTGGTGGTAAGCCAATTGTGGGTTCTCCTGATGTTGGAGATGTGTTCTCTCTTTGGGATGCTAAGCGCTGCTCTGAGGGCATTGTTTTGCAGAGTCTGAATTTTGTTAGTAAACTCATTGTTGGCTCCTACATAGAGGGCGTTACAGTAATCCAGTTTTGAGAGTACAAGGGCTCTGGCTAGGGTGATGCAGTTCTGGGTATATAGGAAGGGTTTGGCAGCTCTTATAAGCTTACATGTGTAGGCTGTAGAAGAGGCCAGGGAACTAACCTGTTTATGGAAGGAGAGGGCAGAGTCTAGGTAGATTCCTAGTGTTTTCACTTCTTTGGCTACCTTGATAGAATTGCCGCCTATAATAAAGCTGGTGTATTTGTGGTCAAGTTTGTTTAGGTTGGGGGTGGATCCGAGGATGATGAGTTCAGTCTTGTCATCATTCAGGCATAGGCTATGGGTGGCCAACCATGCCTGGATGATGAGGTACACCCTGTTCACCAAGGCCAAATCCTTGTTGTAATCTCCCGTCAACGGGATGAGGATCTGGCTATCATCAGCGTAGTTAGTGTAGGTGATACCCAGACCGTCCAGATCATCAAACAGGGGCTTCGTGAACACGTTGTACAATGTGGGGGAGACGCATGAAGCCTGAGGGACCCCGCATGTGATGGGGATAGGGTCAGCGGAAGCTGAAGTGGAAAAAACCTGCATAGATCTATTGCTCAGGAATGACTCTATCCATCTAATGGCTTCTTGGGAGAAGTGGGCAGCCGATTCCAGGTGGTTGCATAGAATTTTGTGATCTACTAGGTCGAATGCTGCGGAGAGGTCTAGGAGAAGCAGTAGAGCAGTATTCCCATTATCTCTCAGGGTGTCGATTTGGGCCATAAGATCGATAAGAGCAGTTTCTGTCCCATGTTGGGGTCTAAAGCCTGATTGCCGGATTCCCAGGAGATGGTTTAATTCGAGGTATTTTTGGATTTGCTGGTAGGCTGTCTCATCTAAAATTTTGGCAGGAAGGGGACGGTGGTGATGGGTCTGTAGTTAGTGGGTATAGAGGGGTCTAGGGAGGGTTTTTTGAGTAGAGGGAGGACCCAGGATTCTTTCAGATTGTTGGGGATGCTGCCAGAGGAGAAGGAGGCGTTGATAAGTTTAGTAATAAAAGGTGAGAGGTCTCTGGCCGCATCTTTAATGATTTGTGCGGGGCAAGGGTCGCCTTGGCAGTTTGATGGTTTAAGGCTGAGGATGATTTTTTCCACATCTAATGTGGAGACTTTGGAGAAGCTAAAGCGAGTAAGTGGGTTACTCGTATAGGGTTCTGGGGTATGGGGAGTGGAGGAGTGTTGGTGGATTGAGTGGAGTTGGTTAGGGATTCTTTCTTGTTGATTTTGATTTGAAGGCCTGCGACTTTGTTGGACAGGGCATTTTGGACACTAGTGCACCATTGATTGTCCTTTGCACATGTGTCTGGGACTAGGACAGGTGTTTCCAGCTCTTTGATGATGGTAAACAGTTCTTTGGTGCTGGATTTGGCTTGCAATATTCTCTGGTTATATGAATCTTGTTTGGCGATAATGATTCCTTTTTTATATGTGGAGGCTATTTTGTTGAGAATCAGCTTGTTGATGTATGTAGGAGATTGTCTCCACATGTGCTCCTTTTTGCGTTTCTCTGATCTAAGGGCTTTTAGATGGGTGGAGAACCAAGTGTTCAAATGTTTTCTCGGCTTGCATTTTCTCAGTTTTAGTGGTGCAATAGAGTTTAAGGCTGAATGCATGATTTTATTGTAGCTTTCTACAAGCAGGTGCGTGTTGTAGGTAGCCGAGAGATGGTTCAGGGTCGGGAGAATGAGGGGGATGAGCTTTTCCACTGTAATGTTTTTCTTGCTTCTCGTAGGGATAGCTGTGGCTAGTAGGTTTTTAGTGATGGGGCTTGAGGCTTCAAGGGTGAAGGTGAGGAGATGGTGGTCAGACCATGGTTGAGGGGTGTTGGCGATGATGGAGGCCACGCAGTTGTAGTCTGCTACCCAGTCAAGGGTTCTCCCTTTGTTGTGGGTAGGGGTGTACACTCTTTGGGTAAAGCCCAGTTCGGACAGGGTATTGTTAATGAGGGTAGCCTGGGGGTCTTTGGGGTCTTTAAAGCCTAGGTTGAAGTCTCCTAAAATGAGGCTTGGAAGCTATTTGTTAAGTTGTTGGTTAGGATGGTTAGGATTAGTCTTGAAGAACTTGTTCTTAATATGTTCTATCCACTGATCGCTACTAATAGGATTCAAGATTCTCAACTTTTTCTCCCTCCTGCCTCTGCCAAAGTTTGCCAGATCTTACGAGCATTTCTGCTGCAGAGAGTCTGTATGAAATTTTCCCACTTCTCTCTTTGTTTGGTTTTACGGTAGTGGCGTAGCCATGAGTGATATCAGCGTTTAATATACTTTATACGGGCCACCCTCACATACTGATTCAATGTACACGGGTCGCTCAGTCTACAAGATCTAATTTCCTGCTGCATTAATCTTTTGCGGTCCCAGATCTTGATGTCAGACTTGCCTCGATACACAGATTTCCATCTAATCTTTGCTACCTGTGAGCCCTTAAACAGGGCCTATGTAAGGGACAGTATCCATGCTTCGATCTCCTCCGGGTTTTTACCTCGGAGTACATTCTCTGTCCCGTATCCACAGGGAAAAACCAGGGAATTCATTCTCTCCATGTTGGTAAAAGACCAGCGAATCCGAGTACCGTTATGTTAGGGATCACGTCACTACAGACCTTCCCGTAGCCCTTATCCCCTCCCCCACTCAAGGTCATAATAACTGGGGCATGGTCACTATAAGGGCTAAAAGTAATTTGGAGATCAATGACTTTGCTTAATAGATCTTCAGACACTACTACATAATCCAGAACCGCCCTCTTGGATCCCACTGCCCAGGTCATATGGCAGGGGATATCCCTGGTGGATCGGTCATTCAGAAATCTACACTTCCACTCTCCTAAATAATTAACCCATGTCTTCCCCTTAGGATTGGAGAAACCTTGTGGCATATTACAATAATCAACTATGTTGGAGTAATTTCCACAGCCCTTCAGATCCAGGCATCTCGTCTTCAGATCTCCACAAACTATAATCGGGTTCTCACCCATGTCTATGTTCCAACCCATTAATATAGTGTCTAATTGATCACATATAGACTCAGTAAGTTGCGAACCAGGTGGATCATATACACCGATGAGCAGAATCTCCTGTTCATTACCCCCTATCCAGGGTGGCATCACCGCCACTGCTAGAACATTCCACCGTGTATGGGCACATTTATTAATCTGGGGTTATAATCAGACTTTATTCCATCAACCGACCACCTTTAGGACGCCCAAGCTCTCCTTTAGTGGCCAATGCCTGAAAGGTCACATAACCATCAAATTTGACCTCAAAAGTTATCGAGGTTTCTTGTAAAATGAAAATCTCATGAGAGAACAGAGACTCCTGTACACCACCCTAATTAACCAATGACTGAAGCCCCTATTATTCCAACTGACAATCGACCAATTTCAGTTTGAAGATGTTTTTAGGGCAATCATGTTCTTCAGCCATTCCCAACCTTGGGTATCACTATACTTTATTGTATGCTTGGGGTCACATTTAGGAGCAATCGACTTTGACCCAACACAATTACATTTAAAGCAACCTTCCGGGACAATCTCCCTTTTTTCAGGAATGTCCAAGGCATAGCCTAGATACTTACCTCAACAAAGGTAATCTCCCTAATCTTTTGTTTACGGGGGATCTGTTTCAAGAACGGGAGAGCCAAAATAAGCTAAATATACTAAAACAACAGAAACAGATTACCCCACTCTCCGCCTATAAATATAGGGATGGAAGATAGTCTCTATAGTACAGTACAGGACGCCATTTTCTCTTTTAGGAACAGACTGCGTAACAAATATCACATGACATAACAGAACATAATTGACATTGCTAATGAACCACTTTCCACTGTCCAAATATCAAAAACCAAATTTTATTATTATTGGATATCACAAAATGCATATATACCTATGCATAAAAAACAATCGATATTTTTACAATTTTACAAAACACAAATAAAACACATGGCTGCTCACGTCTCAATGAACGTATTCTCTTTCCCAAAACATACTACGTGGTGCGAATGTATGCCGACCAACCACTAGTTTTCACTCACCAGGAGAAACTAACATTAGGGCATACTATTTCAGGACGTACCTATTCGTCAGCTTGACGTATTGCCGCTGTCCGAAAGTCCCCGTGGAGGAAGACAGCGAGAGCTTTAAGCAGCTGTACTTCTTTTCTTCACCAGGCGTGCTGACGTAGCCTCAGGTTTCACATCAGAGGGAAAGCGCGGGATTGTAAGACCGCCGCCTTTTTTTATATATTAGGTTGCGTCTGTAATCACGTGATACGGAAGAAATCGTGCGCTACCTTGATTAAAGGGGCCACAGGCTTATTATGTTTATATTTAATGGACAGCCCATACGAACTTTAAAAAGTCTCATAATAAGGCATGCGAGTTGTCAAAGTTATATTCTTAAGTAAGGCTCAGTATAGATGTGTCAAAGGGCCATCTACCACGGACCACAATAACCCTAATGCACCACAATAGATGTTGCCCTTTCTTTTTAGATATACGCATATTTGTATATGGAGTAAACAAAAGTAGTAACACTATTTTGAAGAGATTTACTTGTCCTGAAGAAGGCCATAAAATCAAGGGTTCGACAAGCACTAGAGATAGTGCCCGACTTTACCCAAGGGCCGAAACATGTCGACTACTGTATAAGACTAGAGAACACCTGAAGTCTTATATCTAACGGCTACAAGTTGAAGTAGCTTGTTTATATTAACGACAAATACCCTCATCACAGATTATTTCTGTGTTTTATTTGTGTTTTGTAAAATTGTAAAAAATATCCATTGTTTTTTATGTCTAGTTATATATGCATTTTGTGATATCCAATAATAATCAAATTTGGTTTTTGATATTTGAACAGTGGAAAATGGTTCATTAGCGATGTCAATTATGTTCTGTTATGTCATGTGATATTTGTTACGCAGTCTGTTCCTAAAAGAGAAAAGGATGTCCTGTACTGTACAATAGAGACTATCTTCCATCCCTATATTTATAGGCGGAGAGTGGGATAGCCTAGATACCCCAAAGATGTGACATGTGACCTAATGAGTGCAATAGTCTCTGTTAAACTACAGTGAACTTTAGTAGTCTTTGATCCCAATATGCGTAAAGGTTCTACAAAGTCAAAGGGCTTCATTACGAGTAAGGCAGTAAGTAATAATGGGCACCGGTAAGGAGACTGATGCCGGTAATCCCTTACCGCCCTACTACGAGTTCCCTTAGAGGGTCCCTCCTTTAACGCCTGGTCTGACCAGGCATTATGGACAGGACCCGTTAGGGGAAATCAGAGCCAATAACGGTACCGCAAATTGCGGTACCGTTATTAGCTACTTCCCCATTCCCATTGAGCCCTGTAAATGGGAATGGGGAATGTTTTATTTCAATGGGGACCTACCGGTCCCGCAAAGGTCGGACTACACCGGTAAGTCCGCATTGAACGAGACCGGTACCGGTACCGTTATTGGAGGCAGTCATGGCGCAAATAGCGCCATGACTACCTCCAATCTCAGAATGAGGCCCAAGTTCATCCGAGTTAAGTATCCTAAGAGAAGGAACTTTGTTAAACAAGGATAAAAGGGAGGCACAATTTAACCGTTGCCCATTTGTCAGTCCATTTGGTGCGATAGTTAATGATTTCTCCGGCAATAAAGAAGGGGAAGGGAGAGAGAGGGAGGGATAATAACATCATTTACATTATTGTCAATGTCGATATTAATAACTGCCGAAGATGGATGATGGCCTTAAGGAGGGATACTAGTTCCCACTGCATGATTACAGTATGTTAGTACTTGAATGGGGGCTTTATCTACCTACAGGGGTGATGCCAAATTGGTAGTACCCTCCTCTATTAACCAGCTTGTAAGTGTGGCAACAGTCTGTGCCGACTGCCTTTTACGACGAGCAGCTCGTTTGTTGTTTTTTTGACATGTTGGAACTCGTTGGGCGCTCCGCTGAGTTCAAGGGGGGCATGCCATCTTAAGCTTTTCCCCTGAGGGAGGGGCATCAGTAGAACCTTTCGGTTGTGACTTGGGAGCTGTCTGCTTTATAAGCCTCACCTGACTTTTTGTGGGACCTAATACAACCAAAGCAGAGTTAGGCAAGCCATTAATCAGCGCAGAAAGAGATGGTGGCAGGGACAAATTATGAGGCCCTGCCTGTGGTCCAACAAAAGCACAATCAGGGATTTCTCTTGTCCCTAGGGAATGTTTTTGAGTAGCTTCCCCCCGCAGATCAATGACTACTTTCTCTGTAGGCTGCTTGAGTGCTATCAAGTGTTTGTGTAAGATTGCTATGGCCGCCCCCTGCAATTTCAAGTCCTCGTGAATTGTGCCATTTTATAGCAAAATTTAAAATGTCATTGTTGTGGTTTGTAGAAGTTTCATGCGTGCTGTATTCTTCTTGAGTGTAGCCACTTGTAGGATTTGCAGAATCATATAGAAGGTTTGGGCTGGCAGATAACCTTGCAGCCACCCCTGTAGTAGGTAATGGATTGTCTCCTATTTCAAAGGCTGTAGATATAGCCTCCTCCACAATCACTACAGGGGGCGCTGTTCCCAACAGCAAAACACTCTTATCTACAGCTACAACCTGTTCCTCAACCTCAAGTGGTGGGTCCAGGCCAGATGAATGTAGAGCCAAATTCTCATTCTCCACAATCCCTCTAGTCCCCCAAACCCCACATGGGTGGTGCGTTCCTGGAGGGCATAACATAATTGCAACAATGAGTCATTATCCAAATCCAGAGTAAGATAACTGTTTTCAGCCTCAACTAATGGAGGGATAGCAGCCTGGAAAGATTGTACAACATCCAGGACTGGAGATTTAGCCAGGAAGAAAGCGTCATAGCCATTTTGGAGCATAGGCCTCAAGTATGTAAAACACTTGTCTTTTTGCAACCATAGGTCGCATGTCCCGGTTAACCATGAATTTCTCGAGCGTTCAGCTATAGTAGAGTGCTAGAGATATGTTGCAAGCCAGCAGTTCCCAGGAGAACGTAGCTGCAGGGGAATGGGTCCAGTAGATTATTTTGAAGCCAGCAAGCCAAGCACCGGGGTACTTACTCGGAACTTGTAGGGAATTAGAAGTTTAATGCAGTCCAATAAAATCCAACCACAGTGAGGTGCACGGTTTCAAATCACCCCTTTACAGATGGTCCTGGGAAGAGGGCTGTGGGGCGAGAAAACGATTGAGGGGAAAACAATCACAAGGAGAGGTTTTGGTATCCCTAGGGTGCAAGTGTTTTGTGTCGGATGCCGTGTGAATGTCTCCCCTTTGCCAAACTCATGTTGTTCTGTACGTTGAAGAAGGCTGACCAATGGCAGATTAATAAAGTTCCAGTGGCCCCCACAATCACGTAATGCTTTGAAACATAATTGTGGGTGGTGTGGGAAGGTATGTGACGTCACAATGGGTGCTGTTGGACAATGGAGGCCAGGGGGGCATGAACAAATTATTATTCAATGTATGCCTGGAAATAGGGGGCTGACGTAGTCCCAACAAACAGCTTTTTTAAGGTGTTTCAATTTTTATTTTAACTGTATGTATGTAAATTATGTATTTTGTGTAGAAAAAGTTTGCCCTCTGTGGGCGGCGTTAAAAGATCACTTCACTCAGTTCAGTCCACAGGGCTGGTTGAACTGTCCCTTCCCAGCTGCATTCTGGGCTTAAATGAATTGTGTTACTTCCTGCTTGGTGTAGCCTCCTTTTTGCATTACTTTGGTGTTCCAGTCGTTACCTGCCTTGGAGTATCCCTGCCACATTTGGAGGCCCCAGCGAGATCCTCCGTTTCCTCGGCAAGCTGAGGGTATTCCATCTGCACTCCCCAGGGGGCGGGGTCCAGGCGAGTGTAGACCAGTCCGTAGTGCACACCTGAGGAGGCCCTGCAGATGCTGAGTTCACAAAGATCTGCCTGGTCCCGAGCACTGCCTGCGCTCAGGTGGAGGTGCAGGCCATTGGGAAGGCTCGGTGCCAGGAGGACTCGAAGATCTCTAGGACACGTGAGTGTACCCTTGCATGAATGCATGATACTGTGATTGTGTGCCAACGGAGTGGGACGGATTGTTTATGGTGTTTAGTACACATCCTACAGGGGGGAGGACGATTGGCCGTAGTAGTCATAGATGTTAGTTCCAACCCTCCGATAGGCAGTGGGTGTGTGGCGGGCATGTCTGCGTTAGAGCACAAGGGTGCATAGATGGTGGCAGACCCCATTAGATGGTGGCAGACCCCATTAGATGGGAGTTGCACGTAGTGCAGGGAATTGTATAGTTGCATAAATTTATGGGACAGGGTGTTAATGATTTGTTGATTTATTGAAAGAAGGTGCACAGTTGTCTAGTAGGTGTTGGGTGTGTCTGTTGTTTAGATTTTTGGGTGTGTCATCAGTTTAGTCATCGGAGTATTCATTGTTTTATGTGGGGTCGGCCGAGGTGGAAGGGTCGACACCAGAAATAGTGTGTACATAACTGCGCTTGGCATAAGTAGTGACAAATGCAGGGCCGGAGGGGGGTGAGTAGGTATTTGTATACTAACATAGAACATGTGAGGGAACAGGTGAGCCTGTGGACAAGGCTATTGTTGCACTAATATTGAGTGAGTGGATAGGCCTGTGGAGAAGGCCGGTGAGCGTGAGAGGCATGAGTGGGCGGGCCTGTAGAGAGGGCCATGGAATGTGGATAGGGTGTGAGTAGAAGGAAAGTTAAGTATGGATGTGTGAGGAGAAGGTGGGGGTATGTGAGAGGTAAGAGTGACAAGAGGGGATTGGGAGAGGTGTGAAGTTAATAAGGGTAATTAGGATACTATGGGGTCTAAAGTGGAAAAAGGGAGAGCGCTCCAGATGATAGTACAGTCGGAGCGCAGAAGGGGTGGGAATGGCTTTCAGGATGGATACTCCCCTGGAGCATCTATTTAATGAGCTGCCCCAATAATGAGAAAACAAGGCTAAAAAGATTGTTTTTTTGTCCATTTTGCGGGATTTTTGCACATTTTTATAAGAAAATAGATGGGGGGGTAAGGGTAACATAAGGAGGGGAAAGTGCGATGGAGGTTAGGGGGTCTCGCCCACATTATATAAAAAAACGTGCAAAACCCCCCCCAAAACATTTTCATAATTCGACCAAAAAAACCTGTCTTTTCAACCTTGTTTTTTTCCCATAGATCCAAATACTCAAGTACCACTGTCAGTGGGTACAGGAGATTGCGGGACAGTGTTTCTGTGAATGGCCAGGAGAGGGAATGTTTGATAGTGGAATAATAGAAAGCATGTTTTCACATTTGCTAGCAACATATAAAAGGATCCAAACAAAAGAAAAGGCAAAGTATCCTTGGACTTTTGAAGCTCTATGAAGAGAAAAAGGAAGAGCCTCGAAGAGCAGACGGGCAGGACAGTGACACGGTGGGGATGCCTAACGCACTACCTCCTCCCTATGGATTGTACCCAACATTGAAACCAGACACGGGGTTCACAAACCCACGGCGCGTGTCCCAGTTAGGGAGGAGGCTAGGACAGGGAAAGGGAAGCTCGAAGCGGGCTGTGCTAGGGAACTAAAGGACAAGGGCAACAGAAAGTAGTTAACTGACATAGACAAGAGCATGTGACGATAATTGGACTCTATGTTCAAGGATGTAGAAAGGATGATAGAAAAGGAGGTGCAGAGACAGGAGAAGGAGCAAAAGTCAACCGGGGCAAAGAGGGGTGGACATCGGGGACGAAAATGTTTAAACTAGATAAGGGGGACTCTGACAAAGAGGAGAAGGAGCACAGGGTCTGATGAGGACTTCATCGCCTTGGATGGGGACGAGGGGGCAGGCACGGATACAGGGGATAGGTGGGACAATGCGCTCTGGGATGCACAGGAGAAGAAGATGGGAGCGGAGACAAGGAGAGAAGGGGTATGGCAGAGCGAAGAGCAGGGACTGGTCCCAGGCACTCTGCAGTGCAAAGGGGAGGATGGTGGTGGCAAAAGCCCTGCAAAAAAGGGCGGGCCCCAGCCCTCAAACCCAACTGCTCTGTAGCAGAAGGGGAGAGGAGATGCGCACTATGTACCCTGGCAGACGATGGACATAGACAATGGAGTATACTGCTTGCCTTCCCTTTTGGCAGGAGCAAGCAAGTGTATATACGCCCTCTTGAAGGAGACAGCAGGAGGTACTCTAGCGATTGGGTATATGAAAAGCTTGTTTGCAACAATATTGGGGCTGCGAGGAGAAATATGGGAACAAGCGGGATACAATGGGGTAAAACTGAGTAGTAATATGTACAATGGGGCACCCTTTAATAACTGTCGTGCCCACGTATGGAAACTGTTAAGAGGTATGTACCCCAATACTTCAGACATGGGGGGTCATACTGCCCCGTAAGATGAAACCAGACGAGGACCATGAGGAATACATAAGACAAATACAGGAGATGTGGACACTAGAAACCAGACAATCGTGGGCTGAATACATACCCATATTTTCTCACATACTGGTTTGAGGGCTCCCTCCAGATGTGCAGACTTTTCTAGATAAAATAGTAGGGATAGAAGCCAAGGAGTGGCCAGAGATACAATTGACTATCGTACACTTTTGCAAACGGAAGCAAGAAAGGGAGAATGATCAGGCAGATAATGCTGCAAAGGCAGAGACAAAGTTGGTACAGTAGAATCTTGCAAAGCTCTCAATGGAAAGGGGGGTGCTCACCCCGGGCCCTGTTGACGTGGATCCCACCCAACAAGGGTAGTTTCCAGTGAGGGGAGGGCCACAGCAAGGCGGATTCTCGCCGCCACAATACACCCAATATTGGGAGTTCAATAGCCTTTGGGGGGGAATAACCCATCAGTGCGATACTATCAGCAAGACTGAGTATACTCACAGAGGGGCTGGGGATGTGGGTATGGAGGGACAGAGCTCAGGATTTCAGGGCCATGTTTCCTTTGTGGGCAATTTCGCACACATGTGCCCCTATGGGCAACAGCTCTACTACAATCCTGGGGGACCACAAGCAGGGGCCCAGCCGACACAGCATCAGGCGCTGACACAGCATCAGGTACATCCCACACACCTGCAGCCCCAGCAGCCCCCACCACACCAAATGCAGACACCCACCCAAGAGGGACATGTAGGGATCTCAGGGCCACCGCCAAACGCATTGCAAGCACCCAGACAGACATGCCCACAAGGGACAAGGGGACAGTACACTGCTGGGCCAGAACACAGTACCCCACTACACTGGAGTAACAGTTTTGGGAGGGAAAACTTTCTCATTTTCTCAGAGCATGACACACCAATAGAGTGCATTGTGTGTCCAGTCCTTGCAGTAACTGAAGATCCCAAAGAGGAACCCAAGGTAGCAGTGAAGATAGGATAGAAAGATTTCTCCTTTTTCATAGATACTGGGGCCACCAAGTCTTGTATAAGAGAGGGTGGGTTCCTGCTGTCAAAGAAAGTTATGGACACACAGGTCTTCTCTGGGGTTATCGTCACAGTTCCAGTAATACAGGATTTATGATTAACGATAGGCACGCAACACCTTGTAGCACCCCTAGGGACTTGAGTAAACTGAACCCAGCAGTTTTGTTCTCAGAAAAAGGTATGGTGCATGTACCCAGGAAGGGTGGCAGCCCTCATACAGGCCTACTGTGCACATAACACCTTGCAAGGACAACCAATGCACCCCAAAGTGTTTCTGTACGGGATCCAAATACTATTGGGTTGGGTGCCCGGGATGAAAGGAAAATCATTCTGACTGGCCACCAAATTTCTGTTTAGGCTCTCAGTGCAGAAGGACATTGCACCAGGCACGTGGATACTGTTGCAGTTAGACGGGGCAGTCACACAAAAAGACATGGTGATATTATTTGTGACAGATGAGGACAAAAATGAATGGAGTACCATTCTTTGTATTGACCCTACATTGACAGATGTGACTGATGATCAGCTGTTTGTAGAGGGTGAGGAGGATGGAGAAATGGTGTTGCAGCTCCACATCCCATGCCCAATACAAGTGGTAGAAAGGCTAGTGCCATAAATGACTTAGGTAGTGAGGAAGCAGGAAGCTTACACTCGGGGAGACGAAGGAGGTCCCGAAAAATGTATGGACCAAAGGGCCCTATGATGTATTACAGTGGTCTGCTAGACCCAGTGATACAAGGGCATTTCCTGCATGAACAAGCGCTTGCAGCTGCAGCTTTGCCATAGAGAAGGCAGCCACCATAACAATCGGGTGCCCAGTGATTTTGTACGTGGAGCACTCACTTTTTGCAATCCTTCAAAAATCTAAATCCACATTTAAGACTCAGAGGGTGTCTCGGGATACAAGGTGATACTTAGCAATTGAGGTTGTTAGGTGTCATGTAGTGAAACCAGCAAAGCCAGCTGCACCGGGAGAATATGTTCACGATTGCACATCTTATATGGACAGGATGGAAGGGAACCTCTGGTGCAGGAAGAACCCATAGAAGGGGAACACATGCTCTTTGTTGATGGGGAACATTGCTGTGCCCGGAAGGACCCTTGCATATTGACTATGTCGACATGCAAGATAGATATGTCTCTTATAGGTACATGATAGTGGTGGAGTGTTCTTTTCACGTTTGCTTGAGGAGGGATCCTGTACCCATAATGATGCAAATTCAGTGGCTAAATTCTTAGTTTGAGAAGTATTCCCGAGGTGGGAATATGTGATGAATTGAGGTCAGAGAATGGGCAGCACTTTGACAATTACCTGTTTAAGAAGGTTACAGCCCTCCTTCAGTTAAAGCACCAACTATGCTCAGTGTACCACCTTCAAGCCAATAGATTGGTTGAACATTTAAATGGCTTACTTAAAGAGCGCTTGGTCAATCGGTCAGTGTTGCTTGGCAAAAACAGTCACCTGGCGCGGATTATCACTTGACTCTGCACTAAATTGTTACTGGCAGGAGAATGCATGCACCTCTTACTATTGCACGTACACGTTCGGGTGCTAAAAGCTCTGCCCAGATACTGGGTGACACATTTAATGCATACTTGAGGAAACTCACAAAGTCTATCAAATATATATCTCGTCAGGTGCAACCAAGCTCAGCCAGCCAGCCCACGAGACCTCACCAACAGACACAGAGGGAGAAGAGACTTTTGCACCTGCAGCCCCACCCCTCTACTCTAGGGACAGAGCATCTTTTCACAACTTCACAAGATCATGGAAAGATCCTTGCTTCACAGGTCCATACACCGTAATGTACTCCACACCAACTGCGGTCAAGGTAGCTGATCAAAGAGCATGGATCCACTATTCTGACGTCCGCAGAGACAACAGCGCTGGCTATTTCAAAGCAGGAGAGATGAGAACCACTTGATGGGGAGTATTGTTTAGTTATCATTGACTTTTTCCTCTGTTGTTAGGTTATATAGGAGGCCTGTGGAGGAGGTGGACGATGTGCCTCATAGTAGCAGTGGCACTAGTAGGAAGTGATATGGTGTAGTGTAGCATTTCTGTGTGTTGCTCTCTATCTCTTTTGTCTTTAGTTTTTAGCACATAGGCAACTAAGAAGCACTGGTACAAGTGAGAATAACCCAATCAGAAATACAATAAGCTAATTTAATGCAGTTAGGTTTCATGATGGCATTGGGGCGGCCAGGACACAGCATCTGGTAATGTGTTGTACGAGGATATGAGATGTGTAGAATGGGAGAGGGAAAATGTCACTTGTTATGTGTGCTTTCTAATGCCACACGTCACAGGGACCCCGATGCTGTTCCTTCCCCAAGAGGTCACGGTAGAGGAAGGGGGTGCCTAATGCACCTGTCACTTTGTAAAATGAGGGGCCTTTTCCAGGGACATTCTGTGTCCGTCCATTGGGTTGATGAGGGAGAAAGGGTTTACGCTGACATTTATATGCAACTGGGGAGAATGGCAAAAAATGAAGCTACCAAACATATAATGTTGGAATATGTTACTGAGGGGGCAAGAAGGGGGAACCAGTTGTTCACAACGCACAGCAGAGTGCAATGCCAAAAAGAAACAGGACATGACATTCCATGGTGCCACACAAGGCCATTAATGAGGATAGAGGGATCTGTATTTTATGAAGTGCAATGGGAGGGGGGGTGTTACAGTGCAGAGCAGAGGGGTTTGAATACGTGCATGCGTTAACCTGTATAGATGAGAGACACCAACCAGTTCACATAAAGCCTCTTACATGATTTCCCTTATGTTTCAGGTCCACGGGGTCAACACACCTGGGCTCTGATGCCGGCTGCACCAGGATGATGAGCATTCCATCAATGAATAGTGGGACAGCAGCAGTCATGGATCACTGGTGGGCATGTGGGACCCAGGCATATGCCCAGCTCCCTCCCGAATGGGGAGAGAGGCTATGCTCCCTTGAAACACTGCACAGCCCTGCCTTGGAAGTTACTCGATCGGAATTGGTGCCCTCCTTCAGTGACCATCCTGCAGTGCTCAAAAGGAAGATGGCAGCGGAAGAAAGGATACAAGGGGGCTAGAGCACCAACACTGAAAAGAGATGGGCGCAGCAGCAACTATTGGTGCAGCAAATAATCAGAAAGCTTGGCTGCAATTCCACCACATTTTTGCTTGTTCTCGAAGGCATCCACTTTTTTTTGCGTCTCTTCTGCTTCCAGGGTTCCAAGCAGCATGCAATGCCAAATAGCTGCAGGTGACCCGTTATGAGCTGTTACAACTGGCAAACTCAACCGAGAAAGGGCTAAATGGGGTAACGGAAGAGCTTTGGACAGTCAGACTGGTGGCACTCCAGAACAGATATGCATTGGAGAAGATCACTGCAATAGGCAGTAGCTGCTACACAATACATCAGCTCACGACGCAGCTAATAGAACTTTGGCGGAGGACATAGAGGAAATTCGTACACTCCATGAGACTATGACAAGGGAAACTAATGCAGCATCGTCAGACAGCTAGTTTGACTCTCGTTTTGCTTGGTCCCCAATGTGGTTGGCGGACATTTTTAAAGTAACTGTCCTAGTGCTTGTTCTTTCTTTAGCATTTTTTTTATTTTAATTAGTGCGCTTGGCTAATCATAATCTTAGGAACATACTTTGCAGGTAAAGTTAGAAATGCACGCCATACTGAAAATGCGGCAGGAGTGATGACCAGTGATTTGGCAGAATAGATAGCACTCCAGAATTGATCTCACATGACAAAAGCAGTATTATGTAACACGTCCTAATATCCTTTGACGTAAAGAGATTGTAAAGCAGGGCATCCAGTTAAAATATGGCAAGGAGTTTCCACAATGGTGTTACAGAGCCTACAACCTCTTTCATTAAGTGGTATATTCAACCAACTACCAGTATACTCCCGAGCAGGGAGGATATTAAATCATAGGTAGACTATGAACCTTCTTAACTTCCCATCACAGTGAGATAGGAACAAGGGGTTCCAAGTTGATGGCTCTGGAGAGTATACTCACCATAGCGTTTGTTCCCCTGCAGATTATTTATGGTCTCAACACCATCCCAATACAGGGACTTTTTTTTTCAAAACAAGCCCAGCATTAGGGATGGACAACATTCGATCAACAGTGAGGGCTAGTATATTGAAATGTGACAGGGCAGTCTCCCTTAATGCATTAAGAAATCAGTTCAAGCAGTGGACCCCCATGCATGTGGCGAGAAGTCCAATTAAAGTGCGATCTCCAGGCAAACTAGTCTACAGCTGGCTGTATAACTTGCACTGCTAGATTAACCAGCGGGATCTGATTGACATGACGCCCAACTTCTTGCTGCCTCAATGGGGACAGATTGTGCAACACCTAAAATGGGGCGCAGGATTTTACCCTCAGCGCGTTCAAGTCAGTCTATATATCTCTTTGGCAGTAGTTCCAGGCCAAACAATAATCCAGGCACAATACTGGTACAATATATGGACAACTTCCCCTCCACATTATTGCCTCTTTTTAGTGCAATAAACCTTTTAAATTACTACCCACTTCCTCCAGATTTTAGGGGGAATGTGGTCTTCATAGAAAAACTTGGCTTGATAGGACATTAAAAAAAAACGAAATACAAGTAACTATCAACCACCTCCAGAGGATGCTGTTTTAATTTCCAAACAAATTTGCGTTGTGCAGTTCGATTATTGCCCAATATCAATATTTTTGTTTAATTAATGGACAGATGATTCAGTTTAGAGTAAGAGGAAAGAGCAGTTATAGACCGCTGTAAACCAATGGGGGTACGATCGATTATTACAGTATCATCTGCATAAGGAATCCATGGCACTGCTTCTTTTCCTATGCAGTAGGGGGAAGCTGCTTACCAGACTGAGGGCAATATCTATGTTGGATATGTAGAGATTGAACAGCAGGAGTACCAGACCGCATCCCTGCTTTAATCCCTGATTTGAATGGATCTGCTTTGAGAGAACGCCCTCTTGGTTCAGTCTAAAAATCACTTTAGTGTAACTGTGTAGGGACTCAAAGTACAAAAGAGTAGAGTCAATGCCCCAAGTTCTAAATGTAAACCAAAACAAAGACCGAGAGAGTATACATATGTATAACTTCCAATTGGGTTGTCTAAAGGTTTCATGGGACAAATAGTGCAATGCACAATGATTATTAATTGTGCAGTGACCCTTTCTAAAGCCTGTTTGAAACTTACTATGAAGGTGTTTCTGCTCAGCCTATTGTGACAGTTGTTTCAATAATAAAGATGCAAATAATTTAGAACTGGAGTCAAGTATCGCAAGTAGTCTATAGTTAGATGGATCCTCCCTGCCACCTCTCTTATGAACTGGGATGTATTCCCTCCAACTATTAGGCGTCAAACCACTTGCCATGATTCAATGGAATAGCTTACTCAGTTGGCGTGTCCAGAATCAAGGGTTAGCCTTCAGGACCACATTTGCAATAGTATCGCGGCCAGGAGCCCTAGATAGCTTCAATTTGTGTATCAGTACTAAGATGACGTTCACGTGCCAGCGAAGGATAGATCCTCCTAAAGAGTCATCAAAGGGTGGATTGAGTTGTTGCAGTCTCGTCCCAGTATAGAGAGGACAAATGTTCCAGCCATGCTTCTGCAGATTACACATTTAATTCCAGAGTGTTTACATTAGATAGATGCTGTCTATGATAAGCCCAACATTTATTCTTGTCATTGGTTTTTTGGAGCCCAAAAATAAACTTCAAATTAACATTGTGCTTATCATGTCTGTGCCATCTCAACCAGTTTGTATACTTTGTACCAAGGACCACAAGAGATTTAGCCTTCTCGCACTCAGTTTTGGTGGTGTCTTTCCTAATCTTTGTTCTTTCCTCATTGTGATGCCTTTTGTGTTGGTGTATGGCTATATCAAAGACTCCCTCTCGGCGGCGCTGAGAATTTCCTCTCAAAGGGTTTAAGTTTTAAGGACGACCCAAAAAGATGATGAATGCACCCAAATTCAAGCCAGGCTTCCAAAAAAAATGCAGACATCTTTCCAACATTAGTATCTGACTATATTATGCCGTTCCCTTGTAAGTACACCCTACAATTAGGGTTGGCCTGCTCAGAAGTACAGATATTAACAAGGGTTTGTGTCGCATGTAATTGGGAAATGGTCACTGATTCGCAATTCTGTCGCCGCAACAGAACTGGAGCGTGTACATTAGGAGCGATCGAAAAAACATAATCAACGACAGATGAATAAGTGCCATTGGTCCAAATCTGTTTTAGTTTTTGACCCCTAATTAGCTTATCATTGAGACATACGAAGTCAATTGACTTGCGCCATTGCCACCATTAATGGTCAAAGTTGTTTTTCCTGGATATCATATACGATAGAGATGCTTCGACATCATCAGAATCACTGCAGTTCTGAGTTTCAAAAGGAAAAGTGCGCATTAAAATCGCCGGCAATAACCAGGTTACCGGCTGGGAACTGATCAAACCATGCACTACCAAAATGTCTAAGTTATTCTGGATGGTTTTAGTTGCCTGCACGTCTGGAGGGTCATGTATATTGACGATCAGCAGGCCGCTACCCTGAGGGTGTTCTCCCAGTAAGATCTCGAGAATCCCTTATTCAGGTGGCCAGGACATGTTGGATCCAGTTCCTGGGGTTGGACCAGTGGGGGAGGATCACCCGGGTAGGGAACCCAGGGTTATGCTCAGGGGAGTACCTCAGGTGAGACGCAGTAGTGTGCCAGAGAAAGAGAGGAGGTTGAGATACCCGAGGCTTTCATGGGCTGTATTGCGTCTGTCCCCCTTCCTCCCATTAGATCTCTCCGGCCCAGGTCTCTGTACATAATCAATCCTCTAAGGTCCCAAACCCGGTAACACCCAAAAAGCATAACTCCCAGAATCCTTGTTTCACCAGTCTCCATTCGAATACTCCCCATCCTTCTTCCCGTCCCTCTGCTTATAATCTTCTGCATTCCCAACGTGGTCAGACAGAATACTACCATGCCCACAATCCCCTATGTTCTGTTCTTCATCCCGGTCTTTCTCGTTCATTTCGCAAACCTACCCTATCATATACTGTAGGACAATTCGACAATACCTTTTCTCCATCTTACCCCGTAAGATACTCGAATTCTCTATATTCCCCCCTTTTTACGATACAAACACCTTTGCACAACAGTCTTGTAATAAAACTGTTTACCTGACATGTCCCGACACAAGGGTCAGGCAAAGTCAGGCAATTGACTTAAATGACAAACACATGTTGACCCTTCCTTTTCCTCAAAGGGATACAAGATGGAGCAGGAGAGCACAATACGAGCACGGCAGACAGCACGAAGGCACAGCTACACAGGCGCAGCAGTTCAAGAGAAGGAGAAAGTCGTCAGGAATCGAGATGGTGTGCGAGGAGAGAAGTGACCGTGCCCTTTTCATCCCAGGCCCGCTGAACCTTCGTGGAAGAAAGCCTAAGACCACGAACAATAGCACCAAGTATCTTGCAGTAGATGTAAACGGTACAGGGGGCAAGACTACGCTGATAAGCAGGAGCAAGGGAAGCTCCTGCGACCGTGGTACTGGCCTTGACTCCAATGAAGAGAATGGCCAAGTAGTTCATCACAGCCGGTGAGTCGAGGGGGGAGCCAATAAGAACCAGGCTGTGTTTAATTGATAATCGTAAAGTGGCAAGTTGTGAACCAAGTTCGAGGAACTGTGAAAGAACTGTAAAGTGTTAAGGGGGACCAGCTGCAGAAGTAAACAGCACATTTTGGGTGCTAACTCAAGATACTCTGGTCGACCCCCATCTGAGAGAAACTACAGACACCAGCAGGCAAAAGTAGAGCCAGCAGAATAGGTCACAGTGGTCTTACTGAGGGTCACGCAAAATCCCTGCACAATTCAAAGACTTTGATCTACAAACTGTTGAAAAGCAAGGGAAGTGAATCCCATAAACATTGAACTGTGTAAAAGGTGAACTGTGAAATGTGAAAAAAGAGGGGCAGCACCCAGAAGAGGGGGACTCAGGGGTGAGTCACTATCATCCTGATGGAGAGCCAAAGTAAACCCAGTGAAGAGAGGCTAAGCATCGAGAGGGGTCTGAGCCTGCAGAGGGGGATCCAAGGATGAAAAGTCGGTACCCCAAGAAGGAGAAGAGCTGAGGCTATCACTCAAGCACTAGCAGTCAAGAGGGGTCACAGCCTGGCAGAGGGAGATCCAGGGGTGAAGCCATCAACCGAGTACCACCAGTCAAGAGGGGTTCGAGCTCAACGGAGGGATATCCAGAGGTGAAGCTACCATCCAAACTTCAAGTAAGAAAAGAACGGACATGTAAATTGAGGGATTACAATTAAGAAGGGTCAGCGCCCAGAAGAGGGGGATCCAGGTGTGAAACCAGCACCCTATCTGAACTGTGGATTACAATTGAGAAGGGTCTGCACCCAGAAGAGGGGGACCCATGGGTGAATCATTATCACCCTAACACATTTTCATTTGATTAAAGGAACTTTTGTTATTGTTATTTGAACATGTAAGGGCCCGACGGCAAGATACTTTTAAAAAGAAACAAGACTTGGCCATCGACGGTCCCTAAAACTGCCATTGGAACTGTCGTCTCATGCTGGAGAAGCCCGAGACTGTACTGTGCTGCAAACTCCCACCTTACCCCAGGCTCAAGCCGTGGGGAAGGGAGACCCAGGCTACCACATCCTGACATATTATTTGAGAACTCTTCTTTCTTTTCTTGAAAACTATCCCACACCCTTATTTGGTATTAGTTTGAGGTTTGGCAATAGGTTTCTTAGTATAGGCCATTTTATTGGACACACCACCACTAGGATTGCCTTACTTTTAATTTGATGGTTGACGCTTGCTCCCGTCTTAGATTTAGATTAGGCGTTTTGCCATCCCGCATACAGCATTAATTGTTCAATGTTCTTGAACTGCGATCACTTGTGTCTGTCTTACTTGTTGCCTCCATGAGTTTCTCACATACGGTGTCAGGAATTGGGATATGTGTCTGTGGAAACGGTGGCAACATTGGCGGTTCCTTTAGCGGCCATCACGGCCCCATGTAACACTAGACGCGGTCTAGTGTTTGCTTCCAAGATGGCCCCCGCCTGTATTTCATCCCTCACAGTGCGCGGCTCGGCACATTAAAACCTATGTTTTTTCACTCCATTGAGACGCTAGTGACCCTTGCTGTCCTTCTTGCTACCTTTACTTTGCTGTCTTTGCATTTCCCTTGTGCAGCTCGATCCCTCTCTAGCGGTCACGTATCCTTCCTTGGCTCCCTGGTTCACTCGGATTCTCGTTCTGTCTTCTTTTCCCGTTCCTGCTTACCTACAGGAATTTTGTTTCTACCTTCTCCTGCTTCTCTGCTCTCTGTCCCGGTGACATCCTTTGGGCCGTGCTTGCCCCCTTTTCATGCTTCCTGTCAACCGGGCCGTTGGAGGGTCAATAGGGAGTAAGGCTGCTCTTTCACTCTTGCTACTCTACTCCTGTTCATGCTGCTTGGAGAATACAGTTTGTCCGTCTATCTACTTCCCGGACATACCGCTTGGCAGTGACTGTATCCAGGATATTACGGGGCTACGGAGCTGAGCCTTTCAGGAAGATATCCCTGTGGAGAACTCCTACATACCTCGGAACGCAAACAAACCTCAGAATCTTTTTGGTACTATAAACAGTGTTTTTTTCAGCTGAAAGGCTTTTTCCCTAAAAGGGGACATGCTCCCGGGGGTCTCTCTTGTCTGGAGCTCTATCACCCGGTTAAGCTGGCCTGCATGGGAGCATGGCCCTACCTCTTTGAGAAAAATGAAAGGTAGCCAACTTATAGGGGTGCCCCTAAAATACAGGTACCCTTAATCACGCTCTCACCAGAGTAAATGCACCCCTCTAGGCAATTAAGGCCACAAGACTTCATCTTGCAAGGATAATGAACTTTAATCTGTACAAAGATGAGGATGGGGGGGCATAGGACTCTGCCCTCCCAACCAGCATTCTGTTTTCCGTGGCTGGCTCCTGCAGACTAATGTCAAGCAGGCGCCTTTATATACTGTTCATCTTGGTCACTGGATACTGGCATAGCTCATCCAAAACTGCTCTTCTTGCCCTACAAGGGATTCTGCAGTCACCCTTCTTGCATGGCCAGGTTACAACCTACTTAACATTCTGCTGCCTCTGCAGGAATAGATTGTAGCTCTTGTTTAGCATCATTGTCTATATTATACACATTTATATATAAACACACCTTCCAGCCATACTCTCAACACTTCACTCAATATTCTTATATTTTATCTGGTCCAGTAATTCCCCTAGAAAACCTTGCTTACATAGTACTGTATGTCGTGCATTGAATCTTTTAGTCTCCATTGGCTTTTGATGGACAGGGAACAGCTGCCGAGTTACCTTGTGCTCTCTGCCAGCCTTAGCTGACACCATGCAATGCCTGTAGTCTATTTTTAGCACAGGCTGCATTCACCGTGCTTTGAGAAAAGCCAACTACAATTGACAGTTTTACAAATATATTCAGCTACATATTTATTTGCACCTTATATCTAAATCCTAACTATCTTCATGTATTGACGCCCCTCCCCACTGGACTCTTGTAGTGCTTAGAAAACAGTTAACAGAAGTCTGGCCTAATTCTAAAGTGCTTGGGAAGATTAGGAATGAAGAAAAGCACTAGCTCCTTCCCAACAGCCCCCCTTTCGTTACTTCTACAGTAACAAACTCATCCCCACCGACATATCTACAACCCCAGAAATATTAGTTTGAGTTTTGCTGTTTATTGTATGGCAAGGTGTTTTCGATACCCCAATTGACATCATCGTCTTTGCACTATTAGGGACTATATGAAGACATCATCGGAGACCCAATTGATACGTGCAGAAGAGAACCAAGAACAACACGATCACAGGCACCAGTAGTTTTACTACTGCCCCAGCCATGACGGGACCCAATCAAAGCCAAGCGATAGCCAATCTGTGTTCTGAACTCCACTTTCTTTTCTTCATTTGAACACCTAGATTGTGCACCGTCTTGATGACATGGGATAGTGACCCATTCTCAGCATCCTCCGGGGGTATAGAAGTGCAGCAGCTGCTTGTACCCCAAAAGCCAAAAAGATGAAAAAGAAAGTCTCTTCTGACCTAAAAGGCCAATATTCGTCAGGTATTCCTTTGAGTAGTGCAGAACAGTCTTTTTGAGACAGTTTGATCTCTTCTTTCTTCCCCACCATTAAAATAATCGTTTTTCTGGAAGCATACCAAATTCTTGTGTGATCTGCAAGCTTCTTTAGGTGCTAGAGTGGCTGTTGGCACCTCAACAGACATTTCTTCTCCCTTCAGGTGTTCTTGTAGGATTACTAGTAGCACTGAGTGCAGAGTGGCCAGTGAACGTTTGCCCCTCTATGAGAGTGTGAGGTGCAAGTAGGCTTGTTGGCCACAAACCCAGTAGTAATCCATCACCGCTGATGTACCTTTCGTCATATCAGGGATCACAAGAGTGTGGTTGCACTGTGTGTTTGCGCCACCAGGAACGGTTCCTTCATTGAGTCTATGGCTCTATGTATTCACACTGGCTTCTTCATTGTTACAATCTGTGTCGGCTTTGGCCGACCTGGTTCTGGACCTTCAGAAAAATTGAAAATTCAAAAAGATCAGGCGTATGCCACTGCACACCACCCTGGCATGGATCCTCAAAATGTCTCTTGCCTTGTCTCAGGTGCTCTTCGGACATCCAAGAGATGCACCCAATATCTAACTCCTTCAAATGGACGGCGAGAGGAGTACAGAATACCACCTCGTATGAACCTTTAAACCTGGGGCTGATCAGTTCCCCAGATAATAATGGTCCAGTGTAATATGGGTAATGCAGTATATAGAATTATGGTCTTGCTTTCTACAGGGGGGGGGTCACTATTTCTCTCCTTTATCGCACGCCACTGCCGCCCCTGTGTGCTTCAGTCCCGTCCCCTGTTAAATTATTTATGACCCATCAACACATAATATGTCTCCTTCCGTCAATGCATGAGCTGTTCATCAGAGTGGCAAAATAAATACAACTCCTGTATAATCAGGAGTTTGATGAAGATTCCATGAGGAAAAAGCGGGAAATGTGCCGCTCTGTTGCAATAGCAAAGAAAGAAATACTGGATAGCTCTACCATAGGGAAAGAAATAAAATTTATTAAAAATGCATATGAAAACTGGTCCAGACAGCGGTGTTCTAAACACCTGCAGAAAGATGGGGAACTAACGTTAAGAACATTATCAGACAACTCCCGCAATTTCTGGTCCCTGCTAAATTCTCAAGGTCAAGATCAAGAGGCGATCCAAACAAACTGTGTGCCAGAATCTGCATGGATTAACTATTTTTCAGAAAAGCACTCGAAGTCAGACAAGGGCCCCTTGTTCATCTCTCCAGACTCCTCATAGGCATTTGAAATCACAGAGGAGGCAGTTCTTGAGTTAATTAACAAATCATCTTCATCCAGAGCAGCAGGACTGAGCGGACCTACCAATCAGGTTCTAAAAGCAAATCCAGAATTATGGGCGAGAATACTGTGTGATCTTTTCTGTGAAATTCTGAGAACTAAAATCATCCCTCAATCCTGGAAGACCGCTCTAATAATACCGATCTACAAAAAGGGTGACTGAAAAGACCCCAGCAATTATAGGCCCATTACATTGCTGGATATTGAGAGTGAGATCTTTGCTAATGCGAAGAATATAATACCAAAAAAAAAGACCGACTTCAGAAGGGGTCACTCTGGCAACCATTCGCAATGGGAAAGTAACATCAAAACAAGCAAAGAAATTTGCAGCCTTCATAGATCTATCGAGCGCTTTCGATTTAGTCGATAGAGAGAGACTCTGGCTTAAGCTCACCAGTAGGGATGCACATAGGCCTTTAATAAACATCTTAACAGCACTTCATGAAAATAATCCAGCTATTGTAAGACTGAACTGTGAAGGCCTTTTGTCGGATGAAATCCAGGTGAAAAGAGGAGTAAGACAGAGCTGCATGGTTGCCCCAGTTCTCTTCGGTTTCTGTCTTGCCGATTTCGGTGAGGAAGTAGATTCAGCAGCCCTAGCAAGTCCGAAAGTGCGGGCAGGAAGTAATCAAATGGCTCATGTACGCAGACAACATTGTGTTCTTAGATAGAACACCTATGGGTCTCCAAAGGATGTTGTCTGCTCTCGAAATCTACATGAAGAAAAATGATTTAATAGTCAACCCAGATAAATCAAAAATAGTCGTCTTCGGAGGTAGCGGAAAGGTTGACCGATTCCCTTGGAAGATAGATGGCCGAATCATCCCTATGGTAGATGAAATTGTGTACTTAGGATACACATTATATGCTATACCAAGAAGGGTACAAACTCTATCCGATATCACATGTGCGACCAAACCCCTAACATCGCAACTGCAAAGAAATGTTAGTCAATACTGCAAATTCTAACTGATTCCAGCATTGAGATACTATAAAGCAAACATCATCCCAACTCTTCTTTATGGAATAGAGGCCAAACCACTGGCCTGGGATAAAATTGTAGGCTCAATTTGGAGAAAAAAAATCTGAAATCTCCCCCAAAGACCTGCCAATTTCTTGCCTTCATTTTGAGTTTGGCATAAAATCTTTAAAATCACATATGAACTGGAAACTGCTTTCTTCATACATACTTATCATAGATCCCCTACGAAATTCACTGTATGAAGACCTTAAAAAACATTTGGAACAGCATCCGTCAGTCCTGCTCAACCTAAAAAACCTGGCAAAAAAGATACTAACAAATTGCGATAGTAATGAAGATCTATTGGTGTCAAACCCAATGAAGACTAAGAAACAAATGGAAACAGCTGTCATGGTGCGTGCTCCAAAACCCCTGGAGCTGTTGGGCCCATCCCAGTCCCCGCCAACCAGAAGGACTTGGCAGGCCCCAAGGAAGTTCCCCAGAGTCTCATGGACTCAGTCCTGGCGCCGTTGGCGCCAGGCTCATGAAATGGGCTGAACATATGGAACTACTTAATCTGTCTGTGAGGCCGAGTCTTCTGTTGAATCCAGGGTGTGGCAGAGGGACTATTTTTCCTGAGAGACAGGGTGTGGTAAAGGGACTACTTTACCTGGAACTACTTACAAGGCTATATAAGCCGCACCCTGAAAGCAGAACACGCTTCTCGTTAATCTGCACTCCTGCAGCGTAACGCTCACCGTGTCTGCTCTGCCCTCGAGCATCTTCAGCCACGCCCGTTGGTGCTTTCCATCCATCGGTGCCTGGAACAAGATAAGGAGAAGAACAGGAGTTACTACAGCGACTATCCCTTACCTGCAATTCCGGCCATCGGTCTCATCTCCGGCTGGTTCTCTGATCGCCGCCCCTGCTGGAAAAGGACTCCCACGCAGATCATTTCATTCCACTGAAAGGCCTACCCTCAGCCGCAACCTTGGCTAAAGAATTTTTAGTGCAGATAGTCCGAATACATGGATTTCCCTCCATCCTAATTTCGGATCGTGGCAGCCAATTTATCTTGTGCTTTTGGAAAAAGTGTTGCAAATTAGCGCAAATCGATGTAAGACTTTCCACCAGCCACCATCCCCAGACTGATGGTCAGACGGAGAGGACCAACCAGACTCTAGAACAATACCTCAGATGTATGTTACACCAGTCTGAAAAAGGTTGGAAAGACATTTTATGGATAACCGAGTACACCTACAACAACTGTCTGCACTCCAGCATCGGACAGACCCCCCTTCTACACCATTTACGGTTTGCATCCACAAACTTCCACTCTTGCCTCACCTCAACCTTTGGAAATGCCAGCAGTAAAAAGTGTGCACTCTACCATCACCCAAGTTTCAAACAAGCAACGGATCAGCTGAAACAAGCCAAGGAAAGGTACAAGAAGTCAGCAGACATCCATAGCAGTGAAGCTCCAAAGTATCAAGTTGGAGATGAAGTCTGGCTGTCATCTAAGCACATACCCATGAAAGGAACCCGAACCTTCAACCCCAGATACATAGGTCCATACACCATTAAGGCCATCATCAATCCGGTAGCAGTGAAGTTGAATTTACCCTCACACATGAAAATTCATCCCGTGTTTCATGTCTCACTTCTAAAACCAGTACAACCAGGAACCCAAGTTCTGAAACCACCAAAACCGTTCATGGTCAATGGAGAACCCGAATTTGAAATCAAGGATATCCTGGACCCGAAAATCGTCAAATCAAAACTGTTTGATCTAATAGACTGGAAAGGATATGGACCACACGAAAGATCATGGGAACCCAGTGAGCACATTCATGCACCACGATTGTTGAAAGGGTTTCATCATAGTCACCCGAACAAACCAGGACCAAGGGGAGATCCCGCCTTTAGGGGGAACTTGGGGGGGTGAGGGGGAGTGCTGTCATGGTGCATGCTCCAAAACCCCTGGAGCTGTTGGGCCCATCCCAGTCCCCGCCAACCAGAAGGACTTGGCAGGCCCCAAGGAAGTGCCCCAGAGTCTCATGGACTCAGTCCTGGTGCCGTTGGCGCCAGGCTCATGAAATGGGCTAAACTTATGGAACTACTTAATCTGCCTGTGAGGCTGAGTCTTCTGTTGAATCCAGGGTGTGGCAGAGGGACTATTTTTCCTGATAGACAGGGTGTGGTAAAGGGACTACTTCACCTGGAACTACTTACAAGGCTATATAAGCCACACCATGCAAGCAGAACACGCTTCGCGTTATGCAGCGTAACGCTCACCGTGTCTGCTCTGCCCTCAAGCTTCTTCACCCACGACCGTTGGTGCTTTCCATCCATCGGTGCCTGGAACAAGATAAGGAGAAGAACAGGAGCTACTACAGCGACTAGCCCTTACCTGCAATTCCGGCCATCGGTCCCATCTCCGGCTGGTTCTTTGATCGCCGCCCCTGTTGGAAAACGACTCCCACGCAGATTCCCGATACTCACCTGGGATTCTGCATCCTCCCGGTTTCTTCTGAGCAGTTCTTCCATTCTTCATGTTGGGGCCACGCCTGCAAAAGGGGAACAGAAAACAGCAGGTTAGTCGCGCATCATACAAACAAACATTAACTCAGTCATCCGGCGCCACTCATTCGCACCTGTCCTCACCTGGAGGCAACCAGCACAGCATCCGAGGAGGGCCGTATCTTCTCCCGGACGACGCACAAAACTGCATCTGCAAGAAAGACAAACACGTTTAAAGCCTTGGGACAATATGAGCATCTATACCAAGCTGTTATTGAGATAGAGACTCACCTGATTATCCAAGCATTCTGAAAAAGCAGCAACAGCACTCTGGAACAGTGAAGTAACTGCACCCAGAGAAAGACTGAGCCTACCGCGCCCCTGCTGAAGGTCAATCAGGACGGAGCGCCAACCTCACCAAACTCATAGGTGAGCAGGAGAGGAGTCGGGCACCCGGAGGTGGCAGGTAGTGGGGCCAATCCAACCCAGTCATAGCTAACTTCTTGTTTCAACATTACAGGCTAACGCCTTCTGGGGAGATCACAAGGGACAGGACATCGCTATGCCATCAAAACTACACCAGTGCAGTTCCCGGTCATACGACTACGTGCTACGCCCCCGTGGAAACCAGGTGAGTGTGACAACAGCAGATTGGATTAAGACAATAGGGGAAACAAGAGCATCATCTTCTTCAGCCTCTTTATCCTTATTTGATAAAAAATTGGGGTTTTACCGAGATATCAAATTAAATTTCCAGATCACAAAATAAGACAGAATTTTCTCAGAATGTCCAAGTTACAAGGGGCCAAGAAAAAAGTGGTAGAACTTTATGCATGGGCTGCAGGGACCTAAAACATCAGACATTAGAGCATCATCTGAGACATTGTCAAGGTACTTTAAATGCCAGAAAAAAACATTTGGGCAAATTTATCTCCAATTTAGATCCAGAGACAGGCCTCTCTTCACAGATGTTTTGGAACAGATTGATCACCGGGCAAGAGACTGCACTGATGATAAATGTAATCAGAGTACTTGTAGATATGGAATTCATTTTATCAAAATATTGCTAATACTATATAGATATGTTCATCTGTAGTTTCTTAAATTCAGAAAGAATCATATGAATTGATCTGTTAATAGTTGTAAGATTCTTTTTTTATTTTCTCATTTTTATTACTTTCCTTTTTTGTGAAAAATCAAATTCTGGTTAGAACACAAATAAAAAATATATATATTATAATAATAATAATCTAGAGTTACTAAAACAGGGGCTGTGCAAATAGCTTAAGTCCTCAAATTGTCTAGTCATTTTCTTAGTCCATTCAAATGTACTTTTAAGTCCCCTGTCCTTCCCTGAGACTTTGCAACAGTGGCCTTGTGTAGACTACGTAGTCTAGGATCCATGCTCTACAATAATTACATAAGCCCAGAAAACTGCTACATTTCCTTCACAGTACTGGGCCTAGGGGCCGCACATACTGCCGCCGCCTTATCTGGTAATATTTTTACCTGTTTACACAAAATGAGTCCCAAGTATAGTCCCTCCTGTTGGCAGTATTATAGCTTCTTTTTATCTGACGATTTTGTTCCCTGTCCTCAAATAACTCCTCATCAGTCATTTTCTTTAATTACACTGTCAAATCTACACATACTACCGTGCACCATTCGCACCCATCCTGGTCTGTGCCAATCAGGACTACTCTTTTGTCTGGCACTACTAGCCCTTGTAAATCTAATGACAATATTGTCCCTGCCACCATCTCGGGTGGCACCACAGGTTGGAAAATAAAATCTGTAGGCACTTGCCAACACGTTGTTGAAATTGGAGACACTGCTTTTACGAATACCTTTAATACCATAGAAAAATATATCTTGGACCACAGGAACCCCATGTACTACCGTCTCCCTCACCATTGCATGGATTCCTACTATTGCTTGAGCTACACACATCCATGGAGTGGAACACACTACCCCTTGATCTGTGAATAATATTGTTCTGTTTGATGTACTGAGCAGATCCCTACCCAACACGTTCACAGGGGAACTCTCTGAATATAACAAGGGGGCTCGTACTACCTCCGCTCCCACTTTTATATCCAGATCTTCAGTGTATGGAACTGTAGAAATAGCCCCAGAGGATCCCTGCATGTAAAGAGATTTACCTGATAATTGAAAGTTCCCCTCCATGATGCATGATTTGGTTGCACCTGAATTTACCATAAATATAAATGGCCTGTTTCCTATTTCCACCTCCACCTCCACCAAGGACTCCTCTTCAGGGTGTGCCGTTATTAATAGGATTGGACATACGAGTGCTTTCTGTGGGCTGTCCTAATCAGAATATTTATTTGTCCCGGTGAATTAAAAAGGGATGCCGCATCATTGCAACTCCTTGGAATGGGGCACCTGTTCCCCCTGCCATCCTGTTAAACTCTGTTCCCTCACTCTGCTGTAGTTGTTGCCCATGTTGCCCTTACCTGTCAGCCCCATAAGGGAACTGATTTTGACCCCCTCGCCAAATTACTGTTGTCTCCTTGAGACCCTTGGAATCCCTGTCCTGGAGGTGATGGCCTATAATTAAATCTCATCCCAGGCCTGTTACTCCACTCCCTTGTGAAATGCCCAAATTCCCAGCAATACTAGCACTCTGATGTTCTCAATCCTCCTCCTCAAGGCCCTATCCCCCCAAAGCCTACTGCTCTTGCTCCTCGAAATCCTCCTCTTCCCCTTGGGGCTCCTTCATACTACCACTATGGGTTGGGGTACTGACACCCCAACCCCATGTCCCTGTCCTCCTTCACCCAATAGTGCCACAAATGTGGCATTCACAATTTGTTGAGTGTCTCCTGTCCTTTCCCCCTGAGCCAGTGCCGTCACTGGTGCTTTGACGACAACCTTATTTAGTTTCTTTTCCACTAGTTTTGCCTCGTCAGTTTGCCGCTTCTGGACTGTCTCCCTGTCCCGCTCCTTGATTCTCTTACAATTGTGGACTATTATACTTTGCATCTCTGCCCACCCTTTGGGTTCAATATTTAGTGCCTTCTGGACCTCTTTTGGTAGTCCCCTCTTTACAATAAAATAGAAAAATTGTACTGTCTCAACTCTCCACATTTCATGTAACTTAAGAATGAATCTAACTGGGTCCTCGTCATAAACCATTGTGCACTGCATTAAAGAATGCAAGTCAGGGGTATCTGGGCACATCCTTCATAGGCAGCCCATACCCTTGCCCTGACATCAAAGGCTGCTCCATCATGTTTATTATCTGCAAGACTTACCCCAGCCCTTGCCCATATGCCCCCAGCCTGGTCCCCAGCTATGGTGACCAGTAGACTCTTAAACGCTACTAGTGCTAAGGCTACCCCTGCTGTTTGTTTTTCAAATTCATAGATCAATTTACTAGCTTTGGCTATAAGCTGGGGGAGAGCTTTAATCAAAATATTTTTGTCCATTTGAGGCCATGGCACATACTGTATTATCCCTACTCCTTTATTTATAAGAGGCATCTGCATATCTATTTTGTTTTCTACCCTTTTAGTATTCTTCTGATCTTGAATTACCATGATTAAATCTGGTCTATTTCTTGGTCTGTCCCTCCTTACTGCCTCTTGTGGTAGGGACAGGTTTCTCACTGCCTCCTCACCTTGATCTCCTTCTTGCCCTCTGCCCATCACCCTTTCCAACACAAACATTTCTTATTACCCCAGGGTTAAACCTAAACAAAAAATCTCCTGACTTCCAATCCCCTGTTTTATGCACCGGTACCCATATTTCTGGTGATACTTCTTCACGTTCTTGTAACCTGACCAACCTCTCCCGCAATGCTGTTAACTCATTGTCTATGTCTACATGTGGACCCTCTGGGTACAGCAATGCTACGGGCATATTAGCACTTGTGGATGGGTTATATGGAGGTGCAAAAGCTCTTGAGTCCCCCCCCCCCCTAGTTGCTAATCCTGTTAATCCTGTTGACACTCTCTCTACCACTGGAGGCTTATATACTAGGTTTGTATATCTTACTGCAGGTTTAGGCGTTACAGGGTATATCCCCTTACATTGGATCTCTTTCACCTTCCTGATCTTCCATATCCTCTGCCAGAGATCTAGAATCTATTCTCTTTTGTGGGACTTGTTCCCTTCATATTTTGCTGCTACAAAGAAGGACATTTTTTCCTAGCATGTTTCTGTTATGGGAGCCATGCTCTGTCCAAGAGCAGGACATCACCCCTTCCTTTGTTTCTACTATCCATTGTTTATTTATTCTGTCACAACACAGTGGTAGAACCCTATGCATGTGTAGTATTGGAGTTTCTATCTCCATAATGTTGCGCATGTCACACACACACACACACACACACATCTATTTCTATATATCTCCACCTTCCTTCCTTTTTTACCACAAAAGATAGCAAGAGACAATATAAAACATTATTGACTAAAATCCAGGCCCATTCCTTACCAAGCTTCCTTACCAAGCCACTACTGTTTTTCCTTATATCCTTTGTATTACCACCTTCCCAGCATTTTTTTATGTGCTCAGGATCCCATTGCTTCTATCGTCATAGAAGAATAATGCATGGTACTACCATCTCAACCTATTATGACTGAGGAGTCTTACTTCCCAGTCCTTATAAGCTGAGGTTCCTGAAGGAAGTGAGGCGGCACGGTAATACTACCATGAAAATCTCTACAGTTCCCTTCTTCCATTATAAAAAGTAGAAAAACAAAAATATGTGACAATTTCAATGCATAGCCCACCTCCTATCCAATCTACTCCTTAACACATCACCAAAAGTCCTATTCCCTAATACATTACCAAAAGTCCTAGTACATCTATTCCATTGACCTTGTGCATCATTCACATCACCATAGTACATAATACCATTCACATCACAATAATACCATTCACATCACCATATCATACATGTTCCCATGTTGTTATCACTTGCGAGAGTATACTCACATGGGCGTTGTTCACTCAAGTTTCCTCCGTTACGAAACTAGCCTGTGTCATTCTGAAGCCACGCCCTGCTTCAGTGAGTGGAGAGGATTTCTTTTAAAATGGCTCCTACTAAAGTCACTCAATATACATGGGGTTTTTGATTAAGAGGACCGATAACTATAGATGGGCATGGCTCTTTGCAAAGCCTAGGCCTAGTCACCAGGAAAAGTGCAGGGGAACACTGAGATCACGTCTGGGTCACAACTGAACGGAAGGTAGCCCAACTTACAGGGGTACCCCTAAAACACAGGTACCCCTAATCACGCTCACATCAGAGTAAATGCACTCCTCTAGGGAATTAAGACCACAAGTCATCTTGCAAGGATAACAAACTTTAATCTGTACAAAAATGACTATGGGGGGGCAGATGACCCTGCCCTCACCCCCCCGACCAGCATTCTGTCTTCTGTGGCCGGCTCCTGCAGACTAATGCCAAGCAGGCGCCTTTATATACTGTTCAACTTGGTCACTGGATACTGGCATAGCTCATCCAAAACTGCGCTTCTTGCCTTACACGGGATACTGCAGTGACCCTTCTTGCATGTCTAGGTTACAACCTACTTAACATACTGCTGCCTCTGTAGAAATACATTGTAGCTCTTGTTTAGCATCATTTTCTATATTATAAACAGTTATATATAAACACACCTTCCCGCCATACTCTCAACACTTCACTCAATATTCTTATATTTTATCTGGTTCAGTAATTCTCCTAAATAACCTTGTTTCCATAGTACTCTGTATGTCGTGCATGGAATCCTTTAGTCCCCATAGGCGTTTGATGCATAGGGACAGCTACCTTAGCCGACACCAGGCAATGCCTGTAGTCTATTTTTAGCACAGGCTGCATTCACCGTGCTTTGAGAAAAGCTAATTACAATTGAACAGTTGTACAAATATATTTAGTTAAATATTTATTTGCACCTTATATTTAAATCCTTACTATCTTCATTTAGTGACCCTCTTCCCCCCTGGACTCTTGTAGTGCTTAGAAAACAGTTAACAGAAGTCTTGCCTAATTCGAAAGTGCTTGAGAAGCTTGACAGTGAAGAAAAACACTAGCTCCTTCCCAACAAAAAGGAGGACCGTAAGCGAGAAGAACCAAATAAATCTGGCAGAAAGAAAAAGACTGAAGCCTCTAAGCTCCGCAGAAGAACCCAGGTGAGGTGAAGGATCAGGGGGATGACATTCAGAAGCCTGAAAGTTTGCAACACCTAAAAGATCCCATGGCATTGTTGGAGCAATTCCAGGAACTAGTGGCGGCTCAGCAAGGGCTAACTGTGGAGGTACAGTCTCTTTGAGCAGAGAACATCACCTTCAGGCAGCAGATTGCAGTCCGTGAAGACAGCAGAGGAGATCTGCCACCATTGACCTTCCTCTTTGACAAGTACGATGGAAACCCAATACATCTCAAGGAATTCTTGGACACCTGCCTGGTATACTCGTCCAAAGGCTTACGAATTAGATCGAGCCAGGGTAGGATTCTTCATTTCTAATCTTGTAGGAAATGCTCTGCTTGGGCTACCCCTCTTATCACCAGCGCTGACCCGGCTATGAATGATTACGTCACTTTTACTCAGCTGTTCAAGGCTAGGGCGACAGGCCAGAGGTTCAATACTCCTCATATGAAGCCATGTTGGACCTCAAACAAGGAACACAAGATGTTCAGTCCTATATTTCCACATTCCAGAGGTTGGCGGTAGATGCTGAATGGCCTGATTCTGCCCAGCAGACTGTGTTCAGGTGAGGACTCAAACAGGACATTAAAGATGAGTTAGCCAGTGTAACGCTCACTTGTTCCCACGGGGGCGCTGGTCTAGTCTGGATTGCTGTGGCCTCTTCTAGCGTGATGCGCAGGACCCGGAACACCGATTGGACAGGACCGCCAAATCGTGCTTGCCTGGCCCGTAGGAATATCCTTCTGCAGATGAGAAAGGGGATTAACAGTCTGCAGAATAGTGTGCTAGCTCCCCCTTTCCCCCTTCGTTCCTCTCTAACTTCCTCCAAACCCCGGTTTAAGCTCACCTTATGGTTTGGAAGGATGAACTCTCCATCCTGCTTCTGGTGCAGGGGCGCACGTTCGTCCAGTTACTTCACTGGTTTTCAGAATGGCGCTGGCAAAATCCACTTGACTTTCCTGAGCGATGCGCCGTAAGTATGAAAGTTCAAAGTTCAAGTGAGGCCCCCTTTATGTTGTCTTTCTAACCTGTGATCTGTCCTTTATTTCAGGTGCAGAATGAAGGCGATGCGTCGAGGGGTTAAACTGTCGAGGTGAGTAGTGATGAGGGCGATCCCTCTAAATGTCCTTATCATTCCCCAGAAATGTCTCTTGTCCTTTCCCCATAGGGGCTGGGGTACGGTACCTGCCAACGGGGCGGCGCCGACCCAAAATGTGGAAGAAAAGCCGGTAAGTATTATGGCTGTTAATCAGGCTTTCCTTCTGTGTTCCTTCTGCTCACCTTTTGTTTCTTCCTCTCTCCCTTAGGTGCAGAGATGTGGCGTCCGATGCTGACAGCCGCGATGGAGCCGGGAGATGTCTCGAGGACAGGTGAGAGAAGCGTGGCGCTGCAGCGAGCAACGCAATGCTTTTAAATGGAAGTCTTTCTTCAGGGATGCTGGCGAGAAGATTCCGTATGCAGGTAAGAAGTTTGAAATAGTCCTTGGTTTTCACCTTTCTCTTCTCTTCCTTCCTTGCAGGTCTTCCAGGTTCGAGGCGGGCGTGGCTGGAGTCCAGGAGCAGGAGCAGACACGGTGAGCGTTAAGCTGCAGGAAGCAGAACAACGCGAAGCATGAGCTGCTGTCTGGGCGTGGCTTAAATAGCCTCCAAAGTCGTCCCAGGTATGTATCCTTCCCCAACTAGGTATGTATCCTTCCCTGGCCACGCCCGAGTAAGAAAATAGTCCCTATGAAAAAATAGTCCCTTTCAGGTGTCACGGAGGCCTGAAGCGTGCAGCATGGTCTGCATCAGGTAAGTGCAAAAAACACCTCCCTTCATGAGCCTGGCGCCTATGGCGCCAGGACTGATGTCCAACATGAGCCTGGCACCAAAGGCACCAGGACTGAGTCCAAAGAGCCCCTATAAGGGGCCGCTGGGCTTTTACCCGAGGGCATGATGCCTGCTTCCGGGGGTGCTGGGCCTGGCCTGGTGCTCCGGGGGTAGGCATCATGACAGCCAGAGTCGCAAGACCTGCCACTTTCCAGGATTTAGCGACTTTGTCCTTACAGATTGAGTTCCGCTTGTTCGAATGCCATCAAGAGAGAAGAAGAGCAAGGCCATACCTGCCGCTGACACCGATACATCCTCTTCCACTGGATAGACAACCGGGCGAAGAACCTATGCAGATTGGTCTGGCTCGAGGACCCCTAATGCCCCGAAGAACGCAAGAGATGCAGAGAGCAAGGGCTCTGTTTGTATTGCGGTTCTTTGAAATATCTACTAAGGAACTGCCCGAGGTTCCGATGCGCCGGTCGGGAAATGCCCCATCCCGATCCTAAACAGGGACAGGATCGGGGGTGATCACTCAAGACCCTGTAACAACACTCAACGAGTGGAGGACAACATACTTATGGTGTTTCTGGTCAAACTGCAGGTTGATTCCCTACTCCCCCTGGAAGTACTGGCCAGGCTGGATTGCGGGGTAGCAGGCAATTTTATCGATATAGAATGGGTTACGGAGCTCCGGATTCCTTGGGTGCCGGGATCTGACCCGATCAAGGTGTCTTTGTTTTCTCACCAGGAGGCCTTGGTATTTGATGTCATTCATGCAGCCCATTTTCCGGTCATACTAGGCATGCCCTGGCTGCGCCGGCATAATCCCGACATCAACTGGACTGCAAACACCATTCAATTGACTTCCCTCTACTGCAGTCAACATTGTTTCTCGCAACCAGTTCCAGCTCCACAAGAAGGAATGAAGATCTTGTTATCCACTTCGGTAGTACAGTCTAGTCCAACGCATTATCAGGAATTTACCGAGATCCTTGAACATCAACTTCCTCGCACTCTACCTCCGCACAGAACAGAAGACTGTGCCATCAAGTTAATTCCTGATGCCTCTAACATTTGGCCGCATGTACCCCCTATCGTTACCCAAAAGAAGGGCCCTCAAGGAGTATCTGGAGGCAAATCTGCAAAACGGTCTTATCTGGGAATCATGATCATCGGCTGGAGCATCACTATTTTTTATCCCTAAGAAGGACACACAAGACTCCACCCTGCATTGATTATCGCGGTCTCAACCGCATCACAGTATGTGATAGATACCCCAGGCCTCTGATGAAGGATGTTTTGGAAGCTGTGCAGGGGTCTTCTATATTCACCAAACTAGACCTCAGGGGTGCCTATCACCTGTTACAGATAAAGAGTGGGGAAGAATGGAAGACCACCTCCGGACCCCGCTGGGACACTATGAATATCAAGGAATGCCATTTGGTCTTGTGAATGCCCCAACAGTGTTCCAGCGGTTCAAGGACAAGGTATTTTCTGATGTCCTGTGTTTATACGTCATAGTCTACCTAGACGACATTCTCGTCTTCTCCTCTTCTCTTCAAGAACACAGAAAACACGTCACCACCATCATTTACTGGCCAAGCGTGAAAAATGCTGTTTTGAAGCCGCTTCAGTATCTTTATTGGATTTATTCTCTTTGGTGACGGAATCCAAATGGATCCGAAGATCAAGGCAGTATTACACTGATAATTCTGGTCCCTTGGTTCCCTCTTCTCCCCTCCTTTTGGACTCTCCTCACCTGAGCTGCTGGAATCATTGTCGGTAGTCTGTAAGTGCCGCCTGGTTAAGTAGTCCTTCTCTTTTCTTGGGTGGATGTGCTTGTCACGGAAGGAAGCCACAGTGACCGCTAGGGAACAGCAGTCCTGCGGCTCCCTTTCCGGAATTAAGCCAGAGGAAGGGAAAAGCCCAATGGGGAAGAAAAAAACCTTCGTATCACGTGGAATCTCCTCTTCACTCTTCGTAGATAAGAGATCATGGCCAAATCGAAAGGCGATGGTGCTGGTAGGTGTAAGCACGGATCCCTGGAACGAAGCAATGAGGAGGAATACATCTGCCGGACAGGAACGCCCAGAGGACAACCGGCGAGGGTGTGGTAGAGCCGCGGCTCAGAGCGGAACACTGGAACCAGGCAGGTGAGAGAAAGAAAAGACAACAAACCCGGAAACCGGTGTCAAGCAGACTGAACAGAAAGCAGAGAAATCCGAGGAGAAGGAAGGAGAGGCGGGTCAGGCCGGGAAGGAAACCAGGCCCGGGAAAGCACAAGAAAAACCACTGGATGGCAGCGGAAGAAAGACAGGAGCGAGGGAAGGAAAGCTTTGCAAGAGCAACGAAGACAGGGAACTAGGAAGAGAGGCTGGGCAGTAGCAGGAACAGAGCGCCAAGCCTCAGGAGCGAAAAACCCGGAAGCGGAAACATCCGACTGGGGTTGCAACGTGGCGTCTGCCGGCGAGAGGAGGTCTTTAAGCTCCCGGCGGGAGTCGCGCACCATGACCATAGAAAGGGGACTAAAACACTCTGCCCCTGTACCGCCACCCACAACGCAGAAGAAACCGCCAATCCTGGCGGCGGCGGATGACATACACTGGCAGGAACCCCGGAACATCAAGGACATCCAACGCTAGCTGGGGCTCGCCAACTTTTACAGGAGTTTCATTTCTCGATTCTCTGAGAAGGTTCTACCTATCACCTCACTCCTGAAAAAAGGGGTCAAGTGAGCGGAATTTTTGAGTATAGAGTACATCTATTTCCATGAGACTGAGTCGAACGCTTTTTCAGCGTCTAGGGCTACTGCCACTACTTTCGCTTCCGGGTCCATTTGTGCGGCTATTGCGAAAAACTTTCGGAGGTTTAAGGAGGTGGAGCGGGAGGGACTAAAGCCTGATTGGTCTGGGTGTATTAATTTATTCATATAGGGCAGTAGTCTATTTGCTATTGCTTTAGAAAATATTTTAGCATCCACGTTAAGGCGAGTGGGCGGTAAGAGTTGGGATCCTGTGGGGATTTGTGGGGCTTCAAGAGGACAGTTATTATCACTTCTTTAGTTGTGACTGGTAGTTCCCCCCCTATAGAGGGCTTCCTCCCATATTTCAGTTAGTTTGGGGGCGAGTTCGTCTTTGAAGATCTTGTAGAAGTCTGCCGGAATCCCATCTGAGCCGGGTGCTTTACCTGATTGTAGTTCCTTGATAGCCTGTGTGATTTCTTCTGTGGTCAATGGTGCGTCTAGTGTCTCTGTCTACCAGATGCAGTTCGGGCATGCGGAATGAGTCCATGTAGTTCGGGAGCTCCTCTTCTGTTACTTGGTCAGAATTCGAGTACCGCTCAGTGTAGAATTCCAGGAATACCTGGTTTACTGCTTGGGGGTTCATGTGGACGATTACCTCTGGGTCCACTATGCTAGTGATTTGTTTTACCCCTTGTTCGGCTTTAATGAGGTTAGCCATTGTGTGTCCCGCTTTGTTGCCTTCCCCTACCTTCTGGCCCTTATTGTGATAGTACACTTCTTGTTCCGCCAATGATTTAAATTTATCCATTTGTTCTTTCAGTGGTCATAAGGTGTTTATTCCTGTTGTCTGAGAGTGGATGATCTCTAGTCTGTGCAGTTCTATTTCTGTGTGGCTGAGCCTGTTTCTGATTTCGTTGAGTGTGCCAATTGTCTTGGATATTAGGTGACCTCTCAGCTAAACTTTAAAGGTTTCCCATACAGTGGTCAGAGATTGTACAGATCCAGTATTGCGCTAAAAATATTCGGTAATCTCCGCCCTTAGAGGGTCTATTATTCTTTAAGCAGTGATGGGGGCATCCTCCATGACTGTGGGTTTTGTTGCAAGTTGCCCATTTGTATTTCTAGCAGGAGAGTGATCTGATAACGTGCGTTTGAGTATTGTGCTTTCTTGTAAATACGGAATGTATTCGGGAGAGCAGAGCCAGTAATCTATACGGGAGCTGGATCCATGCACATGTGAATGGAACGTATATTCCTTTTGCCCTGGATGCATCTCTCTCCACGTTTCAACTAGGGGTAGCATTTCCATTATCTGTCGGATAGCTAGTGCAGCTTTAAAGTGGTTCCTTTGTACCGTAGATGAACGGTCCATTGTGGGGTCGAGGATTGTGTTGAGGCCCCCTCCCCCATATAATTCTGGCAGACCCGGCCGGTACGATTAGTCCTAGTACTTACAAATAGAATTCAGGAGTGTCTGTGTTTGGGCCATATGTATTGACAATTATTAATTCCTGTCCGGACAACGTTCCCCATATTATGACGTATCTGCCCTCCGGGTCTATCCCAGTTCTGGCCATTTGGAAACCCATGCGTTTCTGTACAAGCGTTAACACGCCCCTGGCTTGTGTTGAATAGTCTGTGGCGATATGTATCTGCCCCCAGTTGTAAGCAAATGATTCTGTTACCTTCTGCATTGCATGCGTTTCTTGTAGGAGAAGGATACCTACTTTGTGCCTGTTCGCATAGGCCATCATTTTCCTCGCCTTGATGGGGTTCACAAGTCCTCTGATGTTCCAGGACAGTAGCCTCAGCCCTTGGGCCTTACCCTTTACGTTCGTGTACATTTTGTGTCTTGTTCCGTAGTATGAACTTAACCTCCTTTGAAATGGCTGTGAGCCGTATGTCTGACAATTCTTTTTGTGAATAAACGTTGAACTCCCCAACTTTCAACCGACAACAGGCCGACCCAGCCTTCTCCCTCCTCCCTCACCATCCCCCCAACTGGATAGTGTAGTCCCATGTGTGATCTGCAACATTTGCTTCCACGAGGAGCGCTGTTTTGTCATTGCTTTACTTTGCATCCCTAGTCGCCCCTAGGATCTCGTGCACTGTATTTTTGACTGGTTGGTGTTCTGTGTTGCGTATTACCATTATTTCCCCCCTTCATCATGTATTGGATCGGGCCGTTTGGTCCTTCTTGCCGGGGTGGAGCGGGATGCTCTGCTCTATGTAATTCATTGCTTCTGCTGCGGTCTCAAAGAAGTGCGTTCTTCCTGAGTGCTGAATGCAGAGCTTTGCCGGGAACAGCATTGAGTATGGTAGGGATCTCTCTCGGAGTGCTTTCTTAAGTGGGTCAAATGTTCGGCGGGTTGTCTGTATCCCTGTTGAGAAATCGGGGTATATGTGGATTCTCGCTGAGTCGTATGCTAACGTGCCTTTCTCACAGGAGGCGGAGGATGAGGTCCTTGTCCCGGTAATTGAGTAGTTGTGCGATGACCGTGTGCGGTGGCGCCCCGAGTTTGGGCTGTGGGGCCAAGGTTCTGTGGGCCCTCTCAATTAGAAACTGCGGTGAGAACTGGGCCTCGGGTAGGATAGCACAAATCACCTCTTCCAGGTATGTTTCCATGGGCACATTAAGTGTTTTTTCGACCAAGCCGATCACTCTGATATTATTACGCCGAGAGCATGATTCCAAGTCCTCGCACTTGGATTGGACTTCTTTTAAGGATTTCTTGATCTCATCAATGTCTTTGGATTGAATAGTAGAGGTGTCTTCTATGGTTCCTATTCTAGTTTCACTCTCCGTTACTCTTGTGTTTAGTGACTGTAAGTAGGATCTGATGGAAGATATATTGCTCACTATGTCATCCAATCTACTATTGACTGGTGCAAATCCCACCTGTAATGCTGCCATATATGGTTTGGTGGTGGGATCGGCCGCCGGTGGGCCGCCAGGGCTATTTGGTGTCGGGGGTTTCGTGTTCTTGCTCTCCATATTCAAATTGGTAAATGCGTCCATGGGGCCTTTCCTGGGACCCTTATTGGCCTTAGGCATATCCAGAGGTGTAGGGAGGTTTCTTTCCCGTTTCTGTGCCAAACCTGTTATATGTGGCTGGAGATCATGGTTTAATTGGCGAGTGTGGTGTTGTTGGCTGTTCTGAGATGAGGAGCGGGCTTCCCCAGTGTGTCTTGTGCTTAGGGGTGCTTAGAGGTGTTCTCTCTGGCGCCCTTTATCTTGGGGGCTATAATTGTTATTGACTAGGCTATTGGGACCAAGCCTGCGCCGGTTGTAGCCTGTCTCCAGCTTCAGTGCCTCCAGCGAGGTCTGCCCTGTTCTGCAGGTATCAGGTTTTGCCATTGATTGCTGTATATAGACTGTGCTCCTCTTATCCCCAATGCTATGCGTCTTTGAACAGCTGTTTCTCGGCTCCGCGGTACCACCAGGGGCCACATCCCACCACCGTGAACTTATTTTAAGCAGGGGGAACAGCGTTATGTTCGGATCTGTCCCCGCACGTACCTATTTCTATGATGATCCTGCGGTGCATGGTCACTGCTTACTTCCCCACTGCTCCCCCTGGCCTGCACACTCGCTCCTCAGCGCACACAGTGGCACAGGTGGGGGTTAGGGAACTGTCCTCGGGAGCTGGTTCTGCGTGTTTCCTTGACTCGGGCTACGGCACGGTTTGTGTATCTCTGCCCCTCCTGACCACTTTGGATTTATTGCTTTTTGGTTGTGTCAGGCGATCTTGCTCTCCGCACGGACCACACAGCTTACTCTGCTTGGGCTGCCCTGTATTCCTCACTGTGCGGGGCTCAGCGTCGCCACGGTCGCAGACCCGCAGAGAGAGGGGCGGCTCTGGATGATTTCCCCGCTCTTCCTCCACTTCTGTGTCTCGTCAGAGGTGTGTGACAGTGGGTTATCGGCCTCGGTGGGGGGACCAAAGTGAGTTGGTTGGGATACTTAGACCTTCCAATGCACTATTCTGCCGAGGTTCCGTCGTTTACTGTCACCAACTTACAGGATTTTATAAAACAGGATTTATAGCTAGCATGGCTCAAACACTAGGCGGCCATCTTGGATGGTGTGCAACAGCGCCCCCCTCAGGTCATTTCTTGATGTCATGATCTACCAACGGTGGGCCACAAGGGCCAGAAGGCGACGCTGGATTTGGTATCCAGGAACTTTTGGTGGCCGACTCTCAACAAAGACGTTAAGACTTATGTTGCTACTTGTCCTGTCTGCGCCACCAACAAGTACACCAGCTCTAAACCTATCGGTCTATTCAACAAGAAAACATACCCTTGAAGCCGAGGGACCATGTGTCCACCGATTTTATAGTGGAACTCCCTCTTTCCAAGCGCTATACAGCTATAATGGTCATGGTGGATACTTTCAGTAAGCTCACCCATTTATCTCTTCTCCATGTTCTCCCGACCACACCTGAAATGGCCATAGTCTTTCTCAGAGATATAGTCCATTTACGCGGCATACCCCGCACTATAGTCTCTGATTGAGGTTCTTAATTTACCTCGTCTTTCTGGTCTTCTCTATGCAAACAATTCGGAATGCAAAGGGCCCTCTAGTCCGGATACCACCCTCAGAGCAACGGCCAGACAGAGCAATTGAATGCGACGCTCGAGCAATACTTGCGTTGTTTCTGGATTCAAGAACAGGACGACTGGGCCGAGTACCTCCCAATGGTGGAATTTGCCTATAACAATACCAAGCATTCGGCCATAGGGATGAGTCCCTTCTTTTGCACCTACGGGTACAATCCACGTTTTCTTCCTATCATGTTATCGACATCCACCAAACCTCCAGCTATCGATCAGCTGTTGTCCAATCTCAAAGAAACCCAAAAAACTGCACTTCAGTCCCTAGAGAACAGATGAAAGAACTATAAGACTCAGGCTGACAAGCAGAGAAACAAGAATCCCACGTGGGATTAAGGTACAAAGGTTTAGCTTTATACCACATTCCTACCTAGGTGGGTTCACTCAGGAAGGTTTTCCCCCAGGTATCTGAGACCCTTTGCTATAAGTTCTAAAGTCAATATAGTTGCTTTCCGCCTTCATCTACCGCCAAGCCTAAGGAGAATACACCCGGTGTTTCACTCCTAGCTACTCAATGAATACTGCACCGATCCGTATTGGTGCAAGATTCCCAATCACAGAGGACATACACCTCCAGAACCCAAGGAGTACGAAGTATCAAGACTCATCAACTCTCAGTACAGAAGAGGAACTCTCTAATGTCTTGTACATTGGAAGGGATACACTGAGGCAGAGAGGACTTGGGAACCAAGGAGACACCTATGCCATGGGCCCCTAGGTTGATGAGATTTTTTTCATCAACGATACCCAGGAAAACCACAGGGTTTCCCGAGGAAGAGGGATAATACTGACGCGCTCCACCCATGGAAACGGTGGCAGCAATGGCAACAATGGCAGTTCCTCTAATGGTGGTCACGCTTCCCACATAACACGCAACATGTAAATCTACAATACCGCTCTCAGCAAAGCTGTGGATGCCATTGCCCCGTTGAAGATCAAGAAAGAAAAAAATAAACATTCCAATTCCAGGTTCTCTGCCGAACTCAAGGAACTTCAGCTCATAATCATCCTTCTTGTAATTTTTTTTTGGTCTTACTCTTTTTATATGAGACTCTACTATTAGATCATGAAGCGTTTCAGCATAATTCTTCCTTCGTGGACCAATCAATGGAGCATGTGTCAGTAAACTGGATGCTTTCTCATGTGCTATCTGCATAGGGGAATGTACAAAAAGCTGCTCCCTAGCCTGCTGTTCTTTTCTGGCAGCAGCAAATGATGGCCATATAAGGTCTGCAAGCATTTCCATACGTGACCGCTCTACAAAGGTAAGGCCGGAGCCCATTTCCGCCCATTTCTGCTTATTTTGCCACTTCTGGCACTAATTTGTGCAACAAGTGTGTCCAATGCGCAGCGACACCGTGCATACCCCAATTTAGCTAAGTACGGTTGCTCGAATCTGCATCTGGTCCATAATCATTTCTTGCACCTTATGTGGCTGCACGAGGCGACCACTCCAAGATGGCCACCTAGCCCCCTTTGTGTTCACTTCCTGGATGCCCAACCCTGCCTGGCCACGGACTTCATCCATTGGCCTGCACCAGCTACAAGAGACCCAATCGGGAGCCGGGAGGTGTGAGCCAGCCTCCGGAACAGAGGCCAACAGGAACAAAGGCTGTTTCCTGTCTCAGCCCGTCTTTGCCTGGCCTTGCCTCTTGCCAGGGACCCTGCATCGTCTGATACAAAACAATTGCCATAGACCCAAGTTAACGTTGCTTTGCATAACCCCTCCGTTACTTAATAGTGCCTGTATCAGTTTCTACACTTCTTGGCTGCTGTACCCGACCATTCCCACAAACTTCAGGCCTATTACGACCGTGCCATTTCTTCTAAACATTTTAGACAAAGTGGCCTATATGCAAATACAGAACTTTCTAGAATCCAATTGCTTACTCGGAACCCGTCAATCTGGGTTCCGACCGCAACATGGGACTGAGACGGCTTTAATAGATCTTAAAGCCCAAATAGACAAGTGTAGAGACAAGGGACAAGCAGCCCTACTCCTCCTTCTAGACCCTTCGGCTGCATTCAACTTGGTTGACCATACAGTCTTATGTAGCCACCTAGACTCTGCAGCCCATTTCTCTAAAGAGGCTATAACTTGGATCAAGTCCTTTCTGAGTAACCGGACCATGAGAGTCTTCTCTCCATCACCCTCAGCAGACCCGATCCCTATAACCTGTGGCGTACCACAGGGATCTTGTGTGTCATCCACACTCTACAATGTATTCACTAAGCCCCTCTTCGACGAAATGGATCATCTGGGCATCGCCTACACAAACTACGCAGATGATACCCAGATCCTCCTTCCACTTTCAGGAGATTACGCCGTGGATCTAGCTCTAGTGAATAGAATCTACAGGCATGGATGGCCACTCATGGGTTATGCCTGAACGATGACAAAACTGAGCTTATTATCTTAGGCACTCCGACTTACATATCCAAACTCAGCCCCAATTATGCCAACTTCACTATCGATGTCAATAACATAAAAGTAGCTAAAGAAGTGAAGACCCTAGGCTTTTACCTAGAAGCCACCCTGAACTTCTCTAAACAAGTTAACTCATTAGCCTCTTCCACTGCATACACATGCAAACTCATTAGAGCCAGTAAACAATTCCTTTCCACAGACAGTTGCCTTACATTCGCCAGGGCCCTCATACTTTCCAAATTAGATTACTGTAATGGACTCTACATTGGAGCGAGCAAACATACCATCCATATAATTCAGGTTCTCCAGAACAATGCCTTGAGAGCAGCTCTTAACAGATTAACAGAAATTAGCATATCTCCTCGCCAAGAAGGGAATACAAACGGCTATCCACTTTGGATAAAATCCAACTTAAGATCGCCTCCCTTACGCATAAGTGCCTCAACAATAAGGCACCGCCTTACCTCACGGACAGATTATGCAAAAAAAAACTCGTCCAGACCGACAAGAACAGCAATATGAACTGCCTCCAAGTTCCGCGTTTCAGACTCTCAACCATAGAAGGACACAGCTTCCCAGTTAAGGCTGCACAACTGTGGAACTCTCTACCCCCTAGCATTAGAGAACCCCAGCCCTTCTCTAAATTCAGACAAAATCTAACCAGCTGGCTAAGAGTAAATGATATCTAATCACCCTGACCATCACCTCTCTCTGACGCCCCCACTTGAACGTCCACCTCTCTGCCCTCTGATTAGCCTACTATGTGCCTGAACTGCACTCCGGATGTATTGAGCTCACCTTGTCACTATGTTATCTTGATTTGCAATTTACACTTCAATGACTCTGGTGCTTCTCGACCACTCCAGTTCACACTGTACATAACTGTAACTGTATATTGCAACTTGCCAGATATTCTTGTATATTCCTATGTTTATCCTGCACATATGCACCCTGTACCTAAACCACTTCATCACTTAATTCACATTGTATATACTTGTATATTGTAGCATATTTGATCTCCCTGTATATTCTTTGTATATCTATGTACCCTTGTAACTAAGCTGAACATTTTCATATCTTTTTGCGCCCTGATGCCCCAGGGTCTGGTGCGCACTATAAATAAATAAACTAAACTAAACTACAAAGGGTAACCTAGGTTAAATTATCACAGGATCAGGTGCTCTTGTGGGTACCTTAAAAGTGGGAACAATCATATGAGGTTTCTGATGCCTAGTAGTTGCCACAGTTGTACCCTCTTTCTCTCTTACAGGAGGTTACATCAGAGTTTTCACCTCGTTCGTTTCTACATAATATGCTGTGCGTACCGCAAGTGACAATAATACCACTATGAATAAAACACAGGTGTAGATGACACACATGTATGAAAGACGACAACAGCTTTTCACACATTGTGGATGTCTCTCATGGTCCTCCATGAAAAAGTTGCTTCTGATGCTGCCTCTTTTACTCTACTAAGGAAGGAATACACCTTTACTGGGGCAATATCATGCAATACGACCCGGAATCTGCTGATTAGGCTCAAAAAAGGTTCCTCAAACAGCTTCAGCTGGCTGGATCATTTCAATGATGTACACCAATTCCCAGTGAACACCTCAAATCTGTCTAACATCAGACAACATGAAGATCTTTTTCAGCATGAAACAAAGTTCCTCGATCAGCAGCCTATTGACTCTTTTGCCTTGACAGTTTTCATTCAATACTCCTTGGTATCTCAGAATACACGTTTACCTCAGTTATGATGTCTCTCAAGAATTGCAACAGTACTGTATTGTTTCTCGGGTCTCTCAAAAATGTTCCGACATCGGTCCGTCTTCCAACAGCATATGGAAATTCCTCAATTATCAAAAAGAATATTTGAAGAATCAGTATAATTGCTTTATCTGGTGGCAGGGGAATTTGCGTTTCCCCACTAACTCAGGAAGCCTCAGAATTCATTCAGTGTTTGCTACTGCAACTATTTCTTATTTTCGACCATTCTCAAGATTCTGCAGAAATGTTTCGGTCGCCAAACTTCTCCTCTGTAGCGAAAGATGAGAGTACAGTGTGAATAGAAAACCTTGCTCGAATGTGCTCTACAATGTTTTCATTGGGTGCCACCATAGGCAATTCCAAAAAGAATTTCAGTAAAAAACTAATCAGGATACTGCTCCCTTTTCCAATTATTGAAACAGGAACTCCATATCTGGCCTCCTTGCCTTCGAGATCGAGACTTAAGCATTTCTCAGTCCAATGTCAACAAGCTCCAGTGGCTTAAGATCCTACAACTTCCCTTAACTCTTATTTTCAGTGACTAAAAGACTGTCTTGAAACAAGCCACAGTCCAATGAGCTACTCGACTGCTTCTGCGTTGTCCTTCCTCATCACACATTTAGTCTGCACGTGTTGAAGTTCTTCCCTGTTGCTTGCTGCCGATCATCGCTTCATTGGATAAGCTTGTTTTTCGGTATGCAGCAAGGTTGTTGGCGTGTCCCAAGCACACAGACAGTGTCCCTCTCGCTGGGGGTGGGAGTGAAGGGGATTCTTCAATGAATATCTTTATGTCTTTACGTATGACTAGCCCTGTGTGTTTGTCTTGCACCTAATGGACGTCTACTTGAGGTGCAACTCGCTTCTCTCCTTAGTGAGGTTTTACAAAGTTAATGACCTGATGTCTGGTGAAAAATTTGGGAAGACAAAGGGGGTCATTACAAAGCTGGCGCTAAGGGATACTGGGCACCGGAAAGGAGACCGGTGCCGGTAATCCCTTACCGCCCGATTCCGAGGTCCCTTGGAGGGAACCGTAAGGAACGTGTGGTCTGACCACACGTCCCTTACGGGTCCCGCTAAGGGACCAGGGCGCTAATAACGGGCTTGCCATGCGCGAGCCCGTTATTAGCGCCCTCCCCATTCCCATTGAGCCCTATGGAGGCTCAAATGGGAATGGTATGTTCAATGGGGACTTACCGGTGCCGCCAAGGTCGGACTGCACCGGTAGATCCCCATTGAACGAGACCGGACATGGGCACAGTATGGGAGGCAGCCATGGTGCAAATAGCACCATGGCTACCACCCATCTCGTAATGAGGCCCAAAGTCCTTTAATTCCGGTTGTTGTAGCATCTCCTTCTCTGTTCTGCACTGCCCCACTCCCGTCTTTGGAGCTCATCTGAAATGACAAGGATACTTGAAGTTGTACACATAAGAAACACACGTAGCAGCTTGGGTATCACTTCTAAGTCTAGATGGAGAGGTAGGAACTTCCTCTTCCACCTCTCTGTCACTTTCTCTTAATAGGATGGGGTCCACCCCTGGCCAATTTCTTTATCTCATACAATGCCAGTGATAGACAATGCAACCCATCCTTTCTTTCATAATCAATTCCCATTTGGCTATTCTCTTCTTAAGCAGGCTGTCGAGTTTCTCTCTAACTCTGTCTGCTTGGGACACGCCAACAAAACCTTGCTGTATACCGAACAACAAGCTTCTCCATTCAAAGGCTTCATTAAAAAAAAAAGAAATAAGGACCATTATCTTGCTTCACTACCTTACATAATCCTCATCTATACAGACTGTGTGAACCTCTAATTTCACCACATAGGTGGGGTCTGGGCGTGTACACATGATCCATTTTTAGTCCACCCTAAAAAAAAAACATACTTCTATTAATCATATACCCAGGTGTATCTATTAATTTTGCAATATCGGGATGGGTACTAAAAGGGTTCCCTATTTAAAAAATAATTCTCCTCAGTGTGCACATGTGCCCAGCAGTACATCTTTTAACATACGGTGCACTTTAGTATACAAAATGCAACGTGTTCAAATTTTATTCAAACCAAACCATTCCTTGCATCCATTGCGGCGTGGTTCTTTTCAATTAATATGCATAAGACAGCGTAGATATCTCATCACCATCCTTAATAAGGCTTCAGACATCACTGGAATACCAATGCCGTCGCGTAGCCACAATGCTCTGGAAGGGCTCAAAAACACCCTTTCCGTGTTCACTGATACTTTTCATCTTGGTGCCTTTCCCTCTAAATTTCTACTGACTAACTTCATATATTTTAACATAACAATTTTTTAAACATACTCTGTTATCCACACCACTCTCTCTTTCATATCCATATAATCATAACAAAAACTCCCTTTCATACTTATCGACTTCACTTCCTTATTTTTACTTCATAATACTAATCATAAAATAAAATCTGCTCCTTTCACATTAACTACATATTTCATCCTACTACAATGGCTACTAAAAATCACAGTGCTCGCTCCCGTTGGTCTATTCACAAAAGCTGCGTGCTGGTTGAGCCCGCGCGTGTAGAGGGCGCCAGATTTACTGATGTCTGGGTGTGTGGAGCTGTATTGGGCAAATCGTCTTTTGCACTTATCGAGCGTTCTGCTTCAAACGCTCTTAAAATGCTGCTAACACTCCTGATAATTGAGGAGAACAAGAATTGCTGTAGGAACTGTGCGTACAGCGGCCCCGCCCCTTAATAAGTGGACCTTCAAAATCATGGCCCAGCCGCCCTTGCGGCATTGAGCCCGCACGTGTAGAGGGCGCCGGATTTATTGCTGTCTGGCTGTCTGCTGGAGCTGGGCTGGCGCTGGGCGACTGCACACAAAAACATCAAAACAAACAGGCAAGGAACCCTAAAAAAATAATCTAACTGTGAAAGTCGACCACACTGAACTCATTGATTAGCACCTTTTGCTAATTGCCGTGCAGGGACTGCAGGATTTTCCATTGACCCGCACGGCTGGTAAACAACTTGCAAGTGACTACGGTCCGCTAAACATCAAGAGGAATTGAACTTAATTGTGCAAAAGACAAGAACTACAGGATTGAAAGGTTGCTCTTTCGCTTTGCATCCGTTTATTATCTTTTTTTTTTTAAAGCACGAAAGAACTTAACCCTGCCCGCTCCGTAAAAGAGACAAGCAGTATAAAACTTTCGACTGCTTCTAAATATGGCTGAAGATCATTATGTTGAAACCAACCAATATATGCCCCTGACACCCCCACAAACAAATTTAATTGATTCCATGAACGAGATATAACATATAGGGATACCAGGGGTTGAACACACATTTTCAGATAATAAGGAACCAAACCTGCCCGAAATAAACGCATTTCCCCAAAGCCCCTCCAATGACTCGACTAGTACGCCTTGTAAGGATGCAAACATTGAGCGTGCCAATGTATGCTCTACAAATTAATCGGATCTACAGCTACCTGAGAAGGAAAAAAGTTGATTTTTTCCTTTGAATCCAACAATTGTTGTATGTAGCACACCAACACCAGCACAAGTTGAATACTAAACAGGAAACTCCACAGGGTTAGTGGCACCTTTGGACATAGGAAACCAAGACCACCAAAAAAGTCCAACTCCTAATGTGCCACACTTGAAAGTCAAGGACCCCCCACCTGCCTTATTCAATGAAGTGCCCAAAATGGCAGCCATATTCGAAGAAGCCAATCACGGCATAAACTCAGAGGACAGTGATAAAGATGGGGTGGAAGATGGGGGACCAACTACACATGTTAGCAAATCCCCCCCTATAATAGCAGATATGGCCACTAGCCCCACAAAAAAAAGATACATAATCAAAGGTCGTACAAAATCACTGGAACAAACCAAAACAGGCAAATAAACCACACAATGACAACAACATACTAGAGGTGGAAGGGCTAATCTGAGACCCATTACCTAGATTGGAAGAGAGAAAAACATCTGGAAACCCCCAAAATTATCATTTGACCAGAATTGGGGCACCTCCAGCACCTTTATTGGACAGAAAACAACCCTAACCAATAAGGAAACCATGAGCTGCATTGCTTTCCATGATAAACAAAGAATGGATGCAGGACCTGGAAATTTCGGACGCCTTACTATTGGAGAAATCTTCGATGATGGAAAAAGCTACTCTATCACAAACAATCGAACCTCACATACTGATAAGAGACCAGGGAACTAATATTGGGACGCAAACAAATCAATTAATGTGAACACAACAAAATGTGGGAAAGGAAATCAAGCATCCGATACCAACTTCATTTTCAAAAACGAATGGACCCAATCCTAATAGAGACCGAAGGCCGTACCAAAGCGGACCTGGACCAAACACTGCAACAAATCGACAACTTTCTTATGATATCAACATTGACTGCAATCTTAGCCCCTTTCATGAAGCTACATGAGGATGCATCTGACACTTTAAAAGATCATACAACCTTACAGGCCATGGTCCATTCAAAGATGATTTTCGTAGAAGGCTTCATCACGCCCCTTCAAACGAACATGAACAATGTCGAGCTCCGTATTTCTTAAATATTGCAATCAATATTAGATCCAATAATGAAGGAAAATAGAAATAGGTGGAAATCCACAAGAAAAGAAGAGACAACGGGGAGCTTTGATACCCCCCCAGATGTAAACCCGGAAATAGTGGAGGAGGAGCTGTATAATGACAACAACTCAACAGCTCAACCATCCAATGATAAGACAATAGCAACTGAAGACTTGGGAAACCCAATAGAAATATTCGACAACACAACAATTAAACCCCTCGCTACTAACGCTCCACTAAAAGAACCCAATTTATAACCTGGGACATTAACAACAACGCCCCCACCAACAAATAATCTCAATCGAGCGGACAATAGGCGAGAGGCATCAACTGAAGAATCCAACAGGCAGCCACTACTCCCTTCCTCCAAACTAAAACAGAAAAGAGGGGCTATAAACAAGAATCAAAAAGAAAATAACGAAATTTCTCAGAAAACAAAAAAATCTTCAAACAATTCTATAACCAACGAGAACAGGCAGCAAACATCATACAGTCTAAGCTTCGTACAAACGATTGCCCACCATCTAGCGAAAACAAGAGAACAAACAACCTGGCTCAAACTGCCAATGAGGAACACACAACGGACTCCCAACCAACCGAATAAATTGCCACAAATGAATCACTGGAACCCAAAGTGTGCGAAATATTCCTAAAGAAGCGAAAGCTCGTTGAGAATAAACAACAAGTGGCATGTAAAAACTCAAAGGCGAAGACTATGCAATTGGAAAGAAGGCGTTGCAATGCTAGACAGCATGGGAAAAAACAAAAAAACATATGCTGCAGAGACCAACTGAATCAAACAAAAGCAAATCTTTCATTAGAAACTTAACAGCCCTCAAAGAAGCAGCGGCAACAAAAAACAAACAAAATAGCTGAGAAAGACAACAAAAAAACTAAAGCTGACCAGGAAAAAACTTTTCAGCTTGAAGGAGTGGCAGTGGAGGACCAGCGGTCATAGACCTGATGAATTTATCTACATATTCAAATTCGGAAGAAGATAAACCCACATCAGAAGCCAATATTGGCTCAGAAGAACGGTCTGATATCGAGAATGATCAAGAAGAGACAGATGAGTCTTTCACTGAAGAGGATTCTACACCTGTCAAACTACCAAGGAAAACAAAGACACTTATTCCTAGTTCAATAATGAACAAAAGGAACCCCAGACATAAAATGGGGAGTAAGGGTATACAAAACAACTCAAGTGAACCAAACCCTAGTGACAAGCAAGTGTCAGGCCCCCTTCTTGTCGAAGAAACTGATCCCAAGACAAAGGATAGTAGAAACATCAGTAGCACTCTACCATTAAATTCAGGGGGGCCTCCAACGAGACATTCTAACGGCGCTCAGTAAGGATAGTGAGGCAAACCCAAAAACACAACTCAATCAAGATGGCGAAGATCGACCCTGCAAACAGCAAGTCACCTTTAACTTTCCGGAAAGACACCTAAAAAGGGGAAGTGGCCTATCTTTGGAAAGATCTTTACACATAAACGACGGCTTGATATTAAATCGAGCCAACGTGATACGATTACTGCATCGCATTCCAACACTTAGCCTAATTAACTCAAGCGACGTGGCCTTAATAGAATTCCCGGATAAGAAACATATGGACAGGGTTTTCATTCACATTGGTTCTGAAACTGTCTACCAATTGTTCCTGGCAGAAGTAACAACTTTGCGTGACATGGGCTTTGATCTATGTGAAAAAATGGAGCTGGAAATAATGGAATCGGAAAAAGAGAACAGTGAACATAAAAGAAAAACACAATTCCAAGAGGCCTATGATACTCACAAGAAATCAGTCTATCAGAACAACCATAAGGCGGAAGCAGATGAAGACCAAGCAAAATGGAAATGGCTGGCCAATTTAGCAGCTGAAAGAATGCAAGAGCAATAACGCCAAGAAGCGGTTTACGAAAAAGAATGGTCCCTGATAACCTAGAACACTAAAGGGTTTAGCCATCTGTGTACAAAAAACGAACTTGGAAAACAATAGGCCCAATGTCATATGTTCGCAAGAAACATGGTTCAGCCAAATACCTCTGATAGAAGGCTATCAAGTTTTCATCAACCCTGCGATAAAAGTAACCAAAGGGAATCCTGTGGCAGGATTAATTACAGCAATTAAAAATGACCTGAATTGGAATATACGGACCGGTGTGAAACCTTCACCTTACATTCTGATGGTGGTGATACAATTGCCAAAAATGCCAGAGGCAAAAAAATGCCAAATCTTAATTCTGAACAACATATACTGGCCACCAGGGAAAGAAAAAATCAATACTCCCCCGCCAACCATAACCCACCTAATTGAGGAATTAAAATGGGTGGACCCCTTTTTAATAATTGTGGGAGATATAAACTGTACATGCATAGACAAAAAAAAAACAACAGATCACAGGAGGATACTACCAACTTAACGCCCAAACAGAAAAGGGGTATAGCATGGTGAACAACAATGGAATCACAAGACTGTATAATATTAAACGGAATTATATCTGGGAACATACCGGCAAAGCCCACCTGGCAAGGCTCAAAATCAACAGCCATCTTAGATTACGTAGCGGTCTCATCTAATACTTCATTTTACACCAAAAATTTTGAAGTAAAACCAACCGAGGCCAGCGATCATAACTTGGTGAGGCTAACATGCTCGAACTTCGTCTACAAAAATAAAATCGAGCAAACCTACTATGCACAGGAATTATTCATTAACCTGGGAAGAAACAGATTAAAAATACTAAACTCTAAAATTCCTGACCTAAATGAAGATCTCCGGAATACAATCTGGGAATTACATCAGCAAACACCTCTGCAAACAATCGACTACGTTCCGCTACTTAAGATCTTCAAAACCTCTCAGAAAGTAGGAGCAAACAGGCCGATTATGTCACACAGACATGCATATGACAAAGTAATAGTGACTAAAAAGAGAGCTAAGGAAAAATCTTAGACAACTCTACAAAAAAAAAACGATCAGTGGCAACAATGGAATACTGCAAAATTAAACAAAAATACTACAATTGGCTGACAGGGCACAAAAAAAAAAATGCTTGACCAAGACTCTCAATGAATGCTAACCACGATGAGAAATGGAACCACCGCAGATACGTGGAGGTTGATTAATGAAATGTATACCCCGCAAGATGCTTGAACAAGAAACCGAGTCTCTGGAGTCCGATGGCAAACATATTATATCCAGCTACAAGATGAAGCTCCGAAATCCAGGCAATGCCCACAGAAGAGAAGTGGAACCATCGATTTGCTGGATATTAACAGGGATGCAATAGAAATCCTTATTAGAAAACTTAAAAATTCAAGATCCCTGGGCCCGGACGGGCTGACGAACGAAGTATTAAAAAGAGACCCAGAAAAATTGTCGAATTTCTTACATGAATTGTATAAATATATCTCGAGAAGCATGCCCAAATCTTGGAAAGAGAGCGTAGTGGTCCCTATTTTCAAGAAAGGCCTGAGAACTAATCCAGAAAATTACAGGACAATAGCATTATTAGATTTAGCGGGCAAGATCTTCGCCTCCATACTAATAAAAGCGTTAACAACATGGAGTGAATCGACTGGCCACAGAGACCAATGGCAATCGGAGTTTGTAAAAGGGAGAGGAACATCACTGAACATCTTTATACTAAATTTACTCAAAATTAGAACTGTGAAAAATAGCAACCTAAGATACTACGTGGCGTTCATCGACTTATCCAAGGTTTTTGATACAGTAAAAAGACCAGATCTTTGGAAAAAACTAGAAGACTGGATGTCAAGAATCCTACTCCTGTGCGAGTAGCTGGGGCATATACTGTTGCCAAACTGCCCAACAGACATAAATGCCTTTATTTCAGGGCCCTCCTGTGTCCAAAGTGCAGGCAAATGACTTGGGACTAGCCCTTCTGGCATAGAAGTCCTCAAACACCTGTAAACAAACAGAAGACTACATTTCCCAGAGGCCCCGCGTGACCGCAAGCCTCTGGGAAGCTTTGGGACCACGCCCGCTCAATCGCGCATGCGCGCAGAACCCACACGGGTCCCCGCTTGCGCTACAGACTCTCCGCCAGAGAAGACGTGTCTCCGCGGGCTCCTGCAGGCTGCTGTCAGCGGGGCCATTCCCCGCCTGCGAACACTGCAGGCCCCGCTGCTTGCTTGAGATAAGTGCTTTCACTCATTGGTTGGGAACGAGGGCGTGTGGGGAGTTTTTGTGCTACTAACCCGCTCCGACTCGGGGCCTTGAAACACCGCGGATTGGGCTCCGGCACCGGCACCATTAACCCTTGGTTGGCAGACTTGCATGCCGGACTCCAATATTGTAGTGAACCGAGGCACCCGGCATCGTTAACCCTTGCTTGGCAGAGCTGCATGCTGGATTCTATGTTGTAGCGAACCGGCACCATTAACCCTTGATTCTTAAAGTTGCACGCCGCATGCTATATCTAACGCTGTTAAGCACCAAGCTCATAGGTGTTTTATTTCTTGTAGTGGCAGAACGCCGACTACGCGGCCTCGTTAAGGAACATTGGAGTGATCGGTCCATGACAGAATCCCGTACTTCTGAAGCTAAGTGCTTAAACCTTTTGTGTGGTCAAAATGCTCTTGTGTTAATGTTTTGGGGGCATTTACCTGTGTATCTGAATCCATAGGAGCTCTCTGAGTAATGCGCTATGGTAAAATCTATGAATCTATGAATGTATGAATGTGATATGGTATTGTCTAATGCATCCAAGCCTAGAGAAGTAATCTGGGTGTTGGAATTGGTAAGCACGAAAAAGTGCAAGGCGCATGAGTCTGGCAGTATCTGAGAGTCCACGGATAGCCCAGGAGGGCTGAACATTATTTTCCCTGAACTTCCCCAACCCTATCCAAAACCTCTCCCTTTCCCTCAACCCGGTTTACCTAATACCCCCTACCCATCCAAACCAGCGGACCCTAACCCTCTTTCCCCGGCGGGTCGCGGATGCCTGAGTGCTGAATATCTCAGGCGCCAAGACCCAACGGGGAGGCAGGTGTACGTGCTACCTCCGCGCAAGACAACGTTCCTGACATTGGAATTGCCCCGAAATGGTCCTAAAAAATATCAAAGATCTCCACGAAGACACCTCAATCAAAGTTAGATTGATTAAACAAGGCCTACTTTCAGAGAATATACCCACGAACATCGGCTTAAAACAAGGGTGCCCGCTAGCGCCGGAATTATATAACCTCTTCATATCTCACATCGATGAAGCCTTCTAAGAAGTAAGAACTTTCATCCCTAAAATAGCGGGAACAACAGTCAGAAGGTTTATTTACGCCGACGACATAGTTCTGATCGATCAGACGCCCCTAGGCCTACAACATCAGCTGTCAGCTCTTCAGAACTATGTGGAAGATAACATGACAATTAACCCGGAAAAATCAAGAATCTTGCAACTGGGTAAAAATGGTACAACGAAAAAAAAACAAGAAATTCAGTTGGATGTTAAAAAAACCCAAAATCTTGGAAATATCATCGATAATATGTTTGGGAGTTTGTATAAACAACAATAGAAATGAAGCTCCCAGAATAATAGATCAGAGAAATAAAACCAAAACCTGGCAAACCCTGCAAAAATCCTCCTAAGAGGATTCTGTAGGTTCTCAGTTGCCCCTTTCGTGGCGTTCTATAGAGCCAAGGTAGTGGCAATTCTGACCTACGGAGCAGAAACATCGTTCCTATTACCGGCCAAAATGTGACCACTTTTGGAAGGAATTTTTTGGAGAACGGTGCTCCAATTACCCAAAACTTACCCCATTCAAATAGTCCGTGCAGAATTGACATTAACATCGCTGAAAGCAACCGCAAACTGGAAGGTCATTTCCTTCTATCGCAAATGCCTGGAAAAACCATCAACGGGAGGATTCCAGGCCTTGAAAAAGGCTATTGAGGAACAAACAGTCAACCCTCTCAGATTGGGAAACAATATGGAAGGACATTTTTATAAACTTGAATGAAACATAGGAATCACAACTGAATAACCCAGACCAGGTAAAGAAAAAGATGTTCAGGTACGATTGGATTGAGACGCAAGAGGAAATATCAAAATACCACGGATACAAAGATTTTTGGGCAATCCCTTACAAACTGAATAGACTGCCAAAATATCTGACGCTTTTTCCAAATTGGTATTTGAGAACCATCTTTCTACACTTTCGTCTCAATCGCCTGCCATGCAGAGACAATCCGTACAGGAGAAGAGTCCAAAACAAACTAAAATATTGCCGACTGTGTAAAGACACTAAAGTAATAGAATCAATGAAACACATAACTTTGGAATGCCCAGACCTCACACACGAAAGATACATATACTTGGGTGAAATCTGGAAAGACTTTCGACTAAGAGAGGCTGATACCTGGTGGAACATCCTTCTTCAAGGGGTAAAAATACGAATCAATTTAGCAGCTACAAAATTTATTTTAGTGATATTTAAGAAACTTGAAAATCTCTCTGTGGAAGACACACAGACAAAAGCAACTAAAGAGACTTGAAATGCGAGGGATAACTCTCAGATTCCGTTAGAATACTCTGACCAACCGTACCCGTATCACTAGCCGCCTCCTCACCTGAGTCTGTGTGGACGTCTGATGATTCGTCTGATGAAAGCTCCGGCCTTCTTTCTCTCCAGGAGCTGTTGGGCTTCTTCTTTGTTTTCTTCTCCTTTGGTTTGCAGGGATAAGGACGGGCTCCTCCGGAGGCCACTTTGCCTATAAGGCTATTTGCCTGGCAGCGGGGACTCCGGGGAGCCCACCCCACACCATGGAAAAGCCTTGCCGAAAAACCCTGGGTAACTTTGTGGTCTGGGTTGTAGAGCTGTAGGTTCCAGTAGTCGTAGTACAGATTGATTGGATGTGTGTGGACTGCAATTCCCAGCATGCAGTGGTGTGGAGAAGATTGTAGAAGGCTGCAGATCTGGCGGGTTGTGCTGAAGAGTGGACAGCCGTAACAAGACCAAGTCCGTGATGATCTCCGTGGGTGTTACGTGTAGAACACTGAAGGGCTGAACACACGTGAGTAGGCACCAAGAAAGGACACGGGAAGGCTGCAGGAAGGAAGGTTCCGTACCGCAATTGGACACGGACGGAAGTAACTGAAGGGGAGCAGCAGCCTAGGAAAGGGAAACAAGGAGGTAAGTGGGAAGGGAATAGGAGACAAGGGGAAAAAGATATCGCGGCAGCGGTTAGGGCTCCTCCTGAGAGCGGAGAGAGCAATATTACAGGAGAAAAGATACTCCGAAGCGCAAGTCGTTCCATGTCACTGGAAGTTGCAACGATTACGCGTTTGTGACTTCCGGGTATTTAAAGGAGAACGGACTAGAACGCTCACGTCGTTCAACTGTGTAGTCCTATCTCCTTCTCGTCCAAAGCTTCCAAGGCCGGCGAATCATGACAATAACATTATTGCAAAAGTTTTTTATTATTTTATTTTTTAATGTTTTGTGAATTCCTTCTGTTCTTTTTTTGCTTAATGCGGTTCCTCTTTTTATTTTACGATTGTTTTAGATGTAAGACGTATATTAGTAAAATAGTCGAAGGTTTTCAGATTTGTAAACCAAAGAGCTAATACATTTTTTTTTTTAAAAGCTGCGTGCTGCACTGGAGTGCTGCTCGCTCAGAGGTCGCCCCTCCTTTTCCAAAGTGATAGTTCGGCGTGCACTGTCAACATCACATAGACGGAGTCACTATAAACTGTTACTTCCTGGTTTGTGTGATTTCTCCTAGCGCGCCAATCAGTGCCACTAATTCAGCAACCTGTGCCAAAAAGTGAGACAGTAGTCATACACTTGTCAATGCTTCAAACTTCTCTATTAGTCGTGCGCTTTACCCCAGCGGCACCTGTATCTCCAAGTCTATTACCCTGATCGATTCTTAAAGATCCGTCAATAAAGAGAGTCTCCCCCACTGCCAATATCTCTTTATCCTCAAGGGTTCATCATAACATTTCTCAAAATGCAAACAACCATAAACCTTCTCAGTTTCTACCGGTGTTTTCCGCTACACCCATGGCAGAATTCTCCTTTTTATACATACTCACCAGCTTTAAACTGGAGTCTACTCAATGTTCCTTCTTTCCTTAATCAACACCCACCTTTTATTCTCCTCAACTTCATTCAACAAATCTTTGTCCATAATAAACTGCCATTCTTCATCATCTCTCAATCAAAATATTCCTAATATAAAAACACATCATACTCTAATTAATAAACCAAAATCATTATACTTGAACTTTTATATTACTGAATCTCAATCTATAATACTTATAAATGTCTGTTTTAACAATGCCCATAACACAATCTTATCACACTCACCTATAAAGACTGACAATCCTTCAATAAATACATTCTTTTTACATCTCCTATAAAGTCAAATGTTTGTGACATTTCTAAACATCAAAATGTCTTCTCTCATATACATATATGCATTACATTGGCGTCTTTCTTAAAAAGAACAAAAAGGTTTTACCTCCCAGTCAACGATTACACCCCTCTTTATTCTAAAAATCATCAAGTGTCCTGTACTCATACTCTGCTACATCTTCATAGGTGACTGTTGTAGCTACCTTTATGGCGGCGTCATCGCCATCTGTTTTTTCTAAAGCCTTGTAGCATACTCCGTGCTTGCTTTCGCTGCACTGTCTGATCCTGAGCAAACCCATCTCCATTCCTACTGCAAATATGCGTGCAGGCTTGTCGTCCCACCTCTGACCATAGGGTTGCCCTTTTTTAGATTGATCCAGCTGTGTCAAAGATTTTTTGGCACCCGAGAGATGGGAAGGCCTGGACTCAGTCACCTAACTTCCCAGTTTTTCCAACAAATCACCTTCAGAACCCCCTGTATTTTCTCCCTCTTCTTAACAGACGGCTTCCATATCTTTGTCTAATTTATCCTATCTTTAATTTGTGTGACCGGTCTCCTCTTTGTTTTTCTTCAAAACCAGTCTGTCTTCAAACAGCTCTCCGGGCTCGAAACTCGATGAGCATCCCCTTTCATAGCATGACTGCATACATTTAAAGCGATCATTCGTATCCTTCCCTTTGTCTCCCTTTCTTAAAATGTTCTGGTCATCGAATGTTTGAGCAAAATCTGGCCATTCCTCCTTCATCCTGTATGGGCATTGACCCATCAGCCCTTATCCTTGTTTTCTTCTATCTCCTTATTTTTCATCTCATGTCTGAGAATACACTCGTCCTATCACTGTTCTCCTTGTCGCGTCTCTCCCTGTCCTTTAGGATCTTGCAAATTACATCTTTTTTCAGGGACTTTACCTGTTCTCTCATTGCCTCTTTACGCGGGCGACTCATGCGCCAGGTCACTTATACCTGGTTGCTACCTTATGACTTTCTCAATGGGCACAGCCCTTCATCTTTCTTACTATCGCCGTCTACGTCAGGCGTGGCGGGTGGATCAGAAGGCTGTTCATCCCCCTCTTTGCATATGTTTAAATATCCCATCCATAGGAGGCGGCTACTCTCTCTCCTCCTCATTCATTCTTCCCAGAGTTCTAAGCTCGCTAGTCGCTCATCTAACTTCGTCCTATATACGCAACATCCAATCATGTCGTCATGTGTTGCAAACATTTTTTTTCGATCCCTCTTATGATTACAGCATGATCATTCTGTCTGTGGTCTCTTTACCCCTTTTCCACTACACTATTTTAACTCAAGTGTATGGTTGCAGCAATTTATAAACGGAACAATGCTCCTCATGTTGACTCGTCATTCCTGACAGTCAATACTCACCTGTACACTTTGCAATTTCATAAAAATACAGCTTTTTCAACAACAAAAAAATAACAATGTAAGCTTGCACAGGTCATAAAATGCTCGAATCCTTTCTACGTCACATTTTCTCTCTTTTTACTCTATGTTGCCACAACGCACTATCAATACAATATCATAAATAAACAGTTTTAATTCACTTTTCTTGTGTTCTAATTTCCTTATCTATCAATGTCTTCATTGATTTTTCACAATTTACATACTCACATAAAACAAACAGACAAACAGACATACTTGACCAGTCACATATATCAGTCTATATTTCAAGACTCATCCTCTTTATACCTCTGAAAAATACTCTGGTTGAGTGTGATCTTCCCTCTTGTTCTTTAAAACAAGTTTGTCTCCCACGTCACCCATAACAGGGCTCTAGGGAATAGATCCTGCTGACGTTCTTTAAAACTCAGGAAACTGGCTGTTTCCCACTGTGACAGTCCTTGTCTCACAGGGTCTGTTGCTTGACGCTCATCGTCTCAAGTCAACCATCTCTAAATTACTTGATGCTCTTATCATCTCGAGTCAATTATCCCCATTAAACTCGACGTTCATTGTCTCGAGTTGACCATCCCTTTCTCAACACACTGTTACTAATTTTTCCCCTCTGTCCGTTCAGCATCCTGTAGATGCCGAGAGGGGTTGTTGTTGAAACCGGGGAACCCGTCACACCCCCACTTGTATAAGCCTTAACCTATTCTTACCGCTATCAACAGGGAGCTTCACGTCCTTCTAGCCGAATGGCAGAGGTCGCTCGATATTGCCGGGGACCCCAAAGCTTATTTATCTCGATGGAAATCTAACCATCCTCTCTCTGCTACCACATGAACTAGAGAACTTCCCGCCCTTTAAGATGGGTCAGAAATACATTTGAGAGGGATGCAGAGGTTACTCAAGCATCAATAAACAAAACGTCTCAGAAAGTTGGAAAAAAGATAACTGTTTTAATATCAATTATCTAAAACAGGGACTACAACGAACGTTATCGGACGTACCATAGTAAGGTCTCCCAACGAACTTCATAAAAAGCACACCTTTATACTAAAATCTCGTCACAGGTGATGGATAACCTGCGTATTACACATGTCATCCTACGTGGCAAACTACAAAAATCTACTGAAGAGAGTGATAGGGTGTAAGGCAAGGGTGCACAACTGATTTTGACAGAGGGCCGAAAGTACCTTATATGATGGCTATAGTGGGCCGAAAAGTAAATGTGGGCGGGGTGGTAGGCGGGGCGTGGCAGGAGGCTTTTTCAACCCCCAATTTGTATTAAATGCATGGAAAAAGAATATTTTTGAGGATTAACGATTTTTATTTGTATTTCAAACTTACATTTTGTACTACACATTTTCCATTGTTATATATAATTTAATTAAACAGACGATATACAATAACTAAATAGAAATAAATTCTATTTTATTGACCCTTGATTGGACATTCCGTTATCTTGGACTGCTATAGTTTGATATTTGGGTTCCCCTAGAGGAGTATGGCCTTCGTTGAGTCAGGTTTCCTCAAAAAGCAAAGGATGTACATCTTCTAACTGTGCCTGTTTTAGCTTTATTATTGGGTTCACTCTTGGAGTGCAACACTATGCCCCATGGCTCCCACCCCCAACCAAACATTATGCCTCATGTCCCTCACCCCCAACCAAACACTATGCCCCACGGCCCCCTCACCCCCAAGCAAACACTATGCCCCATGGCCCCCACCCCTCAAGCAAACACTATGCCCCATGTCCCTCACCCCCAACCAAACACTATGCCCCATGTCCCTCACCCCCAACCAAACACTATGCCCCATGGTTCCCACACCCAACCAAACACTTGCCCCATGGCCCCTCACCCCCAACCAAACACTATGCCCCATGTCCCCCTCACCCCCAACCAAACATTATGCCCCATGGCTCCCACCCCCAACCAAACACTATGCCCCATGGCTCCCACCCCTCAAGCAAACACTATGCCCCATGTCCCTCACCCCCAACCAAACACTATGCCCCAAACCCCCCACCCCCAACTCAGCACACAAACTCTCAAACATGCAACCATACAGACCCAAACTCCCCCCCACCCAACTCAGCACACAAACTCTCAAACATGCACCCATACAGACCCGAACCCCCCACCCCCCCAACTCAGCACACAAACTCTCAAACATGCACCCATACAGACCCAAACCCGCCACCCCCCCAACTCGGCACACCAACTCTAAAACATGCACCCATACAGACCCAAACCCCCCACCCCCCCAACTCGGCACACAAACTCTCAAACATGCACCCATACAGACCCAAACCCCCACCCCCTCAATTCAGCATACAAACTCTCAAACATTCACCCATACAGACTCAAACTCCCCCGCAACTCAGCATACAAACTCTCAAACATGCACCCATACAGACCCGAACCCCCCACCCCCCCCAACTCAGCACACAAACTCTCAAACATGCACCCATACAGACCCAAAGCCCCACCCCCTCCACTCAGCATACAAACTCTCAAACATGCACCCATACAGACCCGAACCCCCAACACCACCAACTCAGCACACAGACTCTCAAACATGCACCCATACAGACCCAAACCGCCCAACTCAGCATACAAACTCTCAAACATGCTGTTACGCTCACCTGAAATCCACGGGGACGCCACCCAGCCAGTTGGTCGCTGGTATCCTTCTCTATGGTCCCCAGGTGTGGTCCACGGTGTAAGTTCCACCTGGAAATACAGGGGGATGTGTTTAGGGCGGGTTGACCAAGGTAGTATTCCCCCCACCTCCCACGTGACCGGAGTCCCTCTGTGCCCTCTCTTCACCTTGTTGTAGAAGTGGGCGAGCTCTCCGTCCTGTTTTCGTGGGCGAGTGCAGTCTAGCTACTGCACTGACAGCAACCCGCTTAATGTCTTTCAGGTAGGTCTTATTGCTGTTTTGAGTTATTCCTGCATGCCTTTTTATGTGTGGTAATGTCTCTGTTTCTGCTCCCTTAGGTGTGCGGAACGTCCGTGGGGCGAACTGGCTAAGTTTGAACTCACCGGTAATGATGCCTAACGAGCGCTACGATGTAGTAAGTAAGCGGTTTGCGCTGCGCTGCAATGTCTTTATTCGCTGACCAGTTTTTTCCTTCTTTTTTGTAGGTCGTGGTATGCTCTCAACGAGTGTGGATTCTCGAAGCGATGCCTATCGGAGGGCGACCAGCCAAGTAAGCCTTTCGAATAGTTCGTACCTTGCTATGTCTTTAATGCCTCCTTTAATGCTGTCTTTTCGCTTCTTTCAGGTCCTTTGGTACGGGAGGTGCGCTGATCCAACAGAGCTGTTCAGGAGCTGAGAGCGAATGAAGATGGAGAATGCAGGTAAGATGCTACTGCTAACAATGTTCTTTTGTCTTTCTGCAGGTGCTGGTTCTCCCAGGCTCGAAAGGTAGCTGGACACGGTGAGCGTCACATTGCAGACTGCAAAGTAACGCGAAGCGTGTGGTCTTGTCCGGGTGTGGTTTAAATAGCCCCCACAAAGTAGTCCAGGTAAAGTAGTCCCTATGCCACCACACCCAAAACACTATACCGCATAGCTTGGTTCTAAGAACCAAGCTATGTGGATGCCTCCATGTTGGCTGATAGCCTAAAAAAGTAGTTCCTGGACACATGTCTCTCACGATGTACGAGCCTGGTGCCAAAGGCGCCAGGACTGGCCCCAAGAGGGCCTGGGAAGTGCATGCCAGGTCTTATTTGAGATCCGAGTCCTGACTCCACCTGACAAATAGACTTGCATGTGGGGATCTGGGATGAGGGTTGTGACACATGCACCCATACAGACCCGAACCCCCCACCCCTCAACTTAGCATACAAACTAGCAAGCATGCACCCATATAGACCCTGCATCTCAACATACACCGCACTTACACTCCAAAACAAACATTCATGCACTCCCGACACCCCCTCCATCCCCGCATCTCAAATACTGCACAATCATACAAAAACAAACATTCATGCACACCGACACCCCCCACCCCCGCATCTCAAATACTGCACAAACATACAAAAACAAACATTCATGCACACCCGACACCCCCCACCCTCGCATCTCAACATGCACAACACAAACATACAAAAACAAACATTCATGCACACCCGACACCCCCACAAACGCATCTCAAACACAGCACAAACATACAAAAACAAACATTCATGCACACTCGACACCCCCCCACCCCGCATCTCAAACACAGCACAAGCATACAAAAATATTCATGCACACCCGACACCCCCCAACCCCGCAGCTCAACATGCACAACACAAGCATACAAAAACAAACATTCATGCACACCCGACACCCCCCCCACCCCCGTAGCTCAACACGCACAACACAAACATACAAAAACAAACATTCATGCACACCCAACATCCCCCACCCCCGCATCTCAAACACTGCACAAACATACAAAAACAAACATTCATGCACAGCCGACACCCCACCCACCCGCATCTCAAACACAGCACAAACATACAGCAGAACAGACCCGTCACACAAACACAAACAGACCACTTACCGGACGTGCTGGAAGGCAGGCTAGCTGGAACACTGGCGAGGTCTCTGGCACTACGGCTGGCGTGGGTGTGGCAATGCTGAAATGCCTTCCGGCATCAAGCCTTACTGGCCACGCCAGCTGTAGAGCTGGCCCTGCATTGGTGCAGCACACACGCACTACGTGACTACGTGACTCATAGGAGCCACGTGGTGTGTGTTCTTTTGTCTTTCTGCAGGTGCTGGTTCTCCCAGGCTCGAAAGGTAGCTGGACACGGTGAGCGTCACATTGCAGACTGCAAAGTAACGCGAAGCGTGTGGTCTTGTCCGGGTGTGGTTTAAATAGCCCCCACAAAGTAGTCCAGGTAAAGTAGTCCCTATGCCACCACACCCAAAACACTATACCGCATAGCTTGGTTCTAAGAACCAAGCTATGTGGATGCCTCCATGTTGGCTGATAGCCTAAAAAAGTAGTTCCTGGACACATGTCTCTCACGATGTACGAGCCTGGTGCCAAAGGCGCCAGGACTGGCCCCAAGAGGGCCTGGGAAGTGCATGCCAGGTCTTATTTGAGATCCGAGTCCTGACTCCACCTGACAAATAGACTTGCATGTGGGGATCTGGGATGAGGGTTGTGACACATGCACCCATACAGACCCGAACCCCCCACCCCTCAACTTAGCATACAAACTAGCAAGCATGCACCCATATAGACCCTGCATCTCAACATACACCGCACTTACACTCCAAAACAAACATTCATGCACTCCCGACACCCCCTCCATCCCCGCATCTCAAACACTGCACAATCATACAAAAACAAACATTCATGCACACCGACACCCCCCACCCCCGCATCTCAAATACTGCACAAACATACAAAAACAAACATTCATGCACACCCGACACCCCCCACCCTCGCATCTCAACATGCACAACACAAACATACAAAAACAAACATTCATGCACACCCGACACCCCCACAAACGCATCTCAAACACAGCACAAACATACAAAAACAAACATTCATGCACACTCGACACCCCCCCACCCCGCATCTCAAACACAGCACAAGCATACAAAAATATTCATGCACACCCGACACCCCCCAACCCCGCAGCTCAACATGCACAACACAAGCATACAAAAACAAACATTCATGCACACCCGACACCCCCCCACCCCCGTAGCTCAACACGCACAACACAAACATACAAAAACAAACATTCATGCACACCCAACATCCCCACCCCCGCATCTCAAACACTGCACAAACATACAAAAACAAACATTCATGCACAGCCGACACCCCACCCACCCGCATCTCAAACACAGCACAAACATACAGCAGAACAGACCCGTCACACAAACACAAACAGACCACTTACCGGACGTGCTGGAAGGCAGGCTAGCTGGAACACTGGCGAGGTCTCTGGCACTACGGCTGGCGTGGGTGTGGCAATGCTGAAATGCCTTCCGGCATCAAGCCTTACTGGCCACGCCAGCTGTAGAGCTGGCCCTGCATTGGTGCAGCACACACGCACTACGTGACTACGTGACTCATAGGAGCCACGTGGTGTGTGTGCCCTGAGCTAATGAGGGCCAGTGTTTTGTCCGGCCCGGAAGACAACAAAGACGTTCCTAATGGAGGGTGGCCGATGCTGCTTGCGGGCTGCATTCCATTAGGAAAGTCTTTGAGCCTTGCGGGCCAGACAAAACGGCATGGCGGGCCGCAACTGGCCCGCGGGCCGTATGTTGTGCACCCATGGTCTAAGGGAACATCTAAGTATACAATCCACACTCGTCTAATGGGCGTGAGAAAGGTGATGGGTTTCTTAACATCAGGTGGGGCAACTAAGCCCTTCCCTCAAAACAGGTCACTATGAACGTCACTAAATACACAACGTCCTATTGGCTACTTAACTATAGGACCCCCAATCATGTGATCCTCTTTCATTGGTTAGCTTCTAACCTCCATCAGCATCCTTCAACCCACGCTAGCCGCACGTAGGCCAGACTGCCAGGTGCTGGTGAGTTAGTCTTAAACATCCATTTCTCACCAATTAGAACATCATCCATCATCACCTCAGTGGTCGGTTGTCAATTAGAGCCTTTGAACTTGTCCTTGGGAGTGTTCCTTTGCTCTGGAAGATACAGGGGAGTAGAGGCGTGCTCTGCCCTCATGCGTAGGTGTGACCATCATGCTCGTCCAACTCCTTCTCCCCACGTGACTGGTGACCACGAAATTGAGCTTTCAATGTATTAAAAAGACTATTTTCCAATGAGCCTCTGACGTCTTCTTTGTTCTCTCCAAGCTTCTGAATAGGAGGTTAATTCCTTCACAAGTAACTCATTTCTGTTCTTCTCAGCCGAATACGACCTTGGCTTCTTGGCTCGTTCAACCTTGCCTTTCTGAAATTCACCTGTAATTCATTTGTTTTCTAACTGCGCCATACGTGGAAAAGATGGCCTTTCTCCTTTAGCTCAGCTCTGCTCATAGTTCATAATGGGACAATCCATTATTTACTCATTCCTATGCATCCATACATTGGCGCCTGCCGCAATCTATTTTACTATAAAGCTAGCCTCATGAAAACTTTGTCTGCTTGCGTTACTTTGCATCTGTACATGTGTGAATTGACTTCACTAATTTCATCATCACTTCAGCATAAGCCTCTTCATCTTGAGCACAATATGTTGCTTATCTTTGATACTTTCTTGATGCCTTATAGAATATTCACATTATCTACTTTCTATATCTCTTCTATGTACGTCAGCTCAACTCCTGCATGACGTCACCAATCTGCTTCGTCAGTCACGCGTCCTGCTTCCTCTGGGATTTTGTTTAGACAGCCATCATACTGTCTTGAATGCAAGTATGGTTTTCTCAACAGGAACCTTGCCTCCAGGATTTCCTTTGGCATCTTTCGTTTCAATTGTTCTGCATAGGTCACATACTGTGGTTTCCAACATATAGGCATTCTGGGCAAAGTGGTTGAGGTGGGGTACCTAGCTTCTCCTCTACAGTCTGAGAAAGGCCAGGGGAATGGAGACATTCACACTGGTATTGTGAAATGCGAAAGAGAGCCTGAGAAGGGCTAGGGGAAAGGAGACATTACCCCCAGAATTGTGAACTGTGATAAGAAGCCTGAGAAGGGCCAGGTGAAGGGAGACCTTCCCCCCTGGCATTGTGAACTGTGATAAGAAGCTTGAGAAAGGTCAGGGGAAGGGAGACATTCCCCCTGGCATTGTGAACTTTGAGAGCAAAGCCTGAGAAGGCCAGGAGAAAGGAGTAATTCTCCTGGCAATTGAACCCACAAGAAGGATCAAGTCAGTAGTCCAGTGGAAGGGAGTAATTTCCCCGGGATAGAAAATATTGAACTTTCTGATGCAGAGTGTCAGAAGATTTGCAACCCTTTTCTTTGTTTGTGAAGTACGACAACGAGGGGAAGAGTGTCATTCCCCATGGTGGAGAACTTACAACCATAACTGTGCCACCCAGTCCAGGAGGAGGGAGTCATTCTCCTGGACCAAGAACTTTGGTTCAACTGTTTTGTTTTGTCCAGAGACAGATGAATACGTCATCCATACTGTCAGCTCCTCCCCCACCTCTCTACCATAGGAATGAAAGAAGAGCATCATTCATGGTGTCTGTTCCCGCTCGGCTGCCATACTGCAAGCACAAGATGGTACACACTGAGACAACCCTACCGGCCTTACCCCGGAATGATCACAGAAGCGATGAGTCTGCAAGGTCTAGCAGGCATCCTTTAACCAAACATGACGAAAGCAAGTGACATCATTGCCAAAACTGACGCACGTAGACGCACTAGATACGAAGCAAATACGCACTCACCATGAATTTACACAGACACTAGGTCACACTGCATTTAGACATGAAGAATATTACCTGCACCAATAGACAATAGAAACATATCATAATTAATGCATCCGCTGAAACGCAACGCATGTAAGAATACATATAATGCTTGCTTGCAACAGTAACAAGCAGACATTTTGGATAAAATCGTTCCCACAGCCAAGCTCGGGTGAATGGGAACATATTGAAGAGGCATCAAAGCTGTAGGAAGAATAGATTCACTAAATTAGCTAAAGCACAGATCAGAGCAAACCAGCCAGAAGCTCCATAACTCCTGCCAACGTTATGGTAGGAAAGGGAGGCTTGGACTCGCACTGAAGAGAATAGAAAATAATAATTCCCAAGCGCAAAGCACATTTCTCTTAGATTAAGTAAACAAACAGTCCTTGAAGACCAGGTGCACATTAATTAAGGTTTCATATTGGAAGGGAAGGAGATCCAAAAAGTCTCCAGTGGACAGGAAGGGTAAGGACACCCACATTAAAAAAGGCTAAAATCATAGTAAAAATCAGGCAGAATAATTCAAAACGTGGCCTCTTCGCATGTGATTTATAGCTGGACAACAGAGGATATTCATTAATTCCAAGCAAAGATAGACTGAGGCCTTCACTCACCTCAAGTTCTCAGAACAAAGATACAAGATAAAGCCAAGTTCAAAGCTAAGGAAATCAGAGATGGTGTGCTGTAATTGGGAAAGCAGCACCTTGATGTTGCCCCACCCCCCGCCAATATTTTTGCTCATGTGCTGATGAACTGCCAAGTAGTCAAGGTTGGCAAAACCATTGCCAACCAACCCCTGTCCTCCAATAATGCTATTTTACAACTGTTGCACCACCTCATCCCGTAGTGTAGGGATGACATGTATTCACTGCTATCAATTTCGAGGTGGTCTTAGGTGGGGCCATATGACCAATGAAAAGACTAACCCGAATAGGTCATATATATAGATGATTCCCCCAACCCAATCCCACCTTCCCGTAGGTTTTGGTAACGAACTGTGTAATATGACAAGTTTTTTTTTAAACTTTCGTTTTTATTAACAATTATATAAAATAATAACAGTTAGAACACATGACCTCATAACTGTCCAAGTAACATTTCATTGTTCCCCGCCACCCCCCAACCCCAATCCATAACCATGAACAGTGGTTTCTTGACCTCGAATGATTGGTCCAGAACAATGGGAGATATGGTATGAGTTCACGTCCCCTACTGGGATGATGTTACCAGAGCTTGCTTTCACAAATGGGGCTTCCTCTCACTGTGAATTTACATTTCTCCACCTTGAGCTGGATGTTGGCACCCCCTCCAGTCTTCCCATCCCTCTCTCCCCCGCCACACCACCGCCGCCCCTCCCCATTGCCCGCGGGACCATTCATTCCTTCAATACACTTCCCACCCCCATTTCTGTCTCACCCCGTCCCACACTGCTCTGAAGGTGCCTGGTCATCATTCACCATAGCGGTCAGATTATACATGAGGAACATGTTTTTCACTTTGTTCTGCCATTCTTCTTTATTTGGGGTCACTGGGCTCTTCCATTTCTGTGCCAGGGCTACCCTCCCCGCCCTCAGCATGGTTTTCCACATTCTGGGGTATCTATGCATTTTCGAATCCTTCGGGGGGGAGACCCAGTAGCATTGTCAATCGGTTTTGTGGGAGCAGTTCACCTGTGCCCGCCGCCATCCATCCCCTCAGATCTTCCAAGTATTTTTGTATTTGCGGACAGTGCCACCACATGTGTCCCCTTGATGCCGACCTGCCCACATCCCCTCTGACATTTCGGGGAAACCCCTGTGAACATTTGGGATAATTTAAGTGGGTCTCAATTCCGCCCCTGGAGGATTTTAAGGTTATGCTCCATGTCTGCTGTGAAAGGATTCAGATGGAAAGCTATTTTGAAAACCCTATTCCATCCCTCTTTTTTCCGTGAGCTCCTCCCCTGCTAGTTCATTCCAATATTGATGGAACACCTGTCTCTCCGCTAGATTGCTGGTATTTATTATCTTGTACAATTTCAACACCATTCCATTCCTTGAGTCTGTTGAATCAAATACTTTTTCAAAGGGCATCAGAGGTCTCTTGAGCTTTTGCCCCTTCAGCCTGAGGTATTAGAATATCGAGATCATCCCCGGGCCCAGAGCCTCCTCCACTTCCTCATATGCTAGGAATTCTCCCTCTCGGAACAGTTGACCCACCCTTTCCATACCTTTGTCTGACCAGGACTGTGCATTCCTGAATCCCCTGTTTCCCAGCCTAAATACGGGCCACATAGCGAGGCCATTGGGGAGGGCCATGTCGACAGCTGTTCAGTTTTTACTGCCTCCCTCCACAGGGACCACAATACCCCCAGGGTTGGGTGATTTATTATCATGCTCGCGATGGCCTTTCAGGGGGCCCAGAGGAGGTCCCGTACCTTAAAAGGGTGGGTGTCCACGTCTTCCAAGTGAGTCCAATATGTGCCTTTGTCCTCTTTCATGTGTTCCAGGAGGACCCGTTGCTGTGCAGCACTAAAATAGTGGCGGGAGTCAAGCAGACCAAAGCCCCCTTCCTCCCTAGGGAGGGTGAGAGTAGTTCTCTTGGTCCTTGGGCTCCTTCCCTGCCAGATAAATGCTTGGACTGCTTTCTGGAGTTCCCTAAATATCCGGTCTGGGGCTCTCGTGGGGAGGGCCGTAAAGAGATATAACAGTCTCGGTAAGACATTCATCTTTACTGTGGTCATTCGTCCATACCAAGAATAAATCATGCTACCCCATTGTTTGATATCTGTCTTGATCTCGGTCATTAGAGGCTCGTAATTGGCTAGTGCCAGCTTTGAGAGATCTCTGGTAAGGTGAATGCCCAGGTAGCGGATTGAGACTTTCTCAACTCTAATACCCAGGAACATATCTAGGGGGTCCAAGGTAGGGTCCTGAGCCCGAATGGGGAGTAACATGGATTTTGATCTATTAATTTCCAGCCCCGAGAATACCCGAAAGGCTTTTATTAGGGAAAGGAGGGTTGGGAGCGACAGGTCTGGTTCCACTAAGTATCCCAAGATATCGTCTGCAAACAAGGAGAGTTTGAATTCCACCTGACCTCTCTCAATTCCCCGAATTCCCGGGTGTGTTCTCACCGCCAGGGTTTCCATTGTAAGAGCATATATCAAGGGGGACAGTGGACATCCCTGTCTTGTACCCCGGGAGAGATTAAAGGAGGCCTGAGCTCTCCGTTTACTTGCACTTAAGCTATGGGGGCCCAATACAGTGCAGCTAGCCACTTTCTCATATGTTCCCCAAATCCCATTTTACGGAGGAGTAGCATCATGTACCTCCATTTCACTCTATTGAATGCTTTCTCTGAGTCGAGGGAGAACAATGACATCCGTATTAAGCAACGATATCGGTCTATAGGAGGAGCATTCAGTTGGGTCTTTTCCTTGCTTAGGTTATACCGCTATGATGGCTCCCATCATTGTTTCGGGTAGGATATCCCCTGAGAGGACCATATTAAACACTTTTGCTAGGTGGGGGCCAGTGTGGACCAAAATGTTTTGTAATAGTTCACTGAGAACCCAGCCCCCCCTGGCGTCGTACCACCTTTCATTCCCTTAATTACCTGAATTATTTCCTCTTCTGATATTGGGGCCTCTAAATTGTCAGCGGCCTCCCTCGCTAGGCCTGGTATCGGTATTGTCTTGAGGAAGTCCTCAATTTGGGAGTCATCGCCCCCAAATTCAGACTCATAAACCCTCTCGTAGTAACACCAAAAGGCATTGCCGATACTCGGGATGTCGTATCTCAGTGCCCCCGCGTCGGGTTTTGTGGCTTTCACCATCCTGCTCTTCTGGGCCTCCCTCAGTTTCCATGCCAGTATTTTATCCGCCTTGTCCCACTTTTCGTAATATTTTAGTTTAGGGAACTGGAGGCTCTTCTCCATTTTATTCAGCAGAACATCCTTCAGTTGGATCTTGTACTGGTCAAGTGCTGCTGCCTGGGCTGTGGTGATAGAGCTGCCCAGAGAGTGTCCCGGTTGCAGTTCCGATATTTTCTCTCTGAGGGCTTTTTCCTGGGTTTCCCTCTCCCTTTTTTTTTTTTGAGTCCCTATTTTTATCAGGTCCCCACGTATAGTCACCTTGAATGCATCCCATAGTATGTGTGTGGGCGGACTTCCCCCATTATCATTTAATGCAAAATATTCCATGATGTTCTCTAGCACCGTCTTAGCGGTTACCATATCTTTCAGTAGAGCATCGCTGCACTTCTACCGACCCTTCCATTGTCGACCCCAGCCTCCCATCAGGGTGACACCTCACCAGGTCATGGTCGGACCAGGGGACTGGGCCTACCTTGTGGTCTGTCACGTGGGGAAGGAGGGTGTCATCTATCAGGATATAGTCAATCCTTGAGAAGGATTTGTGTATCCTGGAATAGTATATGTTTGGAGGGTCTCCTGTGATCTTGCTCAGGAGTGTATCTTCCTGTCCCAGCTCCTGGTTAGTCTTTCAGAAACTTTGTGAGGTGGGGTCATCGTCCACCCACAGGGTCTGGGGGGACATCCTCTTCCTGTCTCTCGAGGGATCTAGTACCATGTTGAAGTCTCCACCCACTATCAGCGTGCCTACAATGAAGAGTTGGAGTTTGTCCCTTACTCCCTCCCAGAATTGGGCCTGACCTTCGTTTGGTCTGTATATCGCTGCCAGAGTTAATTGGGTTCCCTGTAGACTACCTTTAATGAACAGATAGCAACCCTCTGGATCTTTCTGTGAGGCCTCCATTTTCAAACCCAGGTCCTTAGCCAACAAAATTGCCACCCCCCTCTTTTTGGATTTGTGTGAGGCATAGAAAATCTCTCCTATCCGTCCCCCTCGAATACTTGGTTCTTTCCCCTTTGCCCAGTGGGATTCTTGTAGGAAGAGCAGGTCTAATTTTGCCCGTCTAAATTCCCTGCTTATTAGGGATCTTTTAGTGGGAGAGTCCATCCCTCTGACATTCAGGGAGCCTAACTCCAGCACGTGTAAGTGATCAGCCATTTCTGGGTTTAAGGTTCTCGCTGTCAATCATCCCCGGTTTTTCTCCCTGTTCTATTTCCCATTGCCTTAGCCCCGCCATTGAGAACTACTTCTTGTCCGAAACCATTAATAAACTGTTTGCACCCCATCCCTCCTTTTCCCCCTTCCCTCCTCCCCCTGGGTGGAGCGTGACCCCAACTGCTGCTCCTCCCCCCAAACGGTACACCCTGTGACCCCTCACCCATCCTCCCCTGGCGCCCAGCCAAGTAGTCTACCCATTCCTGGTGCTTGACTGGACCACCCTCGAGCCCACTACAGCAGGACCTCTCAATGGATCAACCTCATATTTTGAGCCCCCACAGTCCCCCCTCCTTTGCCACCCCATGGTCATTGTTTTCCTTGCTCTTTCCCTTAGTAGGGGTTCTCCACATACTTGCTGTTCGTTGGGGGACCTAGCCCCCTCCCGGTCTGAGTCCTCCGGTCTGCTTCCTCGGCACTGGTGGGGTTCCCCGTCATCCATTGGAACCCCTCGAGCCCTCGTCGCGGGGCGGAAGAGGGGTGTTCAACTTCTTGAATTTTCTTGAGCCCAGAACTCTTCTCCTGTCCCTCCCGTTTCCTTTCCCCTCTGTTGCCCCCGCTGGCTCCCTGGTGGGTTGTCTCTAGTCGCCACCGGCTTCAATATATTCCCGGATTGCTCCTATGATGTCATCCTCTGTTACCAGGCACGATCGCTGCCCCATGTACTCAAATGAGAGGGAAAAGGGATAGCCCCACCGGTACCGAATCCCCTTCTCCTTTAGGCATTGCGTTAGAGGGCGGCATAGTCTACGACTGGCCAGCGTGAAGGCGGAGAGGTCTTGGAAAATAGATATTTGTGCATTATTGTAAGTGATATTGCTGGCTTTCCTGGCTTCATCCAAGATTTTCGTCTTCTCTGCATAATAGTGGAAACACACCAGGATGGAGCGGGGGCCCCCAGCCCTGCCCCCTGCTCTATGTAATCTGTCTATCGTGGGTTCCGTATGTCTCTCTCCGTCAAGCCATCCATTTCCGGGATGCCAAAAAAAAAAAAAAAAAAAAAAAAAAAAAAAAAATCGGAGGTTATTCCTCCTATCCATGTTCTCAAAGTCATCCATCCGAAGGGCTCTCTCTTCATCTTTCCTCTCCAGCACCGCCAGTCTAGTTTCTATCTGCGCTTCCATAATTGCCGAAGATGATTGGTTGGATTCTAACTGTTGGAGTCTGTCCTCCACTCTATCCACCCTCTGATCCATTTTCTCACATGGTTGTGTTGTCCATCATGGGTTTCTCGGCTTGACCCATCCTATCGTCCGTGGTCAGGTCCCCTCGAGGGCTCTTCACCTGTCGGAATCAGTATTCCTGGACGGTCTCCTTCCAGTTCATACGGCTTCGATTTGGAAATTTGCTGAGTGTCGGGTGTCTGAACACTGAAGTGGTGGGCGGGATGATCCCCGTCACTCTTCAAGGCGGGCACACGCCCCTCTGCTGGAACCCGGGAGCCCTCACCTTTTATAAAGAATCACAACGAAGTCTGGATGCCCTTTTCCAGCAACCAAGTTCAGAAATTGGTGTTCCGGATACCCTTCTTGGATATGGGGATTCCCCTTTTCGCCGGACCTGGTCCTGATCCTCTGCCCTCCACGATGTTAGTTGGTGACCCTGTCCGTGGGTGCGTCCACGAATTCATACCCCCCCTTTCTTTCGGGATTGTGGTGAGCTATTGCTGGGAGACAGGAGGTGCTATCTCTACTCTTCAAGAATCCAGACCTCCCCTTACAGTTGTAGATACTCTGCTCGTGCTGGGACCTGGAGATATCCCAGCAGGCCCCTCCTAGGCGGGCACACGCCCCAAGAGCGGTCTCGGTGGCCACCACCTAGGCAGGTCGACAGCCCCAGAGTCTTCTTCTCTGTGATCTGCTCTAGTGTTTGTGGCAACTGCTGTCACCCCCCAAGAGGGTATCTCCTCTATGATCTTCCTGCCCCTGCAAAGGACCTTGAGGGCCCCCTGATGTGAAGTGGTCAATGTGGGGGGCTTTATTCCTCCATCCTCTGCACCCTGTCTGTGAAGCAGTGGTTATCCTTGGCCGTGCCCCCCCCCCAGAGTCGCGGGCCAGGTGTGCTTTTTGCTAGGTGAGTTCTCCATGGCTATTATGGGGGTAAAGGGCCTGGGGCTGCCCACTTCCGCTCTCTGTGCCTGCTGTGTTGTCCCCCACGTGGTAGGCGATTCCTTAAACTTTAGGCTGACTCAGGCGGGAACCAATCGTATCATATGAGATTGGGCCTGTTGAGGAGGTGGGTGGGAGGTCAGGCATCAAATCCTAATGGGTCATGTAGTTCAATGCGGAGGGGCACTTGTGTAGGCCCATTAGCTCAGGCCGTGTACTCGGTGTCTGTTGGGGGCTCTAGCACGTTGAAGGGAGGCCTCTTCCTCTGCTAATGCCTTTCGGCTGCCTTTGAAGTGTGTTATCGGGCCCCGCACCCGCAAGGTTCCAAGGAAGTAGCCCGTCCTTCGCCCGGGGCCCCGGTGTAGTTTCCAGATGGCCCGCTGCTGCTCACCTTGCAAGAGCTTAGCGATGCAGTCCCAGTGTGATGCGTCCCCGGCCCGCATTCTCTGCTGATCTGCTGTGGGGCACCCATTCTGGGTTCGCTCCGTTCTGTGCTCAGGGGTGCGTTGATGTCCCGCAGGCCATCACCCGCTCCCAACCGCCTCCTCCTGATGCCTCTGCCTTATTCCTGCGGTCCAGGGAGGTTCGCACTTCCTTCTGTGCCGGCGCGTCCACCCAGCTGTTCCTCCCTCTGGTTTACGCACTCCGGTTCCCTCTTCCCAGGGTAATGCCCTTTCCCTCCTTCTTGCCTCGGAGTAGAGGTGGGGGCAAAGTGGTCGCCCGACCCCTGGTGTGTTACCACCCGGGGGGCAGTCACGGCCTCACAATGCTCCAGTCTCTCCCGCTCGGTACCAGGCCTTCTGCCCTGGGCGTTCCACGCTGGTTCTTCTCTCTGTCTGCCTGGGACGATGCAGGATCGTTCACTGGGATGCTGGCAGCTCCCAACTTCGGGTTTTCCCTCGGGGTGCTGTATGCAGTCCCTCTGCTGGCCCCATGTACCAAATTCCTGGGGGGGCGGTCTAGGGAGCATGTCACTCAGGCTGCCATCACCTGGGCGCCCCCTGGTGGCCTCTACGTTTTTTACTTTTATGTTTATGTCAAGCTCAAGACAGATGAGCGCACTTAGACGATTCGTGTTTGCTGCTGTCCCTGTTTTGTATTGATTGTTAATAAAACAGGCCTTTGTCATTTACCTTGACTCTTCCGTTTTTGGGCGCAGGGCTTCCCAGCCTATCTGGTCTAGTGCTGGGACTTTACAACCCACCATTACATATGGTAGCAGAGCTGTATGGTTGGCCAGTGCCCTCGGAATTGTTGAGACCATCCGTTTCTAGCCAGAGGACTGCAGAGTGACCCGTGGAGACCATAGAGTCACACGTGAACTGAGACCATCCTCAGGAGCCCCCTTGGTAAAAATCCTGCCCTAATTGCTGTAGGACGCCCCGCAGGGCAAAGGAGGAGTGGCCAGTTTAGGGAGGTTCAATACCAAGACCCCAGCTGATCCACAGATTTGTATTTGTATTTATTTATTTGTAAAGCACGGCCAAGCCCTGGGGTAACTGGGCGCTGCGAACTTACATGTTACACAATCAATACTGTACAGAAAAGGTAATACATGTTTTAGGGCATGGGTGCACAACATACGGCCCGCAGGCCAGTTGAGGCCCGCCATGCCATTTTGTCCAGCCCGAATGGCACAAAGACTTTCCTAATGGAGTGCGGCCCGCAAGCAGCATCGGCCGCCCTCCATTAGGAACGTCTTTGAAACTCTTCTTTTCCGGGCCGGACAAAACAATGGCCCTCATTGGCTCAGCACACACGCACCACGTCGCTCCTACGAGCCACGTAGTGCGTGTGTGCTGCACCAATGGAGTGCCAGCACTACGGCTGGCGTGATTAATAAGGCTTGATGCCGGAAGGCATTTCAGCCTTGACACGCCAGCCGTAGTACCACTCCACTTACCTCGCCAGTGTTCCAGATAGCCTGCCTTCCAGCACGTCCGGTAAGTGGTCCGTTTGTGTGTCGGGTCTGTTCTGCTGTATGTTTGTGTTTTGTATGTTGAGATGCGGGGGTGGGGGGTGTCGGGTGTGCATGAATGGTTTTTTTTGTATGTTTGTGTTGTGTATGGTGAGATGCGGGGGTGGGTGGGTGTCGGGTGTGCATGAATGTGTGTTTTTGTATGTTTGTGCAGTATTTGTTGAGATGCTGGGGTGGGGGGTGTCGGGTGGGCATGAATGTTTGTTTTGGAAGTGTAAGTGCAGTGTATGCTGTGGTGCATGCTTGAGAGTTTGTATGCTGAGTTGGGGGGGGGTGGCGTTTGGGTCTGTATGGGTGTATGTTTGAGAGTTTGTGTGCTGAGTTGGGGGTGGGGGGTTTGGGTCTGTATGGGTGCATGCATGAGGGGCATAGTGTTTGGTTGGGGTTGGGAGCCATGGGGCATAGTGTTTGGTTGGGGGTGAGGGGGCCATGGGGCATAGTGTTTGTTTGGGGGTGAGGGGGACATGGGGCATAATGTTTGGTTGGGGGTGAGGGGGACTTGGGGCGTAGTGTTTGGTTGGGGGTGGGAGCCATGGGGCATAGTGTTTGGTTGGGGGTGAGAGGACCATGGGGCATAGTGTTTGGTTGGGGGTGGGAGCAATGGGGCATAGTGTTTGGTTGGGGGTTGAGGGAGCCATGGGGCATAGTGTTTGGTTGGGGGTGAGGGGGCCATGGGGCATAGTGTTTGGTTGGGGGTGGGAGCCATGGGGCATAGTGTTGCACTCCAAGAGTGAACCCAATAATAAAGCTAAAACAGGCACAGTTAGGAGATGTACATCCTTTGCTTTTTGAGGAAACCTGACTCAACGAAGGCCATACTCCTCTTGGGCAACTCAAACAGCAAACTATAGCAGTCCAAAATAACGGAATGTCCAATCAAGGGTCAATAAAATATATATAATTTAATTAAACAGACGATATACAATAACTAAATAGAAATAAATTATAACAATGGAAAATATGTAGTACAAAATGTAAGTTTGAAATGCAAATAAAAATTGTTACCCCCTCAAAAACATTCTTTTTCCATATGTTTACTACAGATTGGGGGTTGAAAAAGCCTCCTGCCATGCCCCGCCTACCGCCCCGCCCAAATTTACTTTTCGGCCCACTATAGCCATCATGTAAGGTACTTTCAGCCCTCTGTCAAAATCAGTTGTGTACCCGTGTTATAGGGCATGACAATAGGTGAGGGGAATAACACTGACAGGTAAATTACGTGGTCATATATATACATGCACTATAAATGTTGCTATCCTAGGAGCAGATATTATACACTTTTCAGAGGACAAATACACAGCAATGACAGTAAGGAAACATCTTGAAAGTAAATTGACATGTTTTTATGAGGAGGGTAGGTTAAGTTCATGCTCCATAAGCCAGACCTTTACCTTATTTCGGAAGAGAGAGAAGGAGGGTTCTTCTCTTATGGAGATGGGTAGCGTATTCCATTTTTTTGCAGCAAGGACTGGAAAACTGGCTCCACCAGCTCGTTGTTGGTTAAATCGTGGGATGACAACACAGTGTGTTTGCGCTTATCTTCTGGGTTACAAGGGAGTGGCGTGAGAAGGTGTCAAAGAGGTATATGGGTGCCAGGTTATTGAGGCATGTGAGTGAGAGCGATGTAAGGTCTATTCTTTGTTTAATATTAAGCCATTTGATATTTTGTCTGGTTGCAGTGATATGCTGTTTTCTTGGGATATTACATGCTGATCATGACTTGCATTTTGTTGATATTTTGTTAGGATGTTCCTAAGTAGAGTGCATTGCAATAGCTTGGATAAGACTAGTGTTCTTGCTACTGAGATACAGTTTGGAGTAGTCCAGTAAGGTTGGCAAGCTGTTGCCCATGTACGCTGTGGATGATGCTAAGGCATTGGTTTCTCTTGTGAGTGATAGCGCTGAATCAATGTAGATTTCTAATGTTTTAACGTCATTAGCTACTTTAATGAGGTTATCGTCGATATTGAAGGATTTGAAGAGGGATCCTAGTTTGTTCAATTTAGTTAAGGATCCAAGAAGGAGTAGTTCGGTTTTATCATTGTTTAAACATAAACCGTGCTTAGCCATCCAAATTTGGATAGTACTATATATATCGTTGCGAGTTTTACTGTCTGCAGCGTAGTCACCAGTGATAGGTGTATTTGAGTATTTGGGTGTCGTCCGCATAGTTGGTGCATAGGACACCCAGATAATCAAGTATATCAAATACAGGTTTGGTGAATACGTTGTAGAGGGTAGGGGACACACAAGATCCCTGAGGGACTCCATAAGTAACTGGCGTAGGTGATGATGATGCCGAGGGTGCGTAGACCCTCATGGATCTATTGCTGAGGAAGGATTTGATCCAGGTGTTGGCTTGGTCTGAGAAGTGTGCGACAGATGACAAATGTTTGTATAATATATCAAGGTTCACTTGATCAAATGCCGCTGATAAGTCGCGTAGTAATAGTAGGGCAGATTTACCTTCATCTTTTAGGATCTGAATTTGTGTCTTTAAGTCGTTAAGTGCTGTTTCAGTCGTATGTCTGGGTCTGAAGGCTGACTGTTATAGGCCTAGCAGATTGTTCGTTTCCAAGTATTGCTGTATCTGGAGGTATGCTGCACGGTCCCAAATATTTTGCAGAAACGGTACCGTCGTAATGGGTCTGTAGTTCGATGGGTTATTGGGATCCAAAGAAGGTTTTTTTAGTAATGGAAGTACCCAAGCATCTTTTAAATTGGTGGGTACGGTACTAGAATTAAAAGATGCATTAATGAACGAGGTAATGAAGGGAGTGAGTACATTAGCTGCCTCCTTAATAAGCGTGGCCGGGCAGACGTCACCCTTACAGTTGGAGGGTTTAAGTTTGAGTATGATCAGTTCTACTTCTTTTGTTGAAAGAGGCTTGAAGTTAAATTGTGGCATATTTGGAGTCGGGAGTGAGGGTAGGTCCAGAGGCATGGTATTGTCAATAATGTTTTTTTTGGTTTTTATTTTGTTTAGAAGCATAGTGATTTTATCTTGGAGCGCATTCTGTATGTTAGTGCACCATAAAGTAGCCTTCGTACATGAGTCGGGTATAGGAGCAGTAGATTCAAGTTCTTTCAATATATTGAATAATTCCTTGTTGCTGGAATTAGCTTTGGCAATACGGTCATTGAAGTTATCTTTTTTGCCTGTACAATAGCTGTTTTGTAGTTAAGTGAGGCTACTGTGAACATTACTTTATTGGTTTCTGATGGGGACTTTTTCCATACTGTTTCAGCTGTATGTTTTTCTTTCCTGAGAGTCTTTAGGTGAAGCGTGTACCATTTGTTAATATGGGCGCGTGGTTTGGATTTTTGCATTTTAAGGGGAGCTATCATATTGATGGCCTTAAGGATGGTTTTGTTGTATAGATTAACTAAATCGGATGGGTCCAAGTGCAAGGTATTAAGGTGGGTGATTGGATGCAGTAAGGGTATCAGGTTTTCTAAAGCAAGGTTCTGTTTACTTCTTGTAATGTATGTATAAGAGCATCGAATTGACAGACGAAGGTTGGAGGGATTTGTTTGTATAACATTGGGGAAAAGTGATACAGGGTTTATTTATGAGAGAAAACCTATAGCCAGGTTATAGAAGGTGGCACCCTAAACCCCAGAACGGGGTATTAGGTTATTGAACAGTGGAAGTGATAACCTGTGGCAAGGGCATGGAAGAGGGCGCCACGGCTCGTTGGGGGCAGTTTAAGAAGAGAGACTACCTTGTCAGAATAAGGCTAGAAAATGACCATAGGGGTTTATTGATGTGTTGTGTTATTTTAAAGGTGCACCTATATGTATAGTGGTCGCTGGTGCCAGCAACGGGTGGGTGAGAAGTTGTTTAAGGTTGTAAAAATGAGGCTTTGTTAATATTGGTTTACAACATAGAGCACGTGGAGGTTTGGACTCAAGGGGCGTAGTCATGAGCATGACCAGTGTTTGTGGTGCGCGCCCAGAGTGTTGTTCTTGAAGCCGAGAGGCTTGGAAAGAGGTGTAGACAGTGTTGGGAATTGAAGAGGATATTGTTGATAAGAGATTGTGAAGGGGAAGTCAATTTGCCAGGTTTTTTAGGTCTGGTAAGTATCAGCAGTCAAGAGCATGATGTGCCATTATGGGAGGAAACACTCCCATTATGCACTTGTGCAAATCCCTGCCAAGGTACAGGGATAAAATCCAGAAGTACCACGTGCAGTGGGTTCAGGACTCAGCCGATAAAATGTTTTTACTTTGGTCCCAACAGGGCATTCTTTCGAAATAAGTGCTGTAGCACATGACCACATATTTACATGCTGCGCATAAGGGGAAAAAACGGCAGAAGATTGACTATTTTAGAATTATGGAAAATGTTCAGGAATGAGGTGGGAGATCCACCCCTGAGGGAGTGGATGCTTAATCAGCATGAAGGGGAGGGCACAGCTCCCTCTGCTCCTCCTCCTCCTCCTCCCCAGAGTATTGATCCTCAAAGTGAAGGACAGATATTCTATCCATTGAAAGAATTTAAAGCAGCGGCTGGGTACACTAACCCCACATATGCGCCACCCGCATAAAGTAGTGAAGATGCTATAAATAGAGCCAATTTAAATAATCAATAGACAGTGTTCATGCGCGATTAGCATAGTGAGCGTTGTGGACTACAGGTGAAGTTAACCGAGCTTGAAGAGGGGACGCAAAGGCATAAAACCTGGCCAAACGACAGGGAAGAGGCAGTGATATCTACGAACGAGTGGGTAGGAGGACACACCTCACGATGCAAGCACCAACGGTGTACGCCGTCACCTTCTTCAGGATCCTCACCAGCAGCTTGCACTGCATGTACAAACGGTGAGCGAGAGTCTAGCCCGCTACATCTGCTTCACAGTAAACTATCTTGCCCTGCATACATGCCTAACAGGACACTGTTCTAACTAACCTTACCTACATATAAGGATTAGGAGAAGTACACTTAGCCACGTATATAAGGCGTGATCCTACGAACATTTGAGCTCTCAGCAGCTATGTCGCATTGACTTGAACTTTACATATTTACTGCTCAATGTAATCAATTCCTAACTGCATGTTTAGCACTGAACGCGTTCGTTCACTATAGTAAATGTTAGAATGTGCCTTACCACGCAAATGCAGCCCTGGCTACGCAATCCTCACACTTAGCCTTGCCTTTCCTGTTTTCATTGAGGAAGCAGATCCTGCATACATTTGGATTGGGCCATTTCAACCAAACCTGATTTCGCCTATCGCATGCAATCTCGAATTTAGCTTACTTTGCTTATATGTCACTTAGCCTAATGTATGTATATTTGATTCAGCCCACTCAAATTATGGTGGATTCAGCTAATTTAATGCAATATTGAACACAGTTTGCCTTGCTTATATTTCACTTAGCCTACTGTATACAATTTCGATCACAGCCTTCGCTGATTTCTGGTTTCAGCCTATTGTATGCAACCTCGAACTCGGCTTACTTTGTTTATACCTGACTAAGCTTACTGTATGTTATTTTCAATCTAGTCTATTCTGCAGATACCTGATTCTCCCTATTTTATGTAATTTCGATTTGAGCCTATTCTACTTACATTAGACTTAGCCCATCCCGCATAGATTTGAAACAGCCGGCTATATGCTTTCCTGATTTAGCACTCGCCAGCTAACGGGACTCAGCCTACCTGCAAATACCTGATTTAGCCCAATATATGTGATTTGTGGCAACCTAGTCTGCGTTAATCTGATCTAGTCCTCTCGGTCAACTGCCATTGGAGCATTGACCCGACCATTTTTTCCAAGCACTCCACTAACACGTAAAATGCTTATATTAAGGAACCTTCTGCCCCTCCTCAGTATATTAATAGACATAACCTGTATATATACTATTCTCTCAGTACCTCACAACCACACTATCTTTAACTGCAGCATAACCCAATACATTACATACACAAACAGTCTAACATGCACTGAACAGCTAGCTAAACCTAGCATGGATCTTCAACAACTACCTACGCTCGATTCCCATCCCTGCAACACGATTGCAAAAAATAAAAGACTCAGTTCGAGACTAGCCAAAATATTTGAACCTCTAACTAGAACTCTTACTAGCCCTAACAAAAGAACTAACCCACACTCTGAAACATCCAATACTATAAAAAAGGCCACGTTAGATTTCGCCCAGCATATGCTTCATTCAACCGAACCACACCCAAGACCCAAAGTTCTAAAACCTCGCCATCACCAGCATCAGCTAACCCCAGCCACAAAGGCGCAGTGATAAATGCTAGATCTCTGGTCGCACATGCATCCGAGATATCCAACATTATCCAATTAGAAAACCTTTATTTCCTAGCAATTACCGAATCCTGGCTACACCCTGCTGCAGGAGCAGCGCTCTCACTGGCTATACCTAATGGCTACACCATCCTAAGATCTGACAGAAATGATTCACAAGGAGGAGGCATCGCCCTCGTTGCTAAAGCTAACTTACCAATTACATTAGTGATACCCCTCAATATCAAACCCTGTGAGCTTCTCACAGCCAAGCTTACTATCAATAACTCCCAGACTCTCACGATCCATCTGATATACAGACCTCCAGGCCAAATCGGCACCTTCGAGGAAGATATCTCCAACATCTTGTCCAACAACCTAAAAAACTCCTCAAGTCTTACTATTAGGGGACATGAACCTAGGACTCAACGACCCCAAAGTCCCACATGCAGCCAGTGTGATCAATACCCTAACTGAATTAGGCTTTACCCAGAGAGTGCTTCACCCTACTCACAACAAAGGCAGAACACTAGACTGGGTGGCAGACCATAACTGCAACACCATAATCTCCTCCATATCCCCCCAGAGCTGGACAGACCACCACCTCATAACCTTCTCCTTAGCAACTGAAAAACATTTCTCCATGCCTAGATCGCCTGCCCCTTCCAATCCTACTAGGAATAAAAAGAACATTACCCATGACAATCTACTCCCTCTAATTCTCCTCGCGCTCAATGAGCGCCCGGCTAATTTGGCACCCGACGCATTGGTTAAAGAATATAATCAAATTATGTCCACTTCTTTAGATCTAATAGCGCCACTCAAAATGAGACAAAGTAAACCCAAAGACCACCTTAACTCTTGGTACACACCATACCTGAAAACTCTGCGAGTAAAAAAAAGACAATGTGCGGTATCCTGGAGATCACTACCATCCGAGGAAAACAAAACCAACCTCAGCACTAACGGCTCTCTATAAAAGTGAAATTCTTCTAGGAAAGCGTGAAACCTACAACTCCAGAATATCACAAGCCAAATCAAGCACAAAAGAACTCTTTGTTATCCTGAAAGAGTTAGAAGCTCCCATCCCAATACCGGACAATTGTACAAAAGATAAACTTTGGTGCTAAAATATACAGCAAGCACTAGCCAACAAAGTTACAACCCTACAAACAAAAATTGCCAAGAAAAAAGCTTCTCTAACTAGCATCAAACCCTCCAACTGTCAGGGTGATCAATGCCCTGCAAAACTCATAAAGGATGCTACTAGAGACCTGGCCCCTTTCATCACTAAACTCATCAACGCCTCATTTTCAAAAGGCAAAATCCCATCCAACCTTAAGGAATCGTGGGTGCTCCCACTCCTAAAAAACAGACTTTAGACTCATCAATACACACCAATTACCGACCAATCACTACAAAGCCATTTCTGCTGAAAATCAGACAAAATGGCCTACTCACGAACCCAAAACACTTGGAAGCTAACTCCTTACTGGCATCACGTCAGTCTGTTTTTCGGCCTCAGCATGGGACTGAAACAGCTCTAATAGACCTGAAGGCTCAGATCGATGAACTTGGAGATAAAGGGAATTCAGCCCTACTTCTTCTCCTGGACTTATCGGCTGCATTCGACCAAGTGGACCACGGGGTCCTATGCAGCCATCTGGACTCTGCTGCCCACTTCTCAGTGGAAGCCATTGCTTGGATACAATCCTTTCTTAGCAACCAGACTATGAGAGTCTTCTCTCCTATCGCAGCAGCAGACCCCATCACCTGTGGAGTGCTTCAAGGATCCTGCGTCTCACCCACCCTATATAATATCTTCACTAAGCCCCTTTTCGATGATATGGATCATCTTGGTATCACCTACACTAACTATGCAGATGATACTCAGATCCTCCTACCATTTACTGAGAATTAGGACAAGGATTTGGCCTTAGTGAACAGCATATACCTCATAATCCAGGCATGGATTATGAGGTATAACATGAAATTACTCATGTTCTTTTGGAAGTATTATTCTTTATTCTTTAGTACCCATGGACTATGCCTGATTGATAAGACCACGATCATCATCCTAGGCACTACCTCAACACTTAATAAACTGAGCTCCAAATACTCATCTTTTAATATTGACAATAATATCATTACTGTTGCCAAAGAGGTGAAACCCCTGGGGTTTTATCTGGACGCTACCGCGGTATATACCTGCAAATTGATCAGAGCAGGTAAACCGTTCCTATCAAATAACAGTTGTATTATCTTGGCCAGAGCGCTCATTTTGTCAAAGTTGACTACTGTAATGCGCTGTACATAGGGGCGAACAAACAAACCATTAAGAAAATCCTAATCTTGCAAAACTACACCCTTAGAGCAGCACTAGGAATTGCCAGGAGAGAACATATCTCTGATACCAGAAAATCTAACAATTGGATTTCAACATACGATAAAATCAAACTAAAAGTTGCAAAACTTACATACAAATGTTTGAACAATGCGGCACCTTGTTACTTGACAGAAAGGCTCACCAAGAAATCCTCGGCAAGGACCACTAGACTATCCAATACAAACTACCTTGCTGTCCCCAGAATCAAGTTATCTAGAATCGGGGGCTGTAGTTACCCAGTCAAGGCAGCCCAACTGTGGAATTCCATACCTTCACACTATGAGCAGATCAATCTTTCCAACACTTCCCCCAGAACACAATAAAATGGCTCAAAGACTGACAATTAGACACGTATCTGCTACCCACAACGAAACAACACTGTTCCTTGTAAATATTTTTGTTACCCTTAATCCTTAATCTCCACACTGAATCTGTTGGTTGTCTCCATGACCATCAGTCTGGTTTCAAAGCTGCCAGAAGCACGGAAACTGCTCTCCTGAACATCCGTGAAGACCTGCTCTCCAATCTTGACTCCAACACCCCTTGCGTCCTCATCCTGCTTGATCTCTCTTCTGCCTTTGACACTGTCAACCATGCCATCCTGCTCAATCGTCTCCTGGATAACCTGGGTATCATCGGTCAGGCTCTGGTGTGGCTGACTCCTTTCCTCTGCGACTGACCCTCTCAGGTCTTACCTGGGTCCTTCCTCTCTGCTATCTTTTTCTATACCTGTGGTGTCCCTCAGGGGTCTAACCTGTCTCCCTGGCTGTTCAACCAACACCTGGCACTCCTGGCCCACCGCATCGCCGCTCTCTGCCCCAACTTTCAGTGTTATGCGCATGACACCCAGCTAATTTTCAGGCTATCCTCAGCCTCCTCCTCTACTTCCCTCATCTCTGACTGTCTACTATCCAGGAGTGGTGTGCCGCCAATGACCTTTGCCTTAATGCCAGTAAAATGGAGATTCTCCTCATTGGCACTCCCGTTCCCTCCTTTCCTGTAGCCCTCTGGCCGGCCTCTCTTGGCCCTCTTCCTGCTCAACTGTGTGGCAAAAAACCTTGGGGTCATCTTCGACTCTACACTCTCCTTCTCTCCTCACATCTCTGACGTCTCTAAGAAGTCACACTACCAACTGCACCTCCTCACAGGTATTCTTCCTTTCCTCTCCTTCCCCCAGAAGCTCACTGTCTCCAGAGCTTGGTTCTCTCTAAGCTAGGCTACTAGAACAGCCTCTTTCTAAATCTGCCTGCTTCTACTCTCCGCCCTCTGCAACTTATCCAGAACAGGACTGCAACACTTGTCCTTGGCCACAAGCCCAGGGATCGTATCTCCCCAGGACTGAAATCTCTACACTGGCTCCCTGTGGCTGCAAGGATTAAGTTCAAAACCCTCTGCATCGTCCACAAGGCCTTCTGTGGCCTGGGGCCTTAATACCTTCAACTCTCTCTTCCTAAATGCCTTCCTTCCCGAGCTCTTCGCTCATCTGCCTCAAACTCCCTCAGGGTCAGTTGCTTCTCCAAGCAATGCGTTGGTGGTAGATCTCTTTCTTCGGCTGGGACCTCCCTCTGGAACAGACTCCCTGCCTCCCTGAAACTTGAGGAGAATCATCTTCAGTTCCGGAAGCACCTCAAAACCTTTCTCGTTGCTTCTGCTTTTTCTCCTCCTCTCCCTTGCTGACTTCCTGGCTGACACTGCCCTTGCACTGGTTGCCTGGCCGCCCTCTGATCTCTGGCCCAGGTCCCCCCCCCGCCGCCAGTCGCACTTATGCACTGCCCTCCTGGCAACCCCGCACTTGGGGACTGTTTCTGTATCCCAACAGTCCCACTACCAGCACTTGACACCTGTTGTCTGCACTTACCCTTGCACTTGACACCTGCTGGCCGTACTTTACCTATTCCTATTATTTCTTATCCTATGTGCTGCACTGTCCTCTCCCCCTTCCCACCCTGCACTTCTCCCCCTCCCCTTCCCATGCACTTGCGTGATCTGAATGACACCTGGCTAGTAGGACCGCTGTCTGTCTTCCCTCTGTTCCCCTCCCTTGCCTTGTCGCGCCTTGAAACACCTGTGTATGGGCGCGTTATAAATGCCATATCATATCATATCGGACTCTCTATTGACTGTATTTGTTTTTGCATTTCATATTACCTGCCTCGGTGCCTACATTACTTTTCTTTGTACTGTGCTCCTTAGATGGATTGAATAACCTTGATGTGTAACTAAGCTGTGAATTCTCTTATGCTATGCGCCCCGATACCTACGGGTCCGATGCGCAATACAAATAATAAAACAAATAAACAAACTTAAAATCAGACAGAAGGAATACAGACGATCCTAAAGATAAAGAAAGGGAATCTAGAAAGAGACGGGAAAAAGAGGAAGTAGAGGCACGACAGAGAAGAAAGTTAGTGGAGGAAGAAAGAGCATGTGGAAACACAGTGGAAGACTTTGAAGAAAGACAAAGGGCCTCATCACGAGTTGGGCAGTAGCCCTTAAATGCGGCGGTAACGCTATTACCGCCACATGTAAGGGTCCGCCCAACCACGAGTCTGGCAGCATTTACCCCCAGCTCCAAGCTGGGTGTAAATGCGGTGACTTAATGGCCATTTCTAGGTGCGCTAATTGCACTGAAAAGTTCCCATTGGGGCCAATGGACCCAATGGGGAATTATGTTTACCGCCCAACCCGTGATCCAGCAGTAATACCGCTGGATGGGTAGGCGGTAACTCAAATACGGTTGGGCGGTATCCCATTAGGGATACCGCCCAACTCGTGATGAGGCCCTAATGGCCTCATTACGAGTTTGGTGGTATCTCGGTGGTAGCTCTGCCGAGACACCACCAAACGGAATTACTGTTACCGCCACCTGGTCTGGCAGTATTACTGTCGAATTACAAGTGGTAGTAGCTGGTGTTAGTCCTCATTAATTGGAGTTCATAGGACACCATGGTGATCTCATCGGAATTACCGCCGGAAATAATTCCAACCGAAATTGCTGTTTTTTGGCAGAAAGGTGGAGGATTTACAGCCAGCTCTTAGCTGGAGGTGAATCCTCCACCTCTCTGCCAAACTCGTAGTACGGCAATGAGGCCGGAACGGAGCGGTAATTCCATTACCGCTGACTTTTATTGCACCGCCGTACTCGTAATGAGGCTCCGTAAGGACCCGTTTGCCCTTAGAAAATTAGCTTTTTTACATCTACAAGTTTTGTTATTTCGGTTTCTTGCAACCATTTTGTCATTAGATTTTGAATCCTAAAGGACAAATCAAAAAGATTTTGTTTTGTGTGCAATTGGCATACGCAGGCACTGTTTGGCTACAATAGGTCTGCAAAATGTGTATATTTATTTTAATTTTGTTTTTGTATTTATAACAGCGCACAAAATCCTCAGGCCTCTGGGCGCTAGTAGCAGTAAGTGCGAAATGACATTCTACAAAGTGTAACACCACGCATATGGGTTATAACATGCAGGTGGATAGTTTGCATATCTGGAAAAATGTTATACTTACATCAAAACATAGAGGCTGTTGGGGCTAGAATCGTAAAGCAGTACAAAATGGCTTCTAAAAACTGCCGTTAAACTTTTCTCACATCATTTGCTTTTTGATACTTCCACATAAATACACGTATTGCATATTTAACATGCAATAAGAAGCTTTCTTTAAGGATTTTTACGGCAGGTCCCATTTGTGGAGTTTGTTTTCTTCTCTCCGGGCTATGTACAGGTATTGTAGTGTGAAATCGCTAAGTGGTGTCATTATATTGCCATTTATTCTTGAGTTCTTTGCATTGTCGCTGGAAACGCACTTTCTTTGTGAATCTCTTAAAATCAAATTCCATTAAATAATTTGAAAACTAAGTCGTCATAATGCAAACCCGTATTAGTGATGCCAAAATGCCCGCGCAGATTATGTTTTAAATGCTGGCAGTAACAGATACGAAGGGGAGCGCGGTTTGGGCCGTCACGCCCCGACGCGCTACATTATAATTAAAATCCATGTTGAAAAGAAACTGAAGACAATGGGAGCAACTGGGGATGGCTACAAACAACACATTAATTATAGTAAACAAAGGCTCTCTCTTAGCATGACACCCTAAATGAATGAAGTCAGCCTGCACTCTTGTGGTGCTGTTCAGGGTCTGTAAATCACCTTCTGAATCCCGCCTACACATACACTACTCGCACCACGTGTGCATTTTACTAGATATGTTATAAAATGCTCACTGCACGAGGTCAATCCGGAAAAGTTGGGATCAAACGGCCAAGACCATCACACTCACTGAAGTGTAAATAATTCCGAATGCTTCAATTTTGCTCTTATGAATATTCTGCAACATCCCACCCACTAAGACAATAACTTGGTGAGCTACATTGTGTTACGTCACAGAAATACTTAACAGTACCACTATTCTCCATGGTGCCCATTTCATGACTCGGTCCAATCTGTAGGTGCTTATCCAGTCCTGTTTTTTTTCTTTGCATTCTGTGACTTGTAGCCTGAGTTTTATAATGGGAAAAGTGGAATTACAAGTCCCAGAATGCAAAGAAAAAACCCGGACTGGATAAACAACTACAGATCGGTATGGGTCATGTTGGCAAGTATGCTATTCTTGAATGTTGAAATCAGACATGTTCTTATGTTTTCCTAAAAGAGCTCTAGAGGGCGCTGCTCCTAACAGCGGACCCAGACCATGCGTGGTACCTTCGGCCAGTACTGGTTTTCCACACTGCATGCTCGGATTTCCAAACCTATTTTTTTTTTTTAAATGATATGTTTGGTAGTCCAAACTTTTCATTATATAGGTCTTTCGGAGAATCGTTAATATAATTTCCATGAGATGATGCACTTCTTATTATTTTGTTTCCGTGTTCTTTTCAATCTCGATCCAGAATTTGATGGCCGTTAGTATTAAATGTTTGTCATTGCCTTTTAGTAGTTGGTTCCAGCGTTCTTGTGTGGTCATCTGTTTTTTCGATATTCTGAAGAATTCCCAAACCTATATCCTTATTAAAAAAAAAAGGAGCTGCTACATGTCCCATCATGAAATATGCAAACCCAAGACGACCTGAAGACCTTCTATAGACTCAACATTCTGTACTTGCTTCCCCATCCTATCATTCACACCCTGCACCTGATGTTCTAATTTGGCATAGTCTATCAGACAAAGGGGGTCATTACGAGTATGGCGGTAGCCATGGAGCAATTCGCTCCATGGCTGCCTCCCATACCGTGACCGAGTCCGGTGTTGTTCAATGGGGATTTACCGGTCTATTCCGGCACCGGTGTAGTTTAATGGGGACTTACCGGTGTAGTCCGACCCTGGTGGGACCGGTAAGTCCACATTGAACAAACCATTCCCCATTCCCATTTGAGCCCCCATAGGGCTCAAAGGGAATGGGGAGGGCGCAAATAACGGGCTCGCGAATGGCAAGTCCGTTATTTGCGCCCTAGTCCCTTAGCGGGACCCGTAAAGGACGTGTGGTCCGACCATACGTCCCTGCGGTTCCCGCTAAGGGACCTCGGAATTGGGCGGTAGGGGATTACCGGCACCGGTCTCCTTACCGGTGCCGGTAATCCCCTACCGCCCACCTCGGAATGACCCCCAAAGATTTCTTTCTCCTTCCCTTCATTAGCCCAGAGCTTTCCTCAGGCATCATTGACAGATCTATGTGATCACTATGACCCCCAGAATTCCAAAGGGAGGCTTAAAAAAAAAAATGTAACCCCTGTTTACACCACATACATAGGCAGGGGAGACCCTGCAGCCACCATACTACTATTATATCCCATACCCCCCACATATATATGTGGTGTAAGTGGGGTATGATATAATTGGTTATTTATAACACACTTACGTTTCTAAGCGCGGATCGAACCTGTGCTGCTCCGTGTCATCTTGCTTCCAAGGCAAGCACGTTGCCCTGAGCTATCCTCCTGGTTCGAAAAAAGTCGGAATTTCGGGAGTCGGAATTCTGAGGGCGACATTCTGGGCCATTACCATCATGGACTGCTTATTCACCACTCACCAATAGCTAGCACATCACTGTGAGGCGCTGAATTACTCAAATATTGATATAATCTGCCTCTTCACTCTAACACCTCACTCCTCATCCCCAAGAAGATCTCACTCTATGGCCACACACCCATGAGTTTCATTTTGACAGTGCTCTGAAAACACGACAAACTACTACTACTTGCATGGCTGCCAGAATCCACACCTTCACTCTTCCAAGACTCATCTACTACAGCCTTGCCGCCAGGCAGCAGATTGGGTTATTGCTCAGCCTCCTCACGGGACTCCCTCTTCACACTCCTTTGCCACAGTTGGTAAGGTCCTGGAGGAGGGTCTGTACACCCGCAACCCTGTAAACCCCCGGTGAGCGGCAACGCACGCTTGAGCGCAGACTAGGCACGCAAGCAGGTGGCCAGAGGCGTGTAAGCAGCAAATACATTCTGGAGCCTGGTTCCCACTCTGCTCGCAGCAGCCTTGACAATGAACTGGATGCTTCTCACAGGGGGGGGGGCGTGCCTAAGGCAGCAGCTCACCTAGCCCCCACCCGCTGGGATCAGCCAACTCTCCCCTACCTGCCTGCACAGCTCTGGTCTCTCTCTATATTCAAATGATCCCCACAGCCTCTGCTCTCTCTCCCAAACTGCCACAGTCCCCTCTTGTGGCGCACTTCAGTATCGGAGCCCAGTCAAGCCAGGCCTTACCCTGCGTCATCCGACCGTTTTTTCGACTCCTATATGTTAGGTTTGACCTTGAAACGGAGCAGAGCCTAGCTGTAATGAACTAAACTATACAAAAGGTGATCATGTCGTCATGGGCGCAGCACACGCCGTGTGAAGACTGCACAGGGGAGTGGCACAGGGAGATGCAGTGAACGCCCACACATAATCAGGGGGTGACCGAGAGGCATGGTGCCGCCTGCCATATGCAGCATAATAGAAAATAGCCTCAACAGTAAAATGAGCCGGTCTTTATTTTTTTAAGAGGGAGCTTGCATTTCCACGGAAGCTTCCCATTTATTTGCTTCCGGACTGTCTCTGCAAGGAGGAGTATCCCATGTCACTGGGCATTGTATTTTTGCTCCAGTAAATGTTCAGCGGTGGAAACTGCCGATGATGTTGCGCTATAGAAAAAATAGAAATGTACACCAAGCTTGCATAGTAAATGCAACACATTTAAAACAAAATCTGCTAACGGAATTGGGCTATGTGTGGGAAATGGTTTAATGACAATGTTCGAATATTTTAATTGTTTCAGATTACGAAATAAACTTGGATATTTGCATAAAATCGGTTAGCAAATCACGTGTTTTGTGCTACATAGTGGTGGAACTTCGATATACCAATTCTGTGTACGTTTTGCCCCGCGAGTCCTTAATAGATCACGTATCCTGCATTAGACCACCATCTAGTGGCGAGATTTGCAATTAGCCACGACGTGAGAAAAAAAAAACACGACTTCATACCTATAACGACTCCAAGTGTCTACAATCAAAACCTTCCAAGCCCCTCGACTTTTTTTATACGGTTCCGGACAGAACAGAAATGTTGCAATTCCCGTAGCATCCAAATTTAATGTACTCCCGCACTCTGGTGGGCCGAAATGCATCTGGTATTTCATTATAAAAATAATACTAGCTTCACCAAGAAGCACTTCACAAAAGTGCATTTTTGGGGTGTTTGTAAAGCACCCACCAATGGGACAGTCCTGTGATAGTTAATGTAGTGGTTACAGTAACCATTGGAGGCGCTGGAAACAGTACAGAGGACTGCAATAGACATTAAATACATCTTCGGGTGGAGGCGTGTCTCTCCTGTATCCAAGCTCCAGAACTTTAACATTCTGCGAGGCTTCAAATCTGACATCGGTTTCTACACTGGGGTATTTGCCCCATTGGCATACAGCTTCTGATCAGTTTGCTGCATCTACACTACAGCCAGTATATCACTTGTCATGGTTTCGATTGTTAAAAAGTGTCCTGCACCTATATTAGAACACAAGAACCCTCGTGATGAAGTGCTCATGTTGCCCCTGAAATGCCACTTGTTTATTATTCTGACTCTAGCCTCGATAGAGGAGGTAAGGGTACTTAAATGAAGTACCCACGCTTATATTGCAAGGGCAGCAGACCGGGCTATAGGTTTTCATTGCACCAAGTAGATGCGATTGCAGATTCTAGATTGCTCGATTTTTTTGGTTCAGAAAGGGCCCACAATTGGTCTGTGGTCCAGGCCCCAAAATGCCCTATGGTGGGAGTTTGTGTTGGTGGTTACCTGGGGGACTGAGGGTGTAATAGCCCATGAATAGATTTAAACACAAGGAGGTATTTAAAGTGGGTGTCATTTTGCATGAATAACCCCCACCCCCTCCCCGTCTGGATGCGGTAGGCAATAATCGTGGGTGCTTTCAGAAGGTACTGGTGGCAAAGTTCAATACCTTTTTAAGAGGGGCAGAGGAAGAGTTGGAGGCTGAAGCAGTAATCCAGCCTACCGAGGATGAGGGTTGCATTGCATGCTTTGATACAGTTTGAAGGATTGGGATGGATTTTGCAAATGGCGAGGCAGATAGGTTTTGCAGCCATTGCTGTTAAGATGAGGAAATATAGAAGTTTCAAGCCGCTATTAAAGAGCTGTGATTAAGAGCCTTGGGAGGTGGAGTAAGGTAGTCTGCGGGAAAGGGTGTGGCTGAGGGGGAATGGAGTTTGGCATTTGAGGCCAGAAGAAAGATCGCTTCAGATTTGTTTTTAGGTGGTTGAATTTAAGCAGCATAGGGTCATCCATTGACAGATAATGGACAGGCAGTTAGTGATGGGAGAAGACAATTAAAGGTTGAAGGGGTGGGGTATATTGGAATGTGATCAGTAAATAGACAGTATGGGAACTGTGGTAAGTCAGACATAGGCGAGAAACAAGACAGGTTTGCAACAGAGTATTTTACTAAAGGAAATAATGCCTCTTCTATTCTGTACAATGCGATCCCTAATCTCCAAAGAAACCAAACTAGTGCTAGTGAGAACATCTTATAAAATCTCCATCCTCTGTCCGCACCTAAACTCACCATGTCTGGCCTGCCTTACCACTATCACAAACATATAAAATGACCTTAGCCTAGGAAAGGACCCCCCTTATATTGACCCCCACACAAATAGTTCGTTATTTGTGCTTTTTCAGGTATCAGGCCTACTGCAGTAATTCAAATGTGTTTTGGTCTTTCTCTTTCTTGGTGGAGTTTGGTCCTGGCCTGTATCCAAACGTTATGATTCTTAGTCATGGACAATTAGCGCGGCATGGTAATTCAAACAGTCTAACCTCGATGTGTGCTCCTTGGAGACAACAAGCTCTAGTGGTCTGGGTTCACCCGCATTTGTGTAACTGAATAAGTCTTTCATTCCAGCTCGGGAAGCTGGAGTCTTACCACGTTTCGGGCATTTCCACTGTTGCTTGGTTGGTGGGACTTCTTACCCCCTTGTGAGGTATCTTGCGTCTTAGCCAGACTTGTATTCCCTGTCTCTTCAGCCCTTCTTCGTTGATCGGTTTTATCACACCCTTGTGAGCTATCTTGATTCTCAACCCAGCGTGGGCTACATGTTTTCTCAACACTGCTTGGTTGTCAGTATTCTCACCCCTTCGTGTTGTATCTGGATTCTTACCTGGTGTGGGCTATGTTGTGGCCTCACCATGCTCCACCCACTCAATCGGTGCTGCGTACCAGCTTTCCAGTGACAGTGTTCGTTGATGGGGGAGGTGGTCTTTCCCACCAGCGTGGAACACCTTGGACTCATTCCAGTCTTCGTCGTCAGTTTCTTGAGTCAGTTCCTCCAGTATTTGACAGACGGGACAGGATGCTTCCGGTATGACCTGGTTACGTTTCTCTGTCTTCTAGCCCCTCGGGCTCCCCTCCTTCCTAGGAGTGGCAGAGTTCTGCGGGCATCCCTGTTCCTCTGCCCACCACATATTCTGCATGGCTCAGACTCCAGGCTCCTACTGAAAGGGACATGTTCCTCCGGCTACGCAGCTATGCATGTTGGCCTCTCACGCTCTGGCTGGCTCTCTCCTCTTGTGCTTGTGTCCCGGGACCGTTATGTTCCTCCCTGGAACGAGATGGGATAATCCATTGGTTCTGCTCTTCGTGCAAGGGCAGCAACAAATGAAGGTCAGAAACCAAGCCATCCATCTTAAAAAGTCCCTGTATATTTCTTCCCTGTCCAATTCCCATATAACCAACAAACACTTGTGTGTTATAGGGAGGTGGAGTAAGAGCCCTGTGTGGGGATCCCATGTTCCCTGAGGAGGGAAAGGGTGTGTGGAGGAGGGGGTGTTCACCCCAAGTGGGACCCTGCTGCTTGCCCTGTACCCTAGGGGATGCAAAGTGTAGCATACCCCCACCCCTAGTCCCAGAGGTTGTGGCTCCACCTTGGGGAGAAGGGACACATTCCCTGGAACCTAAAGGAGGAGGATCAGTTTTCTGAGAGATACAGACCCTTGTGGGATATCCACCAGTGATATCGCTTGTGGGATATCTACCAGGGGCGGGGTGGCCCCATTCCTCCCACATGCAATGGCAGTCTCACACACTCAATGCTTCACATGTTTAATTAGGAGAAGGAACAACAGTAAGAGTCACTGAAACTCAACCCAGGCAGTGAACGCCACAATATCTTCAGCAACTCTGGATCTCGTGCCTCCGCCGAGCATCCAATGACTCTATTGAGGGACGGTACCTCGATCGGGTATCGATGCACCCTATTTTAGTGTACAGTCTGATTTGTGACCTTTTAACTTCCTCTTTGCTTTCTCAAGGATCTGCATGGTGTGGCTGGAGCCTAAGACTGATTTTGCCTCATTCTTCGGCAAGAACTGCACAAGGCGGCGTTGGAAATTGGGGGCACCATTTAGCCCCCAACCTAAATTAAGCACTGTGAATAAGATGGATGTACATGGAAAATGAGCCCTTTAAACATCCCACGTATTTATGGGCAACATGAACTGCAATCCTCGAATCACCTGAGATAACCAAACTGGAAAGAAATATTCTGCAGACCAGAAGCTCTCTTCTTGTTTTCATTTTAACATTTTAGATCGACCTGCAGTGTATTAATGGCACAGAAATGACCTCACCAGCAAGGACATGATGCAGTATATCACTCAAACATATGTAAAGCAACATCTCAAGGCAGTGGTGAACGCAGGAAGGTACTCCATGCAGTGCAAGTATTATGGTTGCATTGTTTCTAAGCTCCAACCTCGCCACCCCTAAGCAGGCGCTGATAAAGGCTCCGAATTTCACCCATCTGGGCCATGGGTGTCAGAGTCCAGAGTAGCTGTGCATAAATATTTCACTCAGTGCAAATACTGACTTGCCTTCTTTTGAACAGATATCCATGTTATTTTCTCCCCTTCTACTGTCTCCTAACTAAATGCTATTGTGTTCCACTGTATTGATTCTTAGGCTAATGATTAATTGCAATTTTACTGCACAGTAATATGACACTCGTATACAATCACTGTTTCAGAGAAATGTACCTTTTCTTTTATATCTGACGCTTTGAAATAATGGTAACTATCATCACCCCTTCGTAGTAATCTATGGCCGTATTCAGCTCCTGTCTGTATCGTCTCATTCATGTGATGCACGACAATGCTTGCCATGCTATCTCTAGAAAGGTGTCCCTAATGTATTTTGTTTAATTTTCCCTCTGCACTCTATTAGTTCTCTAACTATCTCTTGTGCTGCAATCGCTTCTTAGCGGTAGCCAGTGATATATAATCGTTTTCCAAAACGTTGTTCACAGAAACAGAGACAAAAAACAAAACAGGAATTGAATGATAGTGGCGCATAATGTCATTCTACATTCTGTTTAAATAAGGATATCGTGGCCAGGGTCTGGTGGGGGGGGGGAGGACTAGAAGGGGAGGGTGGGGCTCGGGGGTATCCCCCTGAAAGGGTTACAAATTAATCAAGGCATGCGAACCCTTTCTGTTCACAAACAATTGCCTCACCCTAAACAGAGCCCTGATTTTGTCCAAACTGGATTACTTAACACCCTATTCTTAGGTTCTACCAATCACAACCTGAATAGATTAAAAAAGTTCTCCAGAACAATGCCCTTCGATGCCCATTAAACCTACTGCACACGGATCACAGCTCCACCATTAGACGGGATTCACATTGGTTACCAGTACTTGACAGAATTAAACTACGTATGCTTGTCATCACCCACAAATGCTTGTCTATGACAGCACCCCAATACCTGACTGACAAATTTTCAAAGCACAGCTCCACCAGACCTATTAGATCACCTCATCTCCCCTGCCTCAATATACCAAAGTACAACCTGAAAATAGCAGGTGGGTCGTGTTTCCTAGTGGTGGCATCAAAGTGCTTGAACACTCTCCCCACAGACATTAGAGCTGAACCTTCCTTCTGGTCTTTTAGATCCAAAGTGAAGGACCTGCTCTTCACCCAGCAACCTTAGCTCACCACTCCTTCGATGTGTATCTTCAGCACTTGACTATGCTTCTTCTTCACAACTGCTATGTCTATCACCATGGCCTCTTCAGTCTGGGGAGTATTTATTCCTAGCCCAACGTCTCCCGCGTATACCCAATATTGCAGACATACAGACCACTATGTAACCTGGTCCGTATACCTGCTGTTGCTAATCCGACCACTTTGTAACTTGGTCTTCACAATTCTGCGTCCATCATCTTCTGTAACTGTAAAGCCGACCATTTTGTAACCTGGTCTTCACAATTCTTCGTTCTTCATCTACTGTACTGTAACTGGAACAAATGCTCCATGTCTAAACGCCCAGATACCTCAGGGTTAGGCTGCGCTATAAACATAATATATTAAACTAAACCAGCTGCTACCTTCCTTTCTGTGAGTGTATGCATAGCTCCCAAATCACACTCTTTTGGTGGGTGTCACCCGCCTTGCAATCAGCTGACTCACCTGCCAAGGCCCTATAAGCCTATTCAATGGGTTCTCACCTGCCCCCCCCAAAAAATGGGTTGTTTTCACCAACCTTGCTGACACAAAAGGCTGAGAGTTATGATGTATGTATTCCATTCCATTTCTTCGGTCATGAAATCTGTAGACAACACTAAAGAATTATTTCACACTTTAAAGCTGAATGCTGCACGCTTTATTTCACTTGCCTGAAACTCTGTATTTCATGTAAGCACTGTAAATGAGCTCCATGGTGAGGTAAGTGATCCAGTTTTGCAAAATTTGTTAAAAAGTCTGGTAAGCATCGTGGTCAATTGTGTTGGAAACCGCTTTGAAGAAGTCACCTGCGATGCTGCTGCCCGGGCCTGGAACTTTATTAGGCTTAAGGGGCTAAATTGGTGTCAACACGACTGGTTCCATAATCAGCATATTCAGATAGGAGGTCATCAAGGCGACAATGCCTGCAGCTTAGCTGTGCATAGGGACCTACAAAAGCTACAACATGTCACCAATGTTTGTTGATCTGTTGAACAAATGTGTCCCTCTGCATTCTGGACGTTGCCTATATATTGTGAGGTTTGTGATTTCCATAATCTAGCAGCAAACCAACCATATACCTGACATGGGCATTCATAATAGTGCTACCTACATTCTAATGTGGTTGTTGTTTTAAGTATATATTAAGTTCAATTGTCCTAATATCTTTTAATTGTTGAAAATCGAACCTAGGTGGGTGTGCTTTCACATCTTGCATCCCTGTGTACGCCACATTGTATTCCTAGGGTACCACACATATTGCTCTGCATTTGTATTGTGCTCTCCTTAACTACTAGGCCGCATGCAAGTTAGGGCCAGGACTGTGCATTGCAGCCGCCCCCGTTCTTTCTCTTCCCTTCTCGAATCTATCCTCAGCCACTGAGATGGCACTCTCCATCTCTCCAATCTTCTCTAACTGCTACACTATCACCTATTCTTCCTCTCTCACAAAATCTGGATGACAAAAGCACACACACAAAAAAAAATAAAAAAAAAAATAAATAAAAGACATCCTGGGTGTAAATCCTGGCCTTCCCATCGCAGGCACCTATGTCAGTGTATCCTCCAGAGCAATCTTCACTGACGTCATCTTCTCTGTCCCCTCTCCAGATCTATGGACTTCTCATCTCATCTCTCTACTCTCTCCCGTTTCACATCCATTCAATGCCAGTTCAGTCACTGCTTTTGACTCCCTCCTACCTGAGGGCTTTAAGATAATTTCCAAGCCTCAACCTCACTGTGCTGGTGGTGGGGTTGCCTTAATCTTCCCTAAGTGGGTTCCTTTTTACCCACTCAGCTCTACTCTTCCTATGAGAGCCTTGTATGCAAATTGGTTATCTCTCCCTCCTCCGCCTTGACCATGGCTACCATTTACCATTTCTGTTCCTCCTTACTCTCAACCTCCTCCAACCCGCTGCTCCTGGGTGACTAACATCCAATTGGACTCCCCTGGCACAGCATACACTCTTTTCATTGACCTCTGCACCTCTCTATCCCTCTCCATTCTCCATTCTGGTCCAACCCACTCTGCTGGACACACCATGGACGCCCTCATCTACTTAGACCTCCCTCTCTCATCTCCCCTGGTTACCCCTCTCTCTCTTGGTCTGACCCCTCTCTACTCTCCTCCCACCTCAGTCCCTATGGCCTTGTGACCACTCCTCCAAAAGCCCTGCCAAACTTGTTCATGAACATCCGTCCGATGAACCGAGTATCAGCTACTGCCTTCACTTCCACCTTTATTCCCCTTGCTCTCTCAACTCAGACTCTACCACTGACACTGCTCTCAGCAACTTCCACCTGTCCATCACCAACACCCTTGACATTCTTGCCCAAGTAATGAGGATTTGCTTGAAACCCGCCACTAGGTGCAACACTTGGTATGACTATGAACTTTCAGAAATATAAATAAACAAATCAATCAACTACTCCGAATGTACAGAGCTGCAGAGCCGAAGTGGCAAACTTCGCTCATCCTCTGACAAACTGGCCTGCCGCCTGCTCCAAAGGCAATACAGACTCTCTAACCGTGCCAAGAAAAGGGCCCACATTCAGGCACGATATCTGACACAGCCAACAACATGGCTGAACTTTTCAAAATCTGCAGAGAACTTGCCAACTCTTCCGCAGTATCCTCCTCCCCTACTCCTTCTCAGGCCCTCTGCAAAGCACTTGCCACTCACTTCACCACCAAAACTCAGGACACCCTGAACAGCCTTGTCACTCACTCTCCCAACCCATGCCTCTCCCCCTCCTCCTTTGTCCTTGACTCACCAGAGTTGTCCGCTCCATGAAGGTCTCCCACAAAAAGGTTTCCCCTTGCTCTTCCGGAAACATCAAGGACAACATTTGCTCTCTCAGCCCTGCACTCACTGATCTCTGTAACCCCTCCTTTGCTATGGGTTCTTTCCCCTCCACCCTCAAGCACTCTCTTGTGTGCCCCCTCCTTAAAATGTCATCAGCAGACCCTTCCTGTCCAGTCAACTACCGCCATATCTCCATCACCCCCTTCCCGAGGAATCTGGATTTGAGACAGTCAACCGCGCCATCCTCAGACAAAGGCTTCATGACACCCTTGGTATCTCAGCATGGGCACTGGACTGGCTGACCTCCTTCCTAACTGACCACCCCTCCCAAGTCATCCTGGGCAAATTGTCCTCGCCTGCTTCCTTCTCCACCTATGGTGTCCCTCAGGGTTCTATTCTCTCGCCTTGGTTCTTTAACATCTACCTTAGTCAGCTGGTACTCCACATCTCCTCCTTCTCCCCCAACTTCCAGTGTTGTGCTAATGACACACAACTCAACTCTTCTTCGAACTTCCTGCTGACCTTCATGCTCCTTCCATCATCCCTGACTGCCTTTCTGCAATCCAGGCCTGGTGCACTTTGAATGATCTCTACCTCAAGTGCCAGCAAAACGGAGATCCTTCCAATTGGGAGCCCTGCACCCGACTTCTTCCCTTCACTCTGGCCTTATTCCATGGGCTCTCCCCTGCTCCCTCTTCTGAAGCCAGAAACATCTAAGTCATCTTCAACTCCTCTCTCCCCTTCCTGCCTCACACTCAGGACATTGCCAATAAGTCCCACTTTCAGCTCTTCCTTCACAAATGAATTCTACCTTTTCTCACGTTCCACCAGAAGCTCAATGTTACCCGAGCCCTGGTTCTCTCTAGGCTTGACTATTGCAAGTGTGGCTATGAGTGTGCGCAGTCACTGCAGTCCATGCTGCAGGTTACAGTCTTTGTACCTTTTTCACCATTGTTGGAGGCAGAGCAGTAAACCTATTTAACCTACAACCCACTGCGGAGCAGGCCGCTGACTGTGGCTACTATTAGGCAGAATCACATGCAGTACACTTTGGGAACACCACATGCAATTAAGAATACAAGTGTAAGCACAATTTCACCTTTGGTACAAGCCTGTACTACACAGTAAAGTGGTAGCGATGGCTGAGCTGCCCAATTTATCTCAAGATTTTAAGTGAGCAGTAGAACAAGTTACACAAAGCAACAACCAATACAGAGATTCAAATATACACATACTCAAAGTTTCTTGGTAAAAGAATATACATGTATTTACTCAGTTAGTTAGAAAACATTACACTATCATAAGCAGCTCAATATCACACACTAATAAACCACAAAAATACAACCGGTAAGTAAATGAACAAGTTTAGCTCAGCTGTAGTGGGAGCAAAATGGCACTTCAGATACTTAAAGGGGTAAAAAGACAAGGTTATAAGAATAAACAGCCCAAATACATTCATAGGCAGGGCAAAGGGTTTCAGTTATCTGCAAACAGCAATTATTCTCATAGGCCTGGGCCAAAATCAATGGTCCAGAGTCTTTGAAGTCTTTGGCAAAGAGTTTAGAAGAATTTGGCTAGGCGAAAATCTTGACGAATGTTTAGGGAAGGACAAGCCTTCGAAGTTGAGGAAAGTTTCATGCACTTTCTCGATGGCTGAAAAGATTCCCGGACCGCGTTTGCACAGTACCTTGTTAATGAATTAAGCTGTAGCTGAGGCAGTTGTTCCTGGCAGTTCGAGGAGATCTCGCTGTTCCTGAGCTTCACTTGTGAAGACAAGAAGGAAGACATAGGGAGGTTCCTGCACTGGCCAGAAATGAGGCCAAAAGCTGTAGCAAGACGTCGGTTTAAGGTGCGAGTGCCTTAAAGTCCACGAGCTGGTTTCCTTCCCTCTGGCTATACGCTTTTCAACAGCACTCCGCTGACCCGATTTTTAGCTACCGTGGTTAGCAGTCGGGAAAAATCACGGTAGTTGATCTAAACAACTGCCACCAGCCATTTAAAGTAGGGAAAGGTAACATTTTACTGTTACATGAGTGTTTTGACTCACGGGAAGCAAAGCAACCCCTCCAGCACTCTACAGAAAGATAGTGTGAGCTGGGGCAGTAAATTTAAAGAGACTTTACTAGTCAATTTAACTTTACATGTTCTGGAAGACAGTAGTCAGTCCCAGAGAAGGTATTTAAACTTTGGGAAGTCTGAAAGACATCCCTGTGTCACTGCACTGAAGGTGCTGTGTGACGCACAGAAAAAGATGATGCCACTGGAGTTGTTTTAAAACTCCATAACCAAAGAACACATAAGTAAAACACACACAAAATACATGGAAGAGTGGAAAAAGGCTCACACCCTTCCTAGGTAAAAAAAATAAAATCCTAGAAATCCAGCAGAGTTGCTGGGGTTCTCAAAAGGTAAGGGAAATTGGCACATTTTGAGAATTCTCCCTAAAAATCTCCCCCCCTCCTCCAGACTAAGGGACAGGAGGATTTAATCCACTCTCCTGGATGAATTCTCCTTACTCCAGTCGGTCAAACAGCCTGGAGAGACCATCAGCATGTTGGGGGTAACACCCTGACCTGTGTTCAATGGTAAAATCAAAGCCCTGCAGGCTGATTGACCATCTCAGTAGTTTAGGGTTTTCCCCTTTCGTTTGCATCAACCATCTCAAGGGTTGGTGGTCAGTCTGAATCACAAAAGTTGATCCATACAAGTATGGTCTAAACTTCTTCAGTGACCACACAATAGCAAAGCATTCACGCTCAATGGTTGCCCACCTTGTTTCTTGTTGCTTCAGCTTCCTGCTAATGAAGCAAATGGGGTTCTCCCTACCTTTCTCATCCAGGTGACTAAGGACTGCACCTATATCTGTATTTGAAGCATCTGTCTGCACAATGAAGGTTTGGTTATAGTCAGGAGCTCTTAGGACTGGAGCTTGACAAGGGCTTTCTTTAGTGCACTCCTCATTCAACCTGAACTTTTTAGAGAATTTGGGAGAGGAGACCACATTCAAGGGAGAAGATATGGTCCCATAGTTCTCTATGAAGTTCCTATAGTTACCAGTGAGGCCTATGAAGGCTCTCACTTGGGTTTGAGTAGTAGGGGTGGCCCAGTTTTGTACAGCTTGTACCTTGCTAGGCAATGGGATGATTTCACCTCCTCCTACCTCATGCCCAAAGTAGACCACTTTACTCTGATCAATCAGACATTTACTAACCTTTATGGTCAGATGGGCCTTCTCAAGAGCCTGCAAAACATATCCTAAGTGATCAACATGTTCTTTCCAATTAGGGCTGAACACTGCAATGCCATCCAAGTATGCCATGCAGAAGTTCTCCATTCCATTCAGAACCTGGTTAACCATCCTTTGGAATGTAGCAGGTGCATTCTATAGTCCAAATGTCCTTACCGTAAACTGGTAGAGGCCTGCTGGGGTTGAGAATGCAGTTTTCTCCCTGGCATGGTCTGTCCGTGTTATCTGCCAATAGCCTGAAGTGAGATCAAATGTACTGAGGTACTTGGCTGAACCAAGTTTATCCACCAGTTCATCTGTCCTTGGTAAAGGGTGGGCATCAGTCTTGGTGACTGCATTAAGAGCTAGCTCTATAGTCCACAGAGAATCTCAACTCCTTGGATCCTGCCTTTGGTACTAGAACAACTGGACTAGACCATGGACTGGCAGAGGGCTCCATTACTCCGAGATCAAGCATGTTTTTGACCTCCTCCTCTATGTGGGATCTTACATGATCTGGCATCCTGTAACCTCTGCTTTTAACAGGTAAACAGTAACCAGTTTGAATATCATGCTGGCCCCAAGGGGTCAAGCCTGGTGATAGTGGAAACAGGGAGGCAAACAGATTTATCAGAAACTTGCAACTTGCACTGCCCTGTTGTTCATGTGTCAAATTAGAAGAGAGATTAACTCCTATGTTCTCGTCTAAAGGCTGGCCTCTGAGTAGGTCAGGTAGAGGTTCACTCTCCTCCTCCTCTTGAGCTGAAGCAAGAAGCAAAGCTCCTACTTCTGGCCTTGAGACATAAGCTTTTAGACGGTTGGTGTGAAGACTCTGGGAGCCTCCTTAGGATTGCCTAAGTCCACCATATAGTTGACCTCTCCAAGATTACCCACAACCATAAAGGGTCCTATCCATTTGTCCTGTAAGGCCCTCTGCCTTGTAGGTACCATAACTAGAACTAGCTGGTCTTGAGAAAACTCAACCACGTTGGCCTTCTGGTCTTGCAAATGCTTTACCAGAGCCTGACTGGCTTTCAAGTTATCTGATGCTTCTGCAATCATGTGTGACATTCTCCTCCGGAGACCTATCACATAGTCAATGACTCTCACTGGCTTGGGGGAAGGAGCACTCTCCAAACCCTCCTTAATCAGGGCCAATGGGCCTCTAACTGGATGGCCATAAACAAGTTCAAAGGGACTAAATCCAACTCTCTCCTGAGGGAAGTCTCTATGTGCAAAAAGAAGGCATGGCAGTAGAAGGACCCACTTTCTTCTAAGGGGTTCCTCTAAAGCACCCATCATGCTCTTCATTGTATGGTTGAACCACTCTACCAATCCATTTCTCTGAGGATGGTAGGCAGTTGAGAACTGGCAAGTTACTCAACAGTTTTTCCACATGGCCTGCATATAGTGGTACATAAAATTGGATCCCCTGTCAGAGATAACTTCCTTAGGAAAACCTACCCTGGTAAAAAAAAACAAGTAGGGTCTTAGTAACAGCCTGAGCTGTAACAGTCCTCATAGGTATAGCTTCAGGATACCTAGTAGCATGGTCTACTACAACCAGGATAAACCTGTTTCCTGAAGATGTTGGAGGGTCTAAGGGACTTACAATGTTGATTCCTACCCTCTCAAAAGGGACTCCGAGCACTGGGAGAGGCACCAAAAGGTGCCACATTCCTGGCTCCACTCTTGCCAGAGGTTTGGCAAGTGTGACAGCTCCTACAGTACCCGTCTACATCAGACCCCAACTTAGGCCAGAAGAAGTATAGAGAGCTTTTCCTTGGTCTTCTTAAAACTTAAGTGACCAGCCAAAGGTATCTCATGGGCTAATTCTAGGAACTGGAGTTTGCTTTCAAGAGGCACTACAAGTCTTCTGTAGTCCCCTGGGATTGACTCAGTTGGTTCACTGTAGAAGAGGCCATCTTCCCAGTACAACATATGCTTCCCTGGCTCTTGCCCTTCCAGCTGGGAAGCTGCCTGTTGGCGGAGACCTTCAAGAGTAGGACACTCTCTCTGACCTCTGCTGAAGTCTGCCCTACAGGATCCACCTTCTGCCAGTAAAGACTGCAGCTTTGGATGGTCTGCAGGATCCAGATCTCCAACAGGAGCAAGGTCCTCTTCCAGCTCTGATCCCTGAGCAGCCGATTCAACCACACAAGGTTGTTCCACACACTCAGCATCAGCTGGCAGAGGAGTCACAGGTGTGACTTTGGACAGTTCTCTCAGGGATGTCCTTGTTGGTAGCACAGGAGTGCTGGATGTTTTTTTTCTAGAGGTTTTAGGTTTCCCTTTTTCCTCTTTCTTCTTAGAAATTGCAGTCAGTAAGTCCTGTGGACTGGGAGTTATAGTTTCTTCCATAATCTCCTCTTGAGAGCCCCTTAAGGTACTCTCTCTGGCCTTCCTAGTCGGCTCCTGTTTCCTTTTGCTGGGAGGCCTGGTGGTGCTTAATACAACTCCAAGAGTTTTTAAGTCATCCCCCAAACAGGACTCTCCCAGGTACATCACTCTGCACACTTACCGGTATCTTGACAGTCATGTCATTGCACTGGATGAGAGCTGTTAACTGTGGTAGAATTTGGACAGGGTCTCCAGCAAGCTTAGTTAGGAATTTGGGTGCCTTAGCAACATCCTCAACCTTGAAAAATGATTCATCAACTGCAGTTATGCTGGCCCCAGTGTCTCTGATGGCAGGGGTCTCCTGACCATTCACAAGAACACTGTCTTTGTAATACTCTTTAGTATTATCTGGAATAGAGTTATAAACATCTACATTCTGTTGTTCCCACAGACCCAGGGATACTAAAGAAACACTGGCTGAGACTTTCGTGGGTTCCTCAGGCAGTAAGTGAAAGTTTCCACTTGCCATTGGTACTTGATATGATATGATTATTTATATAGCGCCTATACGCAATGTGTTTCAAAGCGCTTCAAGGCAAAGGAGGGAACAAGGGAAAATACAACCACATTCTTACAGGCCATGAACAGTAAGGATGTGAAATTAACTATCGTACTCGGCCTGACGACATTTCAGATAGTGCAAGAGCCAAGACATAGATAAGGAAGGGTGGGGGGAGAGTGGGAAGGAAATGGAAACAGACAGGCAACTACCGTACTAGGCCTGACGACATTTCTGGTAGAGCCGGATGAAAAACAAAAGGTGAGGGAGAGGGGTGCAGAAAGGGAGGGGAGGAACAAAACAAGCGACTATCATACTAGGCATGACGACATTTCAGATAGTGCTGGAGGAGTGGTGGGGAAGAAAAAAACAGTAATGGGAGGGTGGAGGAAACAGACGACGTTATCATATTAGGTCCAGGGACAATTCTGATAGAGTAAGTGCATAGAAGAAAGTAAGGGGAGGAGATAGGAAAAGGGAGAAGGGAAATGAGGAGAGAACAGAGAGTAAGCAGTCAAAAAGAGTGGAGAGCGAATACAATTGCAGAAGTCAGTAGTAACACATAATGTTGCAAGCCATGATACAAGATGAAGATGGGAATAGAATGATTCAGGGCCACCATGAGTACAAAATGCAAAGGAAGTCCAGCATGACAGTTGAGAAAGAGTGACGCACCGTGAATGAAACATCATCCTCTGGGGAGAAAGCTAAGGAGACAGTGTGGATCCCTGAAGGTTTACCCTTACATCTGGGATCCCCTTTCACATGGTCAGTGGCCCCACAAGCACATTTTCCAAATGTCTTTATGAATGGGGGTTTGTTCTGACCTTCTGGTTTGGCACCAGGAGGTACACTAGCCTGATTCGGTTTCCCTGGTGGCTTACCCTTGTTATGTTTGGGGCCCTCTTTTGGATTGGCGGTATTTGAATTCTCTTTGGTATCTTTCTTGCACTGTTTTACCTCATCATTCTTCTGAGTTACCCCAGAATCCTTGTGAGTAGCCCTGTTGGCAACCCACAAGTCAGCAGCCCTTGCTAACTTCTTTGGATCAATTTCCCTAAAGTCAGCCAAGTGCGGTCTCAGTTCAGGAGAGCAGGCATCATGAATAGATTCCAACATAAACACATTTCACATACCTTCATAAGTGTTCACTCTGTAACCCTTAACCCATCCATCTAAGTTTTTCAAACATTCAGTCTCCCAGGTAGCCCAAGGGGTACCATCATGCTTTTTGAGTTTTCTAAACCTCTTCAGATACTGAGATGGGGTCTTCCCAAATCCAGCTATCAAAGCTAGCTTCACAGTTTCATACTCCTTTCTGTCTATATCCCCCAACTCCTTTACCACATCAGTTGCAACAGGGGGTAGCCTAGAAAAAAGCCAAGGAATCAATTGATTGACTGTAATGTCTTGAATCCCATGGTTATATTCAAAAGCAGCGAACCAATCCAAAATATCAAGCTTAATCTCATACATACTCACTGCATCTTTGGGCATACAAGCCCTCTTTGGACTGGAAGACCTAGAGGACTCTGGGAGAGAACCCGTTTCAAGAGACAACTTTTTCATTTCAAGTGCATTATTCAGTTCCATTTCTCTGAGTCTCAGCTCTTGATGCTTTGTTTCAGTTTGAGCTTGGATTCTTTTAAATTAAAGTCTCAATCTGTCTAAAGAGGCAAATTCAGGACATAGGTTTGGACCTGATGTGGTCCCTGTGGCCAAAGGTTGAGGTCTGTGAGCAGGTAGAGGTAAGACAGGGCCTTAATTCTGAGACTCTCCTGCCTCATCTAACCCATCCACAATAATAGAGCTGGGCTCTGACATAATATCATCCTCATCAACATTTTCGACATTTGCTGCAGGTGTGGGGGTTTCGGACACTCTTCAGACTTTGGTATTCTAACAACTGTTCTATCAATTCAACCTTTTTGCCTTTTACAGTGAGATTCCTAGCTTTACACATATCTCTCAATTGATCAACAGTTAAAGTAACTAGGGTCTCCTGTCTGTGCATTTCCATATCAGTCATGATACAACAATTGCTTTACTAGTGCTGCTTAGCCTTGGGAGGATTATTTGAACAAAGGTAAAAGTAGCACTCTAAATGTAACAATTATACTTTATCCTCACCGCTGTACACCAGTGTTGGGAAGAACCACATGCAGTACCCTTTGGGAACACTACATGCAATTAAGACTACAAGTGTAAGCATAATTTCAACTTTGGTACAAGCCTGTACTACACAGTAAAGTGGTAGTGATGGCTCAGCAGCCCGACTTATCTCAAGAGTTGTAGTGAGCAGTAGAACAAGGTACAGAAAGGACCAACCAATACAGTGATTGAAATATACACTTACTCAAGGTTTCTTGGTAAAATAATAAACCTTTATTTACTCAGTCAGTTAGAAAACATTACACTAGCATAAGCAGCTCAATATCACACACTAATAAACCACAAAAATACAACCTGTAAGTAAATGAACAAGTTTAGCCCCACTGAAGTGGGAGCAAAATGGCACTTCAGATGCTTATTAAAGGGGTAACAAGACAAGGTTATAAGAATAGACAGCCCAAATACATTCATAGGCAGGACAAAGGGTTTCAGTGATCTACAACCAGCAATAATTCTCATAGGCCTGGGCCAAAGTCAATGGTTCAGAGTCTTTGTATAGGTTAGCACAGTTCTAGTAGTATTCGGTTAAGTCTTTACCACGTAGTTTAGAAGAATTTGGCAAGGTGAAAAGTTTGACGAATGTTTAGGGAAGGACAAGCCTTCAAAGTTTAGGAAAGTTGCACGCACTTTCTCAATGGCCGAAAAGATTCCTGGAACGCGTTTGCACAGTACCTTGTTAATGAAGAAAGCTGTAGCTGAGGCAGTTGTTCCTGGCAGTTCGAGCAGATCTCGCCGTTCCTGAGCTTCAGTCGTGGGGGCAAGGAGGATGCCGGGAGGTTCCTGCACTGCCCATGGATGAGGTCAAAAGCTGTAGCAAGACGTCGGTTTAAGGTGTGAGTGCCTTAAAGTCCACAAGCTGGTCTCCTTCCCTCTGGTTATCCGGTTTTCAACAGCACTCTGATGAAAATTCAACCAGATGGGGACGGTGTCCAGGTGGCTTGCGAGTTGGTTGTTCCCGCCAAACTCAAGGGAAGAAGTTAACCTTGAAGGGCTTCTCTGTTGATAGAGTTTCAGGCAATTCGGACCTGCAGCAGGGCTTCACCAGCCGTTCAGGAGTTGCAGCAGTCCACTTCCTTCAGCTCGTCTTCGGTTCTTTCGTTCCAGTGGTCGACTCTGCTTTCCAAGTTCCAGAGACCTGCTTTTAAACAGTTTTCCCCCATTCATTCCAGCCTGGCTGTCACTCAGACAGCAGGGTGGCTGCCTTGACGGACAGCCAGCCGGCCAATCAGGCCACAGGGCATCAAGTCTCCTAGGAGACTAAGCACAGGGAAATTCGGGCACCTCCCTCACATCCTGTCCAACCCAGACACTCAGGCGCCAGAGGAGGGCTTCAGCACTGAAGCCCGCCAAAGGCCAACGAACAAAGGGAACAAACCTGGTTTGGCGCGCAGAGACAAACACAAGGACTTTTCCTAAAAGAAAGGGCGAAAAAAGATGACCAGAGTCTGTTTTTACAGACAGGTCTTGGGCGCCATATTGAGAAACATGGCTGACCCGATTTTTAGCTACCGTTGTAAGCGGTCGGGAAAAATCACGGTAGTTGATCTAAACCACTGCCACCAGCCATTTAAAGTAGGAAAAGGTAACATTTTACTGTTACATGAGTGTTTTCACTCAGGGGAAGCTAAGCAACCCCTCCAGCACTCTATAGTAAGATAGTGTGTCTTGGGTCAGTAAATTTAAAGAGACTAGTAAAGTCAATTTAACTTTACATGGTCTGCAAGACAGTAGTAAGTCCCAGAGAAGGTATTTAAACCTTGGGAAGTCTGAAAGACATCCCTGTGTTACTGCACCGACGGTGCTGTGTAACACAGAAACAGATGATGCCACAGGATTTGTTTTAAAACTCCATAACCAAAGAACACAAAAGTAAAACATATTTCAAAATACATGGAAGAGTGGGAAAAAAGGCTCACACTCTACCCACGTAAAAAATCAAATCCTAGAAATCCAGCAAAGTTGCTGGGGGTCTCAAAAGGTAAGGGAAATTAGCACATTTTTAGAATTCTCCCTAACAGCTACAAGTGTGAGCAGTCACTGCAGTCCGTGCATGTGTGGACATCCGGATGACCGGACTGCTACACCCCAAGAAAACATCAGCCCGAACATCGGAACTATCACCGCCTGAAAACACTGCAAGTAAGTAGTGCGCACCACATGGACTGTTAAAATCACTGCACAAACACGCTGCAAATTTGATCAGTTAATCCTCGGCACTTGTAAGGCAGAATTATATGCAGTACCATTTGGGAACACCACACACAATTAAGACTACAAGTGACAGTACAAATTCACCTTTGTTACAAGCCTGTACTACTCAGTAAAGTGGTAGCGATGGCTGAGCAGCCAGACTTATCTCAAGAGCCAGTGAACAGTATCAATAGTTACTATGATTCAAACAAACACTGACTCAAGGTTTCTGAGTAAAAGAATATACATTTATTTACACATCAGTTATAAAACATTTCACTAAAGTAAAGCAGTTGAAAAATCACACTCTTAATACACTACACCACAACCATTAGATTCTGTACAAGTTAGGCTCAAAATGAGGTATGAGCAAAATGGCACTCCAGCAATTTAAAAGGGAGGGAAAGACAAAGTTAGGCAAAAATAGAGCAGTACCAAGAGGTAAGTAAGCAGGGCAATCTAGGAAGAGGAACTACAGTGATGGAATCAAATAAAAAGGCTTAGGGCCAAAGTCAATAGGACAAAAGACTTTTGCTCAAGATCACATGGTTCAGGGTAGTTTGCGGTTAGGTCTTTGCCAAGAGTTCCGGACGAAGTTGTCCACAGAAAAGTTAGTTTAAAGAGTAGAGAAGGACAAGCCCTCGGATTGGCGAAAGGTTTCACACATCTTCACTGCGGCTGGACGAAACGAACAACCGGATTTGCACAGTACCTTTAAATGGAGAAGAAGCTGTGGCTGAGGCGGACGTTCCTGGCAGGTCCTACAGGCTCATGGTTCCTGAAGAGACTGTCGGACTGACATGAAGTAGGAAGATTGGAGGGTCCTGCACTGCCCAGGGAAGAAACCAGCAGCAGAGCAAAGCAACAAAATAAAAAGTGTGCTCCTTAAAACCCAAGCAGGGTCCGACCTTCCTGGCTTTCCGGTTCACTGTAGCTCTGTATACCAAATTCAACCAGAAGAGGGAGTCCTGGCTTGCAGTTTGGGCATACTGGTTGGTCCCACCAGCTCAGGGGCAGAAGATTCCTGGTAGATCTTCTCTGTCGTTGGAGTCTGAAGATTAGGACCTGCAGCAGGGCTTCACCGGTTCAGTCGTTGTAGCGGTCCTCTTCTGTCAGCTCCTCGTTGGTTCTTTCGTTCCAGTGGTGACTCTGCCTTTCCAGACCCAGAGACCTGCTTTTTATGCAGTTTTCCCCCATTCACACAGCCTGGCTGTCAATCACACAGCAGGGTGGCTGTCCCGCCGGGACAGTCACCCCAGCCAATCAGATCAGAGTGCGACATGGATCTCCATGGAGACCCTGTGCAGGGAGTCCTAAGTCCCTCCCTCACATCCTGTTCCCCCCAGACATGAAGGCACCTAAGGAGGGCTTCTGTGTAGAAGCCCACGAAAGGACGGTGAACAAAGGAACCAAACCTGGTTTGGCACGCAGAGATAAACATGAGAAAGACATTTTCAAAAAGAAATGGTGAATTACCCCAGCCGGAACCGTATAAAAACGTATATGGTCTAGCAGGTTTAAGTTCGAGGCTACCAAGATAGCCTAAAACAATACCAAGGTTATTTAAGATAACCGCGGTAGGAAAAATAGGGTAGTTACCACTGCCACCAGCCAAGTCTTAATGAAAAGGGAGCGAAACAATGCTCCAAGAGAAACAGACAAAAAGGGATACGTATTAACCCTTTCCAGCACTCTATGTAAGATAGTTTGTACTGGGTCTGTGGATTTAAAAGACTAATAAAGTCACTGGCAACTTTACATGTTTCTGAGAGACAGTAGTCAGTCTCAGAAAATAGAGTGAGTTGGGAAGTCTAAAAGACAACTCCGTGTCAATGCACTAAAGGTGCAGTGTAACACAGTAAAAAGATGATGCCTATGGAGCAGGTGAGGCTCCACAGTCCATGAACACAAGAAAATGTTAAATACACATAGCAAAACACATGTAAGAGTGGGAAAAAAGGCTCACACTCTTACCAGGTGAAAAAAATAAATCCTAGGAATCCAGCAAAGCTGCTGAGGGACTCAGTAGGTAAGGGAAAGTAGCCATTCTGGAGAATTCTCCCTAGCAGCACACCTTTGAAGTGACAGTTACATCAAATAAACAAGCCACTGGTGCTTTGCTCAAGCACTGAGGGAACTGCTCGCTCAAACTAGTGGACAGTTAGCTGAAACCCATGCCTGTACACATTGAATAATCCCTGAATACTCAGCTCGTCCTCCCTCCTACCTTTCCGTGTGCCATAACATCACATCCAAACAATCAGCACCACCAGGACTGCAGGCTTTGCCTTTGACTGGTGTGCCAATACACAGTTGGACACGAGCAGCAAGAAAGCATTTTCATCAACGATTCTTTCCATCTGACATCAGTCGATCTTTAAATTAACCGGGGCTGCGGGCAAACGCCTTTGACCAGTGCGGAAGCCAACAGGTAGAAAGGAGCAGGCTCCAGGCTGGTCTCTTCCACGGCGTACCTGCGGTCAGCTGAGGAGCGATGCAGAGCGACACGAACAGTGAAGAGGGGGCAAGGCGCATACGTTGATGGTGCAATTCCTTGGAAACACCCATATTCAAAAGACGCTGTTTGGAACACTAAGTACACACCATTTAAACATGGCCGCACAGCAGGGAACCAAACAGAATTAACCTCTGGCCGGACCCCTCACACGGCACCGCTCAAAATCCCAACTCTGCCTATCACAACATGATGCAGCTCTTCCGACGAACAATGAAAGAACGAACTTGCTGCTTTTAGCAAAAAAAGTACAACGAAATACCAGGACGGAACGGTCACTGCTGAGACAAATAACTCGCCCCCAATTACCTTCAACTCAAACTCAAAAATACCTACCTTTACAAAGTGTGACACCTCTTTAACAGATACCCGAAATACAGAAAATCTTGAAAGTCTGAGCAAAGCCCTCAGCGTATTGATTCCGATCCCGTCTGTACTTTGCAACCTGAGAGAAATGAAATACAATTCACAGAACAAGTACAGATTGAGACAATGCCACGATAATGCGAACGAACAGAAATCATGAAAGATCCCATGGAAGGCAGCCTCCTTGACGGGGAAAAGAACTTTGTGACGGGAAAGCTAAAACAAAGAAACACCAGCAAATCTTGACATCTGTTCCAAAGACGACCTATCTACACACACCCGGGCTGAAACACACCCACTTGCCCTCCAGATCTTAGACATTGAACAAACAAAATCATCCAAGATTGCAAGGACAGTGTTTAGGCTCGACGAACATGAAAACACAACGACAACATTAGAACTAACCTGTTGACAACAAAGCCAAAATGCCAAAACAAAAATGGAAAATGCAATATGAATGCCAAACAAAATCTGAACTGCATAATTTCCCCCCAAATATCGCGACAAACCCGCGTCTAGAGAGGCTCTCCCTAGATCTCACAGAAATTGGTCACTCATGGAAACACATGAAAACATCAGGAAACCGGCAAGACTTAAAGCTGAACCAAAGAATACAGATCAACCAGAAACCTCTCAAGCTTCATCACTTACTGCAAAGTTTCACCGCTTGTCTGGACCACATCATAAGGAACCGAAAACAAGTACTCTGATCCTTCCCAAAAGAGAGAATACCCATGGGCAGGAATGTTCCTATACAAGAGGATGTTCATGCCTTGGATCACCTCAAATTCTCATGCGAATATAAAGTATCTCCTCAACCTGAAACCATTCCTACAACGATGCTAGACCTACAGAACATGCGCATCGCTGTAACCACACAGACCATGATAACTTTCAAAAGATCAAGCAACTTTATTAGCTTTAATATACTCTAAACAAATCAAGGATGAAGCCTTCATGCTGAAAATACAAGAACGCCTAAACCTTGAGGCGGAAGTCAGTGCGTCATGGCAACTTCAGCTAGCAGATATTGCAAGGAACGACCGGGCGGATAAAACACAACTCAACGCTGCATTATTCGCCATGATGAACTCCCATAGCACAAGATCTTCATCCACACCTAAGGAAAATAATAAACGTCAACAGACAACAGCTGATGGACATACACAAACTGATCAATTGGCATCTAATCAAAATAAGGCACAATGCAAGCAGAGACAAGGAAACAACAAAATAATCAACCTAGAAACCGACATAGTTGTCAAAAGATCTTCTTTGCTAACTCAGCCATGTCCAACCAAAGGCCATCAGAACCACATGGCCAAACTGAACAGAAATAAAGAGACATACAGTATCTTTGACCAAACCCGCTTGTTACACAAACCAAACCACACAAATAAAATGTAAAGAAACTACTGAAAAAACAGCAAACGACTACACTGAACCAACCAACCAAAGAACAAAAAAATCCTGAAAGAGAGCAACTACCAAAAGTAGTCCCGGTCAATGCATCAAATCCATCACAGACCATGACCGCGACATGACAGATATCGAACGAATCGGATGTTGCCAACCTTGAGGCATTGATGAACTTGTCAATATACCCAGACAAAGATATCGAAATCAATGATCACAGATGAATGAATCCTCCTTAGTAGTCATAGACTCTTATGAACAAGGCAAATCAGACCAACACAATTTAGTCCCCTCAACCTTCCTGATGCAAGAGCCAAGCAGACACTGACGCACAACAGAGAAGACAGAGGCACCGCTGACCGGTCCTCAGAACCTCTTGAAACTCCCCCAATTCATAAACCCACAAAGACAAACCAGTTGAAATAGGATAAAACCTGAAAGAATTGGCCACCAAAAAGATGGTCTCACACTATATAGAACAAACATCCTACGTCTCCTCCATGCAATGCCTGATCTTAAAGTTCTAAAATTGCAAGACCTACAATTAATCCAATTCATCGAACCCAGAGACTCTATCGAATATGGATAGATAGTACTATTGAAACTCTACATCTCATAGAAGCACATAAAGACCAATTGCTTCAATAAGGCTTCGAAATTTCAATAGAGGAGACCTTATAACGGATAAGAAGCACAGAGACCAAAACCACCGGATGGAGAATATCTCCATTTGCTAGTCTATAAGTAGCTGTGAAAGTACCTATTCGGTGGGATACCAGCATGAATATCAGACGGTCATCTGAGAGAACTCCAGTCCAGAACACTACCAAACCAGACACCACTCCGAGATAACAAAACATCCATTCTGGAGAGGCATGGGAAACCAGTCAACACAACTGAGGGCCCACCCTCAATATTAACATTAACAACAAGAGAAGAGCAATAATAAAACTACCACGCTCTGCTCATGGAACACACGTGGACATTCCCATTTATTAAACAGCGAAAGACCTGATTTTGCAAATTATCAAATTATATGTTTTCAAGACACGTGGATCCACCAACAACCCTTATGTGAAGGATTCACTACATACATTAACACAACAATTTGTAGGGAAAAAGGACGACCCTCATCAGGCTTACTTACCCTGATTGAGCAAGACGCTAATCTAGAGATAATTGAATACAGTAACATACATTCCTGGGCTCAAATTACAATACTCCATCAAAGGAGGACACCTGCGAAGGAAGCCAGCAACAATGGAACATCTTTCCCAAGCACCTACTTGGGAATAGTAAATGCTTACTGGAACCCCAAGAAAATACAAGACAAGACATTCATAGACTCCATATTTACAGCCACTGATGCAGCCCTCCTGAAACATCCACACATTGACTTCATCATATGCGGAGACTTCAATATCCATCTATACAATCATGAAGGAATCATGCTGGAAGATCACACGTTGGACCCGCGTGCATTGAGATGGTCTAAAGAAATGGGAAACAAACATGACCTGCCTAGAAGCCCTTGACCAAGAAACGAAAAAACCAACTCCCACATGGGCCCGTGGGAACACAACAGCTATTATTTACTACATCTATAGCTCAGAAGGCATAAAGGAGCAAATACAGCTAAATATAAACATACCCTCGCACGACAGTGACCACTTCGTGATGATAAGAACATGGTCAGACGACAGCGCTCCTTCTGCCAGAATAAACTTACCGCAGATGGAAGTTAATACTGGAATGAACCAATTGAAAATAACGCAGTGGCAACTTGAACAACTGCCGGAAACATTCGAGAGAGCACAGATGGAAGATCTAGGAAAGATCAACTATGATTGGATTCTTTGTAAATTCAGGGATCAATCGTCTGGCATGCACCCACAGAAACAGCAGCATGCCCATAAATACAACAGCCTCATTGCTGGGAAAAAAAAGATCCAAGAAGGAAACTGAAGCAAGTAATGAAAGATCCATCTCTAGGCAAATATTTAAGGATGAAATCATTAAGACAAAAATATAAAAACTGGATGAAAACAATTAGAATGACACTCCACCAGCATGATGCAGAAACCATGCGGAGTGCGATGAAATCTCATAAATCCAGGAATCTATGGAACTTGCTCAACCCTCAAGCCCCGTGCAAAGATATGATGACATCAGATGTTCAAGAATCCAAATGGATCTCTTATTTCAAAGAACTATACAAAAAAGACCATGCGTGAAAGAAAGGGTCAAGCCCAACGCTCAGACAAAATAGACATTCACATGGGATCTCGCTGATGTAATAAACACAATCCAAAAACTGAATGCCTCACGAGCTCCAGGCCCAGACGGACTTTCAAACCTCATCAAAAGAAATCCTCAAATCTGGGCAACATTCTGTGCAAAGATTTTCAAACTTATAGACCATACAAATCAGATACCAAGATCATGGCAACAGGCAACATAAATACCGATATTCAAGCAGGGATCCACTAAAGAACCAGGAAATTATCAGCCAATCGCCCTACTTGATCCTCCTGTGAATATTTTTGCCAACATGTTTCGCACCAAACATAACAACTGGGCTATTATAGCAAAAAGACAAGCTATCAGACAAACTGGCTTTGTAAAGCAAGTGGGCACGAACATCAACTTACTCCTTTGAATTTGGTGAAGCAAGAGGCAATAAAAAGCAAACCCAAATTTACGCAGCCTTCGTCGACCTTCTCGCATTCGACAGGATGAATAGACACATCCTATGGGACAAACTCTCGAAGTGGGGCTGCCCAAGAGAAGTATTAAAGCCAATATTGCTGCTATACTCCAACAGCAACATACAAATACGTATGGCCAAAGAAGGACTAATAACATAGCCAATTCAAATATGACATGGCCTCAAGCAGGGGTGCTACCTGCTGCCGCTTTATTCAACCTATTCACCTCAGACTTCGAAGAAAACAAATACATACCAACTACGAATCCCCCAAAACTGAACGGTAGCATGTCCCACACTTAGGTCGAATTTTAAATGTAAGCCTGAGTCGCATCTAGATAGAAATGCAATTGTCAACATGTCCATCACTTTGATAGAATTGTGAATGGTGCACCAGAACGGCAACATGGTGAATGGTAACATTTACCACACTTAAATGGAATCATGACCATTAGCTTGCGTGCATCTAGATGGAATTGTGAATGTTAAAATGTCCCACACTTAGATGGACTTGTGGATGGAAGCATGTGCCTCATTTAGATGAAGTCGCAGACATTGGCCCGAGTCGCATCTAGACGGAAATGCAAATGTTAGCATGTCCCACACCTGGGTAGAGTTGTGGAGGGTAGCATATGCCACACTTGGATGAAATTGTGAACATTAGCCTGAATCGCATCTAGATAGAAATGCAATTGTAAATGTTAGCATGCCACACATGTATGTCACTGTTCCGATGCTGTTGCTATATATCCGTATGCCCCTCCTGTCGCTGTAAGCCTAGCCCCCTGTCACTGTGTGTCCTTGTGTCGCTGTGTTCCCTGCTCTCTTGTTCGCGTGCCTGGTCTCCGGTGCTTTAAAGATAACCATCATATCACATCACTACGCTTACTCTCTACTATACTCCATCACACAACTAGAACACAGCTATACCCCTGACAAATTCAGCCTAGCTGTTCACATACTAATACTACCCACGAACACCAATTACCCTAATAAAACGCAGCTAGCCGATGACATTCCGGCCTAGTTGCTCACATAAGCGTCCTTGAGGCCTAACACAGCCAGTACCCAGTCTGGGTGTCCACCCACCAGACTGCACACATCCAACTGATATCTTCAGCACCACACCAAACACTAGGATGCAGCTACCATCCAGCAATTACATCATCTGCACACATATCTGGTGCACCCATGCACCCTACGACTATCTCTCTCTACTGACCAGTTAATCCACCGTTAACTGGTCAGTAACACTTGTGTATAGGCGCGTTACAAATGCCATATCATACCGTTAGGCGACAAGTACTCCCATTTGAGCATAGTTGTAACATATCCCTTACCCCTGACATCTGAAGTGTTCTCTGCATACATGGGAATAATGTAGTAGGTCACTCGCATATGCTTTGTATGGATGCTGACCCCTACTTAAAGATTAAGCCCCAGGATCAATGGGTGGGTGTCACAGTTCAGAGACATGCTTATAAGGTTCAAGACCCTTACCTGGAGAGGGGAGAGATGGGAGAGAGAGCCAGAAGGAGCGAGAAGAAGCAAGCGAGTGAGAAGCGAGAGAGAAGAAGCAAGTGAGAGTGCGAGAAGAAACAAGAGACCGGAGAGGGAGAGAGAAAGGAGGGAGAAAAGGGCAGGAAGGAGGTAAAAAAGGGAGGGAAAAAGGGGAGGGATACAGAGGTGATGGAGAGGGAGAGAGAGGTGGGCACAAATACAGCCAACCCAAAGGGAGCTCCACAGAGCAAACATCGTCATTAGGTCTCTGGGACTTGGAAAGCAGAGTTGACCACTGGAACGAAAGAACCAAAGACGAGCTAATGGAAGACGACTGCTGCAACTCCTGGATGACTGGTGAAGCCTTACTGCAGGTCCGAATTGCCTGAAACTCCTTCGACAGAGAAGCCCTTCAAGGTTAACTTCTTCACTTGAGTTTAATGGGAACAACCAACTCGTAAGCCGCCTGGACACCGTCCCCTCTTGGTCGAATTTTCTGCAGAGTGCTGTGGAAAACCGGATAGCCAGTGGGAAGGATACAAGCTTGTGGCCTCTTCCCTGGGCAGTGCAGGAACCGCCAGACGTCGTCCTTCTTGTCCCCATGACTGAAGCTCAGGAACAGCGAGATCTGCTCGAACTGCCAGGACCAACTGCCTCAGCTACAGCTCTTCTTCACTTTAAAAGGTACTGTGCAAACGCGTTCCGGAAATCTTTTCGGCCACGGTGAAAGTTTGTGAAACTTTCCCGACTTCGAAGGCTTGTCCTTCCCTATACCAACATCTAACTTTTCGTCTGACCAAATTCTTCTAAGATCCGTGGCAAAGACTTAACCGTTTACTACCAGAACTGTGCTTTCTTATACAGAGACTCTGAACCATTGACTTTGGCCCAGGCCTATGAACTGAATTGCTGGTTGTAGTTAGCTGAAACCCTTTGCCCTGCCTGTGAATGTATTTGTGCTGTTGATTCTTATAACCTTGTCTTTTTACTGCTTTTTAAAGTAACTGAAGTGCCATTTTGCTCCCACTTCAGGGGGGCTGAACTTGTTCAGTAACTTATTGGTTGTGTATTTGTAGTATATTGGTATATGATATTGAGCTGCTCTTACTAGTGTAATGTTTCCCAAATGACTGTGTAAATAAATGTATATTCTTTTACCAAGAAACCTTGAGTAAGTGTTGTTTGAATCACTGTATTTGTTGGTCCTTTATGTAACTTTTTCTACTGCTCACTTTACTCTTGAGATCTGGCTGCTCAGTCACTGCTACCACATTACTGTGTAGTACAGGCTTGTACCAAAGGTGAAATTGTACCGACACTTGTAGTCTTAATTTCATGTAGTATTCTCCAAGGGTACTGCATGTGATTCTGCCTAACAGACCACAACATCTATGCGGTGGGCGGAGAGCCCGTACAACGCTGCAGAGACCAGGAGTGCGGAAGAACTGCAGCTCCAAGGTCCCTGCCGATGAAAAAACAAACCATGACCAACGCATAAGACCTCTGTAGCGTAGAGAAGGTCCCTGCGACATGAAGAAAGGAAGCCATCTTAATAGCAAAATCTAACTCTTTCAACGACAGGATCTCAAAGGCCAACTCCCAAGCGAAAGAATTATTTGCAATCTTCAACGTACTCGTCACACCCTCAGCTACCGCAGACGTAATAAATAAAGACAAAGCCTGGTGCGCGAGCATCCAGTCCGCCATGCTTAAAATAAAACTCCTCCAAAATATAATTCAATCCCATTGCAAAGCCCTCCCGAACCCAAAAACTAACAGCCCCACACCTGATAAGGGTATTATTTTCAGCCATGCCCGATTCGCATTCAGAGACATCACTGTACCAGAGGCCCTTCATCTCATCAAAAACCTCAAACCATCTCTCTGTAAAGCAGACATCTGCCCTCCTAAAATCATCAAGGAATGTGCCAACGACCTAGCACCCCTTATTACTGCTTTCATTAACGCATCATTCCAAACAGGTATTGTCCCAAACAGTCTTAAGGAAGCATGGGTGCGGCCTCTACTAAAAAATGCCACACTTGACCCAGCACAACCAAACCACTACAGACCGATAACGACTGTCCCGTTCCTCTTGAAAATCCTGGACAAAGCAGCCCACAAGCAGAACCAGTCATACATAGAAGCAAACTCCATACTAGGCAAAAGGCAAACTGGCTTCCGCATCGGGCACATAACAGAATCAGCCTTACTAGTGTAACGCTCACCTGATTCCCGCAGAGGCGCCGGTCTTGACTGGGTGAAAGCCGTTTCTTCAAAGGTGATGTGTAACACACGGTTGGCTCTTTGGGCTGGACCTCTGTGCACTGTATGTCTGACTCGAAGAGTAAGATGTCTGCAGATAGAAAATATGGGATTAATGAACTGGGGTTATTGGGTGCCTCTCTCCTCTTCCCTTTCTCTTCTCCTGTAGAACCCCAAAGGTTAACGCCCTCACCTTAGGTAAGTGAACGCCGAGCTCTCCATCTGCCTCGGGGCAGGGTGCCGTAACCAGTTTCTTCACTGGATAAGGGTGCAGGCCTCTTGACCTCAGAGGACCGCTGTCCGTCGTTAACTGCACGAATGGTAAGTTCTGGGCACTTCAAATGTCTTAAAAGTCTTTTGTAATGATATCTCTTGTTTTGCAGGGTTCCGGCGATGGCGGATGGCGGGCTGATGAGAGTTGAGGATCGAACCCGCGTGAGGAATAGAAGCGCCTGGAAGCACGTAAGTAAGCGCTTGTAGCCTGCTTCACGATGAGCACTAACTGTCCCTTTTATCTTGCAGGTACAAGTTCGGAGCTTTAGAGAAGCTGAAGGGTGCTGGAATACCCACTGGATTCGGCGTGGGAAGGAGTAATGGCACGTGAGTAATAAAGTTGCCCAATGTCTTTAAAAGCACCTTCTTTTGTCTTTCAGATGCGGGATGCAGTGCCGAAGGCCTCCGGAGCGTGCGAAGAGCTGGTAAGCTTTTGTCTTTCAGATGCCGGAATGCAGTGCGAAGACCTCCGGAGCATGCGAAGAGTAGGTAAGCCTTTGTCTTTCAGATGCCGCAATGCAGCGCGAGGCGTTGGTGACAGCCGATGGACCAGGTAAGAGATGCGCTGCCACTGAAGACCGTAGTGCTAACTTGTTCTTTCTTTGTCTTTACAGGTGCTGCTGAAGACTGGATTCCAGGATGGTAAGCCTTTGTTCCCTTAGGCCCAGGATCAGAAGCAGAAGACACGATGAGCGTTCTGCTGCAGAGAATGCAGAATAACGCAAAGCAAGATTCATCCGTCGGGTGTGGTTTAAATAGCCTCCTGTAGTGCTTTGGTGTCTCCTTCCACAGCCTCGCCTAGGTGAGAAAAGAGTTCCTGCTTTCCAGAAGAGTTCCAGTGTTCTGAACCTAGGGAGTGGCTCCTGCCCCACCCAACAGGAAAAGTAGTCCCAAACAGAAGAGGATCAGGGGCTCAACTGGCAGGTAAGTAAGCAGCATGGTCTGCTGCAGGTAAGTCCACCCAAGTATTATGAGCCCGGCGCTTCCAGCGCTGGGACTGAGCATCTTTATGAGCCTGGTGCCACTGGCGCCAGGACAGGGTCCAAAAGGTCCCAATTGGAGTCGGGCAAGTCCTGATCTTTTGGAAGCAGAGATCATGACAACTAGACCTTAAAAACCAAATTTCACACATCATGGACAAAGGCAAACCCGCCCTGCTCCTTCTTCTTGACCTATCAGCAGCTTTCCACTTGGTAGATCACCAAACACTCACCACCCACCTCACTCACGCAACACACTTCTCTAAACAAGCAGCAACTTGGATCACATCCTTCTGCGAAGGTAGAGCCATGAAGGTCTACTCCGACATTGCAAACGCAGACCCTACCACTATAAACTGCGGTGTCCCACAAGGTTCGTGTACAGCCCCAACCCTCTATAACATCTTCACGAAACCCCTCTTCGACCTACTTGATTCCATGGGTGTTGCATATAGCAACTATGCAGACGATACTCATGTACTTATACCCCTATCTGGACTATCACCAAGACGCTAAGGCCCTCCACAACATCTATGCCACCATCCAAGCATGGATGGCACTCAATGGCCTCTGCCAAAACGGGGAGAAATTCTCATCCTCGGCCAGAAAAACACTATAACGAAGCTTAAACCCCAGTACGCCAACTTCAACATAGACAACTCAACCATCCCAGCATCATCTTCCGTGAAGACACTAGGGGTTCACATTGACGCAAACCAGCGCCATAACCTCTCCATCAGCGCTCAGCATCAAACTCATCAACGCCATCAAACCCTACTTATCCGCGCCCAACCGCCTAGCCATAGCTAGAGCAACCATAGGCGCCAAACTCAACTATTGCAACGCTCTCCTAGCTGGCACCTCCGCCAAGAACATTCATAGACTGCAAACCACGCAAAACAATGCCCTAAGAGCCGCACTGAGCATCCCCAGAAGAGACCATATATCTCATGCCAGACGTGAAGCACGGTGGCTTCAGGTCAAAGACCGCATTACCCTGAAAATCCTTACCATCACACATAGATGCATTAACAACACCGCTCCCACCTACTTAGCCGAAGCTATATCAAGAACCACTTCCACTCGCCCCACCAGAGCTCAGTACACCAACCAGCTACACATACCTCGTAGCAAGAGAGTCAGGGCTAGGCTTCCCTTACATTGCACCAAAACTATGGAACTCACTCCCTGCCGCCCTCAGAGCTGAATCTTCCATCTCCGTTTTCCGCAACAACCTCAAGACCACTCTCCTCTATGAGTAACGGAACCTCCTACCCTACCCCTGTCTTGTATATTGTAACAAACACAAATGTAATATAACCATTTTATAAACCTGTATATGTATACTGCTATCATATGTAACACTAATGCTCACTATGTAACATTTGTATGATTCTTGACCCTGCAACTAAGCTTTGTACTGTAACAAGTGCCCGGATGTCCTTGGACTGCTGTGCACTACATAAATGCGAATAAAACAAACAAAACAAACCAGCACCCCACACAAGTTTGTTCTGGATGGAGATGTAGTGACAACCTCCCCTTAGGAAGGAGAGCATGGAACAGCATGTACACAGAATACAATAAAGAGAGGGAGGAGGGCAGTTGAGCTCTGCGAGGGACTCAGAACATGGGCCTAGGAAATGGGGGGGGGGCCTTCGGGGATAAATCCTCTTCACAATTTTAAGCAAAATGGATTCAATGCAATGTATCCCCCCACAATCTAGAGCAAGGTAAAATAAGAGCTGTGAAAGAGGGCAGTCTTTTTTTAGAAATGTCCTTTTCTCTCCATTTCACAGCGTTTCTGTTCAGGGTAGGGAGTGAGTGGATGCATAACTGGATGCGGTCACAACCCCTGCCACCTTCCTGTCAAAGGCTGGTGGCCAGATCCAAGACCTAAAAAACAACCTGCATAGCAACTTTCCAAGATAGTGAAAAGATTGAGCTTTAAGTACAAAGTCACAAAGTAATATTTACTTTGTATGATTCAGATAAAAAAAGTATTGGATTGTATAATTTACTAGCAGAAGTACCGTTCACCAAAGGGGTTCTGTAGACAGACATGATAACACTGATCCTGTAGGTGGCTGCTCAGATTCATTTATCGTTTGATGTGCTTTGCACACTAAAGTAAACTGCACTGAGAATGGGCATGTTTGACTGGCTGAAATACCCCGGAGCAGACTTTGGGGGAAGGCGAAAGTAGGTGTGCTGCTCCATACCGGGACCTTCTGTGCTTCTCCCCACCTGTCACCTCACCCTAGCATGGTGCAGTTTGTTCCAGTTCAAAGATCTTGGAAACCGTGAATCCTAGGGCTTGGACCTCGAGTTTTGTTCCTCGTATCGTTACTGGCCCTTCTACGACCACATAGATGTTTCGCCGATTTCAGGCAACCGACTCGTGTGAAGGTGCTGAAATCAGGGGAACTAGGTGGGGTGTCCAAATGTCATGTAGTCAGTAATGTCTGGAGTGTCCTACAAGGGAACATTGCAAAATTTGGTGCAGATTGGTCAAATGGTATCAAATTGTACGAGGAACAACGCTTCGCCAAACCACAAACCCATAAACAAACTGACTTATTTTGAAATCTATGTAACGGAGGTGGGGGGTGTCCATATATCATGTAGCCAGTAATGTCCGGAAGGTCCCCACAGGTTACTATGCAAAATGTTGTGCAGATTGGTGAAATGGTGTGGCATTGTACGAGGAACAATGCTTTTCCACAAATCTCACGGCAAATACATTTCTATATATATATATATATATATATATTCAGTGAAAAAAACTTTGTTAAAGGGACGTTATGGTTAAGTTGCGCTACTAAAAACCTTTTTGTGATGTCATCTTTGATGTCCTGGGTGTTAGTCTTAGCAGTGCACGGTGGTGGCGCGAGTTATGGTTGCTTAGCTTACCATAACTGGCGAATTTCAAGGGTTTTTCGGTTTTACTTGGAACCATAACGTCCCTTTAACAAAGTTTTTTCACTGAATTTCATAGTTTTTTAGTAGCACAATTTAACAATAATGACTCTGACTTTATATACATGTCATATGGAACTGACTAGATCTCTTCTTATGAACTTGATGTCCGCGAACTTATTTAATGTTCGCGGACATGTTCGGAGTACAGTACCACTACCTAAAAACTTTGGGGGGGGGGTGGTGGGGTATGTTTGATTGTTATATCATAATATAGGAACATTTAACAAATTCAAAAAGCAGCACACAAACACATTATATATAGTACTACATAAGAAATGTAACCCATATATGTAACACACTAACCATTCATTTAAATACAATATGTTCTGAATATACCACAAGAAGATAAATTGGCTTCCAACATAATTACCTCACAGACACAACAGAACTGAGAACAAGACCAGACCCACTGAATACATAGGATTTATTTTACCAGAAATAGTAAGTGTACTTCATTTTACTCATATATTTATAAACTTTCTGTATTCGATTAAAAAATATATTATCTTTTTTTTTTTCTCACAGAAATGTCTAGTACTCTGGAAAGGCTAGAGGACAATTTCCCACATGAAGAAATGTCACAAGATAGTGAAACTAATGGTAAACACTTTATAATATAAACCATTTATTTATTATTTTTTTTAATATACATGTAACATATATATTATTTCTTTGCACAGAGCATACCAAAATAGAAAAAACTTCAGAAAACCCTGTTATGGATAACAGTCTTCACAATATAGAAGAAAAAATGGATATATTGTTGGCTAATTTTAATAATTTAAAAACTTTTGTAGAAAATCATTTCAAACCAAAAACCTCGTACCATTGCCCCACATGTACTTGTCCCTCCTCACCATATCCCAGTCAATTATCCCCAAACCCTCTCCATAATGCAAAACGTTTTCATGAGACTTCCATCCCTTCTTCACCTAATACCAATCATGTTGAAAACCCAAATTCTCCTGTTTTTGTTTCGGTTTCTGCCTCACCTTCTCTGTCATAAATTATTAGTATATGTTAAATAAAGTTTAATTTTTATATTGTATTGTGAATAGTTTCCGTTTTTTTTTTTAAAAACAATAAAAGTGTCCGTGGACAGTGCGAGTGTTCTGAAATGTTCGTACATAAACGAAAATGGAGGTGTCCTGAAGAATACCACACCTGTTCGTACTGTTCGCTAGCAAGTTGAAACTGTTCCAAGAACACACGCGGTGTCCTGAATTGTTCGTAAACAAACGAAAATGATGTGTCCTGAACAACAGTACATCTGTCCGTAATGTTCTCATGCAAGTTCAAAATGTTCTAAGAACACTCGTAGTGTCCTGAAATGTTCGTAAAGAAACAAAAATTAAAGTGTTCTAAAGAACACTATATCTGTCCGTAATGTTCGCTATCAACTTAAAACTGTCCTAAGAACACAATTGATAGCCTGAAATGTTCGTAAATAAACGAAAATGTGTCCTGAACAACAGTACAACTGTTCGTAGTGTTCGCTAGCAACATGAAACTGTACTAAGAACACACGCTGTGTCCTGAATTGTTCGTAAACAAACAAAAATTAAAGTGTCCTAAAGAACACTATACCTGTCCGGTACTGTTCGCTAGCAAGTTCAAACTGTTCTAAGAACGCTATTGCTGTCCTGAAATGTTCGTACGTAAATGAAAATGGAGGTGTCCTGAAGAACACTATACCTGTTCGTAGTGTTCGCTACCCAATTGAAACTGTTCTAAGAACACACGCGGTGTCCTGAAATGTTTGTTTCACGTGTGACACACTTTTAATTACTTCAGAACCCGAACAGTGTCCGTAGGACATCAATGCGCATGCGCTAACCAATCTCCGTGCACTTGGTGTCCTGCGGACAGGCGCTTCCTTCGCGGACTAGTTCGCGAACGGATCATATGACCGTGCCCACGCTCATCGTGCGTCCTGAAATGCGGACACTGTTCGTGTCCCCGAACAATTTAAAAGTACATTTTCAGTTAATCCATAATATTTTTCAATAAAATCTCACCATGGCACAAGTCCCACATAGCAATCTTGAGTTTCTATATACCTTTTGAAACTTTCCGATCCTTTTTTTGTGTTCGATCTGTCCGCGGACAGTGCGCATGTCCGCGAACCGCGCACAAGCACCCCTATAAAAGACCACGGCCAA